>NW_027016975.1:0-300000 GCF_036013445.1 Caloenas nicobarica
GGGCTCTGTCGGGCTCTACTGGGCTAAACTGGGCCCTGTCGGGCCCTGTCGGGCCCTGTCGGGCTCTGTCGGGCTCCGTCGGGCCCTGTCGGGCTCTGTCGGGCTCTACTGGGCCCTGTCGGGCTCTGTCGGGCTCTGTCGGGCTCTACTGGGCCCTGTCGGGCTCTGTCGGGCTCTGTCGGGCTCTGTCGGGCTCTACTGGGCCCTGTCGGGCTCTACTGGGCCCTGTCGGGCTCTGTCGGGCTCTGTCGGGCCCTGTCGGGCTCTGTCAGGCTCTGTCGGGCTCTGTCGGGCTCTACTGGGCCCTGTCGGGCCCTGTCGGGCTCTGTCGGGCTCTGTCGGGCTCTGTCGGGCTCTGTCGGGGTCTACTGGGCTCTACTGGGCTCTGTCGGGGTCTACTGTGCCCTGTCGGGCTCTGTCGGGCTCTGTCGGGCTCTGTCGGGCTCTACTGGGCCCTGTCGGGCTCTGTCGGGCTCTGTCGGGCTCTGTCGGGCCCTGTCAGGCTCTGTCGGGCCCTGCCGGGCCCTGTCGGGCCCTGTCGGGCCCTGTCGGGCCCTGCCGGGCCCTGTCGGGCCCTGTCGTGCTCTGTCGGGCTCTGTCGGGCTCTACTGGGCTCTACTGTTCTCTGTTGGGCCCTGTCGGGCCCTGTCGGGCTCTACTGGGCTCTACTGTTCCCTGTCGGGCTCTGTCGGGCTCTGTCGGGCTCTGTCGGGCTCTGTCGGGCTCTATCGGGCTCTATCGGGCTCTACTGGGCTCTGTCGGGCTCTGTCGGGCTCTGTCGGGCTCTACTGTGCCCTGTCGGGCCCTGTCGGGCCCTGTCGGGCTCTGTCGGGCTCTGTCGGGCTCAACTGGTCTCTGTCGGGCTCTGTCGGGCTCTGTCGGGCTCTGTCGGGCTCTACTGGGCCCTGTCGGGCCCTGTCGGGCTCTGTCGGGCTCTGTCGGGCTCTACTGGGCCCTGTCGGGCTCTGTCGGGCCCTGTCGGGCTCTGTCAGGCTCTGTCGGGCTCTGTCGGGCTCTACTGGGCCCTGTCGGGCCCTGTCGGGCTCTACTGGGCTCTGTCGGGCTCTGTCGGGCTCTGTCGGGCTCTGTCGGGCTCTACTGGGCTCTACTGGGCTCTGTCGGGCTCTACTGTGCCCTGTCGGGCTCTGTCGGGCCCTGTCGGGCCCTGTCGGGCCCTGTCGGGCCCTGTCGGGCTCTGTCGGGCTCTGTCGGGCTCTACTGGGCTCTACTGTTCTCTGTCGGGCCCTGTCGGGCCCTGTCGGGCTCTACTGGGCTCTACTGTTCCCTGTCGGGCTCTGTCGGGCTCTGTCGGGCTCTGTCGGGCTCTGTCGGGCTCTGTCGGGCTCTGTCGGGCTCTACTGTGCCCTGTTGGGCCCTTTCGGGCCCTGTCGGGCTCTGTCGGGCTCTGTCGGGCTCAACTGGTCTCTGTCGGGCTCTGTCGGGCTCTGTCGGGCTCTGTCGGGCTCTGTCGGGCTCTGTCGGGCTCTGTCGGGCTCTGTCGGGCTCTACTGGGCTCTGTCGGGCCCTGTCGGGCTCTGTCGGGCTCTATCGGGCTCTGTCGGGCTCTACTGGGCTCTGTCGGGCTCTGTCGGGCTCTACTGTGCCCTGTTGGGCCCTTTCGGGACCTGTCGGGCTCTGTCGGGCTCTGTCGGGCTCAACTGGTCTCTGTCGGGCTCTGTCGGGCTCTGTCGGGCTCTGTCGGGCTCTGTCGGGCTCTGTCGGGCTCTACTGGGCCCTGTCGGGCCCTGTCGGGCTCTGTCGGGCCCTGTCGGGCTCTGTCGGGCTCTGTCGGGCCCTGTCGGGCCCTGTCGGGCCCTGTCGGGCTATGTCGGACCCTGTCGGGCTCTGTCGGGCTCTACTGGGCTCTGTCGGGCTCTGTCGGGCTCTGTCGGGCTCTGTCGGGCCCTGTCGGGCCCTGTCGGGCCCTGTCGGGCCCTGTCGGGCCCTGTCGGGCCCTGTCGGGCTCTGTCGGGCTCTGTCGGGCTCTGCTGGGTCCTGTCGGGCTCTGTCGGGCTCTGTTAGACTCTGTCGGGCCCTGTCGGGCCCTGTCGGGCCCTGTCGGGCTCTGTCGGGCTCTACTGGCTAAACTGGGCCCTGTCGGGCTCTGTCGGGCTCTGTCGGGCTCTGTCGGGCCCTGTCGGGCCCTGTCGGGCTCTGTCGGGCTCTACTGGGCCCTGTCGGGCTCTGTCGGGCTCTGTCGGGCTCTGTCGGGCTCTGTCGGGCTCTACTGGGCCCTGTCGGGCTCTGTCGGGCTCTGTCGGGCTCTGTCGGGCTCTGTCGGGCTCTGTCGGGCTCTACTGGGCCCTGTCGGGCCCTGTCGGGCCCTGTCGGGCTCTACTGGGCTCTACTGGGCTCTGTCGGGCTCTACTGGGCCCTGTCGGGCTCTGTCGGGCTCTGTCGGGCTCTGTCGGGCTCTGTCGGGCTCTGTCGGGCTCTGTCGGGCTCTACTGGGCTCTACTGGGCCCTGTCGGGCCCTGTCGGGCCCTATCGGGCTCTGTCGGGCTCTGTCGGGCTCTGTCGGGCTCTGTTGGGCTCTACTGGGCCCTGTCGGGCCCTGTCGGGCCCTGTCGGGCCCTGTCGGGCTCTACTGGGCTCTGTCGGGCCCTGTCGGGCTCTACTGGGCTCTGTCGGGCTCTGTCGGGCCCTGTCGGGCCCTGTCGGGCCCTTTCGGGCTCTGTCGGGCTCTGTCGGGCTCTACTGGGCCCTGTCGGGCCCTGTCGGGCCCTGTCGGGCCCTGTCGGGCTCTGTCGGGCTCTGTCGGGCTCTACTGAGCTCTGTCGGGCCCTGTCGGGCTCTGTCGGGCTCAACTGGTCTCTGTCGGGCTCTGTCGGGCTCTGTCGGGCTCTGTCGGGCTCTGTCGGGCTCTGTCGGGCTCTGCTGGGCCCTGTCGGGCCCTGTCGGGCCCTGTCGGGCCCTGTCGGGCTCTGTCAGGCTCTACTGGGCTAAACTGGGCTCTGTCGGGCTCTGTCGGGCTCTACTGGGCCCTGTCGGGCTCTGTCGGGCTCTGTCGGGCTCTGTCGGGCTCTACTGGGCCCTGTCGGGCTCTGTCGGGCTCTGTCGGGCTCTGTCGGGCTCTGTCGGGCTCTGTCGGGCTCTACTGGGCCCTGTCGGGCCCTGTCGGGCTCTACTGGGCTCTGTCGGGCTCTGTCGGGCTCTGTCGGGCTCTGTCGGGCTCTACTGGGCTCTACTGGGCTCTGTCGGGCTCTACTGTGCCCTGTCGGGCTCTGTCGGGCTCTGTCGGGCTCTGTCGGGCTCTGTCGGGCTCTGTCGGGCTCTACTGGGCCCTGTCGGGTTCTGTCGGGCTCTGTCGGGCCCTGTCAGGCTCTGTCAGGCTCTGTCGGGCCCTGTCGGGCCCTGTCGGGCCCTGCCGGGCCCTGCCGGGCCCTGTCGGGCTCTGTCGGGCTCTGTCGGGCTCTGTCGGGCTCTACTGGGCTCTACTGTTCTCTGTCGGGCCCTGTCGGGCCCTGTCGGGCTCTACTGGGCTCTACTGTTCCCTGTCGGGCCCTGTCGGGCTCTGTCGGGCTCTGTCGGGCTCTGTCGGGCTCTGTCGGGCTGTATCGGGCTCTATCGGGCTCTACTGGGCTCTGTCGGGCTCTGTCGGGCTCTGTCGGGCTCTGTCGGGCTCTGTCGGGCTCTACTGTGCCCTGTTGGGCCCTTTCGGGCCCTGTCGGGCTCTGTCGGGCTGTGTCGGGCTCAACTGGTCTCTGTCGGGCTCTGTCGGGCTCTGTCGGGCTCTGTCGGGCTCTGTCGGGCTCTGTCGGGCTCTGTCGGGCTCTGACGGGCTCTACTGGGCCCTGTCGGGCTCTGTCGGGCCCTGTCGGGCCCTGTCGGGCCCTGTCGGGCTCTACTGGGCCCTGTCGGGCCCTGTCGGGCCCTGTCGGGCTCTGTCGGGCTCTGTCGGGCTCTGTCGGGCTCTGTCGGGCTCTGTCGGGCTCTGTCGGGCTCTGCTGCGTCCTGTCGGGCTCTGTCGGGCTCTGTTGGACTCTGTCGGGCCCTGTCGGGCCCTGTCGGGCCCTGTCGGGCCCTGTCGGGCTCTGTCGGGCTCTACTGGGCTAAACTGGGCCCTGTCGGGCTCTGTCGGGCCCTGTCGGGCCATACTGGGCCCTGTCGGGCTCTGTCGGGCTCTGTCGGGCTCTGTCGGGCCCTGTCGGGCCCTGTCGGGCCCTGTCGGGCTCTGTCGGGCTCTGTCGGGCTCTGTCGGGCTCTGTCGGGCTCTGTCGGGCTCTACTGGGCCCTGTCGGGCCCTGTCGGGCCCTGTCGGGCTCTACTGGGCTCTACTGGGCTCTGTCGGGCTCTACTGGGCCCTGTCGGTCTCTGTCGGGCTCTGTTGGGCTCTGTCGGGCTCTACTGGGCTCTACTGGGCTCTACTGGGCCCTGTCGGGCCCTGTCGGGCCCTGTCGGGCTCTACTGGGCTCTGTCGGGCTCTGTCGGGCTCTGTTGGGCTCTACTGGGCCCTGTCGGGCCCTGTCGGGCCCTGTCGGGCCCTGTCGGGCTCTACTGGGCCCTGTCGGGCCCTGTCGGGCCCTGTCGGGCCCTGTCGGGCTCTACTGGGCTCTGTCGGGCCCTGTCGGGCCCTGTCGGGCCCTTTCGGGCTCTGTCGGGCTCTGTCGGGCTCTACTGGGCCCTGTCGGGCTCTGTCGGGCTCTGTCGGGCTCTACTGGGCCCTGTCGGGTTCTGTCGGGCTCTGTCGGGCTCTGTCGGGCTCTACTGGGCCCTGTCGGGCCCTGTCGGGCCCTGTCGGGCTCTGTCGGGCTCTGTCGGGCTCTGTCGGGCTCTGTCGGGCTCTACTGGCCTCTGTCGGGCCCTGTCGGGCCCTGTCGGGCTCTGTCGGGCTCTGTCGGGCTCTGTCGGGCTCTGTCGGGCTCTGCTGGGCCCTGTCGGGCCCTGTCGGGCTCTGTCGGGCTCTACTGGGCTAAACTGGGCCCTGTCGGGCTCTGTCGGGCCCTGTCGGGCCCTGTCGGGCTCTGTCGGGCTCTGTCGGGCTCTGTCGGGCTCTGTCGGGCTCTGTCGGGCTCTGTCGGGCTCTACTGGGCCCTGTCGGGCTCTACTGGGCTCTGTCGGGCTCTGTCGGGCTCTGTCGGGCCCTGTCGGGCTCTGTCAGGCTCTGTCGGGCCCTGTCGGGCTCTACTGGGCCCTGTCGGGCTCTGTCGGGCCCTGTCGGGCTCTGTCGGGCTCTGTCGGGCTCTGTCGGGCTCTGTCGGGCTCTACTGGGCTCTACTGGGCTCTGTCGGGCTCTACTGTGCCCTGTCGGGCTCTACTGGGCTCTGTCGGGCCCTGTCGGGCCCTACTGGGCCCTGTCGGGCCCTGTCGGGCTCTGTCGGGCTCTGTCGGGCTCTGTCGGGCTCTGTCGGGCTCTGTCGGGCTCTGTAGGGCCCTGTCGGGCTCTGTCGGGCTCTATTGGGCCCTGTCGGGCCCTGTCGGGCCCTGTCGGGCTCTGTCGGGCTCTGTCGGGCTCTACTGGGCCCTGTCGGGCTCTGTCGGGCTCTGTCGGGCTCTACTGGGCCCTGTCGGGCTCTACTGGGCCCTGTCGGGCTCTGTCGGGCTCTACTGGGCCCTGTCGGGCCCTGTCGGGCCCTGTCGGGCTCTGTCGGGCTCTGTCAGGCTCTGTCGGGCTCTACTGGGCCCTGTCGGGCCCTGTCGGGCTCTGTCGGGCCCTGTCGGGCCCTGTCGGGCCCTGTCGGGCCCTGTCGGGCTTTGTCGGGCTCTACTGGGCCCTGTCGGGCCCTGTCGGGCCCTGTCGGGCTCTGTCGGGCTCTGTCAGGCTCTGTCGGGCTCTACTGGGCCCTGTCGGGCCCTGTCGGGCTCTGTCGGGCTCTGTCGGGCTCTGTCGGGCTCTGTCGGGCTCTGTCGGGCTCTGTCGGGCTCTACTGGGCTCTGTCGGGCTCTGTCGGGCCCTGTCGGGCCCTGTCGGGCTCTGTCGGGCTCTGTCGGGCTCTGTCGGGCTCTGTCGGGCTCTGTCGGGCTCTGTCGGGCTCTACTGGGCTCTGTCGGGCTCTGTCGGGCTCTGTCGGGCCCTGTCGGGCTCTACTGGGCTCTGTCGGGCTCTGTCGGGCTCTGTCGGGCTCTGTCGGGCTCTGTCGGGCTCTACTGGGCCCTGTCGGGCCCTGTCGGGCCCTGTCGGGCTCTGTCGGGCTCTACTGGGCTCTACTGGGCTCTACTGGGCTCTACTGGGCCCTGTCGGGCCCTGTCGGGCTCTGTCGGGCTCTGTCGGGCTCTTTCGGGCTCTACTGGGCCCTGTCGGGCCCTGTCGGGCTCTGTCGGGCTCTGTCGGGCTCTACTGGGCTCTGTCGGGCTCTACTGGGCTCTACTGGGCCCTGTCGGGCTCTGTCGGGCTCTGTCGGGCCCTACTGGGCCCTGTCGGGCCCTGTCGGGCTCTGTCGGGCTCTGTCGGGCTCTGTCGGGCTCTGTCGGGCTCTACTGGGCCCTGTCGCGCTCTGTCGGGCTCTGTAGGGCCCTGTCGGGCTCTGTCGGGCTCTATTGGGCCCTGTCGGGCCCTGTCGGGCCCTGTCGGGCTCTGTCGGGCTCTGTCGGGCTCTACTGGGCCCTGTCGGGCTCTACTGGGCTCTGTCGGGCTCTACTGGGCTCTGTCGGGCTCTACTGGGTTCTGTCGGGCTCTGTCGGGCTCTACTGGGCCCTGTCGGGCCCTGTCGGGCCCTGTCGGGCTCTACTGGGCCCTGTCGGGCCCTGTCGGGCTCTGTCGGGCTCTGTCAGGCTCTACTGGGCTCTGTCGGGCTCTGTCGGGCCCTGTCGGGCCCTGACGGGCCCTGTCGGGCTCTGTCGGGCTCTACTGGGCCCTGTCGGGCCCTGTCGGGCCCTGTCGGGCTCTGTCGGGCTCTGTCAGGCTCTGTCGGGCTCTACTGGGCCCTGTCGGGCCCTGTCGGGCTCTGTCGAGCCCTGTCGGGCCCTGTCGGGCCCTGTCGTGCCCTGTCGGGCCCTGTCGGGCTCTGTCGGGCTCTACTGGGCTCTGTCGGGCCCTACTGGGCTCTGTCGGGCTCTGTCGGGCTCTGTCGGGCTCTGTCGGGCTCTACTGGGCTCTACTGGGCTATGTCGGGCTCTACTGGGCCCTGTCGGGCCCTGTCGGGCTCTGTCGGGCTCTGTCGGGCTCTGTCGGGCTCAACTGGTCTCTGTCGGGCTCTGTCGGGCTCTGTCGGGCTCTACTGGGCCCTGTCGGGCCCTGTCGGGCCCTGTCGGGCTCTGACGGGCTCTGTCGGGCTCTGTCGGGATTTACTGGGCCCTGTCGGGCCCTGTCGGGCCCTGTCGGGCCCTGTCGGGCTCTGTCGGGCTCTGTCGGGCTCTGTCGGGCTCTACTGGGCTCTACTGGGCTCTACTGGGCTCTACTGGGCCCTGTCGGGCCCTGTCGGGCCCTGTCGGGCTCTGTCGGGCTCTGTCGGGCTCTTTCGGGCTCTACTGGGCCCTGTCGGGCTCTGTCGGGCCCTGTCGGGCCCTGTCGGGCTCTGTCGGGCTCTGTCGGGCTCTGTCGGGCTCTGTCGGGCTCTACTGGGCCCTGTCGGGCCCTGTCGGGCCCTGTCGGGCTCTACTGGGCCCTGTCGGGCCCTGTCGGGCCCTTTCGGGCTCTGTCGGGCTCTGTCGGGCTCTGTCGGGCTCTGTCGGGCTCTGCTGGGTCCTGTCGGGCTCTGTCGGGCTCTGTCGGACTCTGTCGGGCCCTGTCGGGCCCTGTCGGGCTCTGTCGGGCTCTACTGGGCTAAACTGGGCCCTGTCGGGCCCTGTCGGGCCCTGTCGGGCTCTGTCGGGCTCTGTCGGGCTCTGTCCGGCTCTGTCGGGCTCTGTCGGGCTCTACTGGGCCCTGTCGGGCCCTGTCGGGCTCTGTCGGGCTCTGTCGGGCTCTGTCGGGCTCTACTGGGCCCTGTCGGGTCCTGTCGGGCTCTACTGGGCTCTACTGGGCTCTGTCGGGCTCTGTCGGGCTCTACTGGGCCCTGTCGGGCTCTGTCGGGCCCTGTCGGGCTCTGTCGGGCTCTGTCGGGCTCTACTGGGCTCTACTGGGCTCTGTCGGGCTCTGTCGGGCTCTACTGTGCCCTGTCGGGCTCTGTCGGGCTCTGTCGGGTTCTGTCGGGCTCTGTCCGGCTCTGTCGGGCTCTGTCGGGCTCTACTGGGCCCTGTCGCCCTCTGTCGGGCCCTGTCGGGCCCTGTCGGGCCCTGTCGGGCTCTGTCGGGCCCTGTCGGGCCCTGTCGGGCCCTGTCGGGCCCTGTCGGGCTCTGTCGGGCTCTGTCGGGCCCTGTCGGGCTCTACTGGGCCCTGTCGGGCCCTGTCGGGCCCTGTCGGGCCCTGTCGGGCTCTGTCGGGCTCTACTGGGCCCTGTCGGGCCCTGTCGGGCCCTGTCGGGCCCTGTCGGGCTCTGTCGGGCTCTGTCGGGCTCTGCTGGGTCCTGTCGGGCCCTGTCGGGCCCTGTCGGGCCCTGTCGGGCCCTGTCGGGCCCTGTCGGGCCCTGTCGGGCTCTGTCGGGCTCTACTGGGCTAAACTGGGCCCTGTCGGGCTCTGTCGGGCTCTGTCGGGCTCTACTGGGCCCTGTCGGGCTCTGTCGGGCCCTGTCGGGCTCTGTCGGGCCCTGTCGGGCTCTGTCGGGCTCTGTCGGGCCCTGTCGGGCCCTGTAGGGACCTGTCGGGCCCTGTCGGGCCCTGTCGGGCCCTGTCGGGCTCTGTCGGGCTCTGTCGGGCTCTGTCGGGCTCTGCTGGGTCCTGTCGGGCTCTGTCGGGCTCTGTTGGACTCTGTCGGGCCCTGTCGGGCCCTGTCGGGCCCTGTCGGGCTCTGTCGGGCTCTACTGGGCTAAACTGGGCCCTGTCTGGCCCTGTCGGGCTCTGTCGGGCTCTGTCGGGCCCTGTCGGGCCCTGTCGGGCCCTGTCGGGCCCTGTCGGGCTCTGTCGGGCTCTACTGGGCTCTGTCGGGCTCTGTCGGGCTCTGTCGGGCTCTGTCGGGCTCTGTCGGGCTCTACTGGGCCCTGTCGGGCCCTGTCGGGCCCTGTCGGGCTCTGTCGGGCCCTGTCGGGCTCTGTCGGGCTCTGTCGGGCCCTGTCGGGCTCTGTCGGGCTCTGTCGGGCTCTGTCGGGCTCTGTCGGGCTCTACTGGGCCCTGTCGGGCCCTGTCGGGCCCTGTCGGGCTCTACTGGGCTCTACTGGGCTCTGTCGGGCTCTACTGGGCCCTGTCGGGCCCTGTCGGGCTCTGTCGGGCTCTGTCGGGCTCTGTCGGGCTCTGTCGGGCTCTGTCGGGCTCTACTGGGCTCTACTGGGCCCTGTCGGGCCCTGTCGGGCCCTATCGGGGTCTGTCGGGCTCTACTGGGCCCTGTCGGGTCCTGTCGGGCCCTGTCGGGCTCTGTCGGGCTCTGTCGGGCTCTGTCGGGCTCTGTTGGGCTCTACTGGGCCCTGTCGGGCCCTGTCGGGCCCTGTCGGGCCCTGTCGGGCTCTACTGGGCTCTGTCGGGCTCTGTCGGGCCCTGTCGGGCCCTGTCGGGCCCTTTCGGGCTCTGTCGGGCTCTGTCGGGCTCTACTGGGCCCTGTCGGGCTCTGTCGGGCTCTGTCGGGCTCTACTGGGCCCTGTCGGGCTCTGTCGGGCTCTGTCGGGCTCTGTCGGGCTCTGTCGGGCTCTGTCGGGCTCTACTGGGCTCTACTGGGCCCTGTCGGGCCCTGTCGGGCCCTGTCGGGCCCTGTCGGGCTCTGTCGGGCTCTGTCGGGCTCTGTCGGGCCCTGTCGGGCTCTACTGGGCCCTGTCGGGCTCTGTCGGGCTCTGTCGGGCTCAACTGGGCTCTGTCGGGCTCTGTCGGGCTCTGTCGGGTTCTGTCGGGCTCTGCTGGGCCCTGTCGGGCCCTGTCGGGCCCTGTCGGGCTCTGTCTGGCTCTACTGGGCTAAACTGGGCTCTGTCGGGCTCTGTCGGGCTCCGTCGGGCCCTGTCGGCTCTGTCGGGCTCTGTCGGGCTCTGTCGGGCTCTGTCGGGCTCTGTCGGGCTCTGTCGGGCTCTACTGGGCTCTGTCGGGCTCTGTCGGGCTCTACTGGGCCCTGTCGGGCTCTGTCGGGCTCTGTCGGGCCCTGTCGGGCTCTGTCGGGCTCTGTCGGGCTCTGTCGGGCTCTACTGGGCCCTGTCGGGCCCTGTCGGGCCCTGTCGGGCTCTACTGGGCTCTGTCGGGCTCTGTCGGGCTCTGTCGGGCTCTGTCGGGCTCTAATGGGCTCTACTGGGCTCTGTCGGGCTCTACTGTGCCCTGTCGGGCTCTGTCGGGCTCTGTCGGGCTCTGTCGGGCTCTACTGGGCCCTGTCGGGTTCTGTCGGGCTCTGTCGGGCTCTGTCGGGCCCTGTCGGGCCCTGCCGGGCCCTGTCGGGCCCTGTCGAGCCCTGTCGGGCTCTGTCGGGCTCTGTCGGGCTCTACTGGGCTCTACTGTTCTCTGTCGGGCCCTGTCGGGCCCTGTCGGGCTCTACTGGGCTCTACTGTTCCCTGTCGGGCCCTGTCGGGCTCTGTCGGGCTCTGTCGGGCTCTGTCGGGCTCTGTCGGGCTCTGTCGGGCTCTATCGGGCTCTACTGGGCTCTGTCGGGCTCTGTCGGGCTCTGTCGGGCTCTACTGGGCCCTGTCGGGCTCTGTCGGGCTCTGTCGGGCTCTGTCGGGCTCTGTCGGGCTCTACTGGGCCCTGTCGGGCCCTGTCGGGCTCTGCTGGGTCCTGTCGGGCTCTGTCGGGCCCTGTCGGGCCCTGTCGGGCCCTGTCGGGCTCTGTCGGGCTCTGTCGGGCTCTGTCGGGCTCTGTCGGGCTCTACTGGGCCCTGTCGGGCTCTACTGGGCCCTGTCGGGCCCTGTCGGGCCCTGTCGGGCTCTGTCGGGCTCTGTCGGGCTCTGTCGGGCTCTACTGGGCTCTACTGGGCTCTGTCGGGCTCTACTGTGCCCTGTCGGGCTCTGTCGGGCTCTGTCGGGCTCTGTCGGGCTCTGTCGGGCCCTGTCGGGCCCTGTCGGGCCCTACTGGGCCCTGTCGGGCCCTGTCGGGCCCTGTCGGGCCCTGTCGGGCTCTGTCGGGCCCTGTAGGGCCCTGTCGGGCCCTGTCGGGCTCTATTGGGCCCTGTCGGGCCCTGTCGGGCCCTGTCGGGCCCTGTCGGGCTCTGTCGGGCTCTACTGGGCCCTGTCGGGCTCTGTCGGGCTCTGTCGGGCTCTACTGGGCCCTGTCGGGCTCTACTGGGCCCTGTCGGGCTCTACTGGGCCCTGTCGGGCTCTGTCGGGCTCTACTGGGCCCTGTCGGGCCCTGTCGGGCCCTGTCGGGCTCTGTCAGGCTCTGTCGGGCTCTACTGGGCCCTGTCGGGCCCTGTCGGGCCCTGTCGGGCTCTGTCGGGCTCTACTGGGCCCTGTCGGGCCCTGTCGGGCCCTGTCGGGCTCTGTCGGGCTCTGTCAGGCTCTGTCGGGCTCTACTGGGTCCTGTCGGGTCCTGTCGGGTCCTGTCGGGCCCTGTCGGGCTCTGTCGGGCTCTGTCGGGCTCTGTCGGGCTCTGTCGAGCCCTGTCGGGCCCTGTCGGGCTCTGTCGGGCCCTACTGGGCTCTGTCGGGCCCTACTGGGCCCTGTCGGGCCCTGTCGGGCCCTGTCGGGCCCTGTCGGGCTCTGTCGGGCTCTGTCGGGCTCTGTCGGTCTCTGTCGGGCTCTACTGGGCTCTACTGGGCCCTGTCGGGCCCTGTCGGGCCCTGTCGGGCTCTGTCGGGCTCTGTCGGGCTCAACTGGTCTCTGTCGGGCTCTGTCGGGCTCTGTCGGGCTCTGTCGGGCTCTACTGGGCCCTGTCGGGCTCTGTCGGGCTCTGTCGGGCTCTGTCGGGCTCTGTCGGGCTCTACTGGGCCCTGTCGGGCCCTGTCGGGCCCTGTCGGGCTCTGTCGGGCTCTACTGGGCTCTACTGGGCTCTACTGGGCTCTACTGGGCCCTGTTGGGCCCTGTCGGGCCCTGTCGGGCCCTGTCGGGCTCTGTCGGGCTCTGTCGGGCTCTTTCGGGCTCTACTGGGCTCTGTCGGGCTCTGTCGGGCCCTGTCGGGCTCTGTCGGGCCCTGTCGGGCCCTGTCGGGCCCTGTCGGGCCCTGTCGGGCTCTGTCGGGCTCTGTCGGGCTCTGTCGGGCTCTGTTGGGCTCTACTGGGCTCTGTCGGGCTCTACTGGGCTCTACTGGGCCCTGTCGGGCTCTGTCGGGCTCTGTCGGGCTCTGTCGGGCCCTACTGGGCCCTGTCGGGCCCTGTCGGGCCCTGTCGGGCTCTGTCGGGCTCTGTCGGGCTCTGTCGGGCTCTACTGGGCCCTGTCGCGCTCTGTCGGGCTCTGTAGGGCTCTATTGGGCCCTGTCGGGCTCTATTGGGCCCTGTCGGGCCCTGTCGGGCTCTGTCGGGCCCTGTCGGGCTCTACTGGGCCCTGTCGGGCTCTACTGGGCTCTGTCGGGCTCTACTGGGCCCTGTCGGGCTCTACTGGGCCCTGTCGGGCCCTGTCGGGCTCTACTGGGCCCTGTCGGGCCCTGTCGGGCTCTGTCGGGCTCTGTCGGGCTCTACTGGGCCCTGTCGGGCCCTGTCGGGCCCTGACGGGCCCTGTCGGGCTCTGTCGGGCTCTACTGGGCCCTGTCGGGCCCTGTCGGGCCCTGTCGGGCCCTGTCGGGCTCTGTCGAGCCCTGTCGGGCCCTGTCGGGCCCTGTCGGGCTCTACTGGGCTCTGTCGGGCTCTACTGGGCTCTGTCGGGCCCTACTGGGCTCTGTCGGGCTCTGTCGGGCTCTGTCGGGCTCTGTCGGGCTCTGTCGGGCTCTACTGGGCTCTACTGGGCTCTGTCGGGCTCTACTGGGCCCTGTCGGGCCCTGTCGGGCTCTGTCGGGCTCTGTCGGGCTCTGTCGGGCTCTGTCGGGCTCTGTCGGGCTCTGTCGGGCTCAACTGGTCTCTGTCGGGCTCTGTCGGGCTCTGTCGGGCTCTACTGGGCCCTGTCGGGCTCTGTCGGGCTCTGTCGGGCTCTGTCGGGATTTACTGGGCCCTGTCGGGCCCTGTCGGGCTCTGTCGGGCTCTGTCGGGCTCTGTCGGGCTCTGTCGGGCTCTGTCGGGCTCTACTGGGCTCTACTGGGCTCTACTGGGCCCTGTCGGGCTCTGTCGGGCTCTGTCGGGCCCTGTCGGGCTCTACTGGGCCCTGTCGGGCCCTGTCGGGCTCTGTCGGGCTCTGTCGGGCCCTGTCGGGCCCTGTCGGGCTCTGTCGGGCTCTGTCGGGCTCTGTCGGGCTCTGCTGGGTCCTGTCGGGCTCTGTCGGGCTCTTTCGGACTCTGTCGGGCCCTGTCGGGCCCTGTCGGGCCCTGTCGGGCTCTGTCGGGCTCTACTGGGCTAAACTGGGCCCTGTCGGGCCCTGTCGGGCCCTGTCGGGCTCTGTCGGGCTCTGTCGGGCTCTGTCGGGCTCTACTGGGCCCTGTCGGGCCCTGTCGGGCTCTGTCGGGCTCTGTCGGGCTCTGTCGGGCTCTACTGGGCCCTGTCGGGCCCTGTCGGGTCCTGTCGGGCTCTACTGGGCTCTACTGGGCTCTGTCGGGCTCTGTCGGGCTCTACTGGGCCCTGTCGGGCCCTGTCGGGCCCTGTCGGGCTCTGTCGGGCTCTGTCGGGCTCTGTCGGGCTCTGTCGGGCTCTGTCGGGCTCTACTGGGCCCTGTCGGGCCCTGTCGGGCTCTGTCGGGCTCTGTCGGGCTCTACTGGGCCCTGTCGGGCTCTGTCGGGCTCTGTCGGGCTCTGTCGGGCTCTGTCGGGCTCTGTCGGGCTCTACTGGGCCCTGTCGGGCCCTGTCGGGCCCTGTCGGGCTCTGTCGGGCTCTGTCGGGCTCTGTCGGGCCCTGTCGGGCCCTGTCGGGCCCTGTCGGGCTCTGTCGGGCTCTGTCGGGCCCTGTCGGGCTCTACTGGGCCCTGTCGGGCCCTGTCGGGCCCTGTCGGGCCCTGTCGGGCTCTGTCGGGCTCTGTCGGGCTCTACTGGGCCCTGTCGGGCTCTGTCGGGCTCTGTCGGGCTCTGTCGGGCCCTGTCGGGCCCTGTCGGGCCCTGTCGGGCTCTGTCGGGCTCTGTCGGGCTCTGTCGGGCTCTGTCGGGCTCAACTGGTCTCTGTCGGGCTCTGTCGGGCTCTGTCGGGCTCTGTCGGGCTCTGTCGGGCTCTGTCGGGCCCTGTCGGGCCCTGTCGGGCCCTGTCGGGCTCTGTCGGGCCCTGTCGGGCTCTGTCGGGCTCTGTCGGGCTCTGTCGGGCTCTGTCGGGCTCTACTGGGCCCTGTCGGGCCCTGTCGGGCTCTGTCGGGCTCTGTCGGGCTCTGTCGGGCTCTGTCGGGCCCTGTCGGGCTCTGTCGGGCTCTGTCGGGCTCTGTCGGGCTCTATCGGGCTCTGTCGGGCTCTACTGGGCCCTGTCGGGCCCTGTCGGGCTCTGTCGGGCTCTGTCGGGCTCTGTCGGGCTCTGTCGGGCTCTGTCGGGCTCTGTCGGGCTCTACTGGGTCCTGTCGGGCTCTGTCGGGCCCTGTCGGGCCCTGTCGGGCCCTGTCGGGCCCTGTCGGGCCCTGTCGGGCCCTGTCGGGCCCTGTCGGGCTCTGTCGGGCTCTGTCGGGCTCTGTCGGGCTCTACTGGGCCCTGTCGGGCCCTGTCGGGCTCTGTCGGGCTCTGTCGGGCTCTGTCGGGCTCTGTCGGGCTCTACTGGGCCCTGTCGGGCCCTGTCGGGCCCTGTCGGGCTCTGTCGGGCTCTGTCGGGCTCTGTCGGGCTCTACTGGGCCCTGTCGGGCCCTGTCGGGCTCTGTCGGGCTCTGTCGGGCTCTGTCGGGCTCTGTCGGGCTCTCTCGGGCCCTGTCGGGCTCTACTGGGCTCTGTCGGGCCCTGTCGGGCCCTGTCGGGCCCTGTCGGGCTCTGTCGGGCCCTGTCGGGCTCTACTGGGCCCTGTCGGGCCCTGTCAGGCCTTTCGGGCTCTGTCGGGCTCTGTCGGGCTCTACTGGGCTCTGTCGGGCCCAGTCGGGCCCAGTCGGGCCCTGTCGGGCCCTGTCGGGCCCTGTCGGGCCCTGTCGGGCTCTGTCGGGCTCTGTCGGGCTCTGTCGGGCTCAACTGGTCTCTGTCGGGCTCTGTCGGGCCCTGTCGGGCTCTGTCGGGCTCTGTCGGGCTCTGTCGGGCTCTGTCGGGCTCTACTGGGCTCTACTGGGCCCTGTCGGGCCCTGTCGGGCCCTGTCGGGCTCTGTCGGGCTCTGTCGGGCTCTGTCGGGCTCTACTGGGCCCTGTCGGGCTCTGTCGGGCTCTGTCGGGCTCTATCGGGCTCTGTCGGGCTCTACTGGGCCCTGTCGGGCTCTACTGGGCCCTGTCGGGCTCTGTCGGGCTCTGTCGGGCTCTGTCGGGCTCTGTCGGGCTCTACTGGGCTCTGTCGGGCTCTGTCGGGCTCTGTCGGGCTCTGTCGGGCTCTACTGGGCCCTGTCGGGCCCTGTCGGGCCCTGTCGGGCTCTGTCGGGCCCTGTCGGGCCCTGTCGGGCTCTGTCGGGCTCTGTCGGGCTCTGTCGGGCTCAACTGGTCTCTGTCGGGCTCTGTCGGGCCCTGTCGGGCTCTGTCGGGCTCTGTCGGGCTCTGTCGGGCTCTGTCGGGCTCTACTGGGCCCTGTCGGGCCCTGTCGGGCTCTGTCGGGCTCTGTCGGGCTCTACTGGGCCCTGTCGGGCCCTGTCGGGCTCTGTCGGGCTCTGTCGGGCTCTGTCGGGCTCTGTCGGGCTCTACTGGGCTCTGTCGGGCTCTGTCGGGCCCTGTCGGGCTCTACTGGGCCCTGTCGGGCCCTGTCGGGCCCTGTCGGGCCCTGTCGGGCTCTGTCGGGCTCTGTCGGGCTCTGTCGGGCTCTGTCGGGCTCTACTGGGCTCTGTCGGGCCCAGTCGGGCCCTGTCGGGCCCTGTCGGGCCCTGTCGGGCTCTGTCGGGCTCTGTCGGGCTCTGTCGGGCTCAACTGGTCTCTGTCGGGCTCTGTCGGGCCCTGTCGGGCTCTGTCGGGCTCTGTCGGGCTCAACTGGTCTCTGTCGGGCTCTGTCGGGCCCTGTCGGGCTCTGTCGGGCCCTGTCGGGCCCTGTCGGGCCATGTCGGGCTCTGTCGGGCTCTGTCGGGCTCTGTCGGGCTCTACTGGGCCCTGTCGGGCTCTGTCGGGCTCTGTCGGGCTCTATCGGGCTCTGTCGGGCTCTACTGGGCCCTGTCGGGCCCTGTCGGGCTCTGTCGGGCTCTGTCGGGCCCTGTAGGGCCCTGTCGGGCCCTGTCGGGCCCTGTCGGGCCCTGTCGGGCTCTGTCGGGCTCTGTCGGGCTCTACTGGGCCCTGTCGGGCCCTGTCGGGCCCTGTCGGCCTCTGTCGGGCTCTACTGGGCTCTGTTGGGCTCTGTCGGCCTCTGTCGGGCCCTGTCGGGCTCTGTCGGGCTCTGTCGGGCTATGTCTGGCTCTGTCGGGCTCTACTGGGCCCTGTCGGGCCCTGTCGGGCTCTGTCGGGCTCTGTCGGGCTCTGTCGGGCTCTGTCGGGCTCTGTCGGGCTCTACTGGGCTCTGTCGGGCTCTACTGGGCCCTGTCGGGCCCTCTCGGGCTCTGTCGGGCTCTGTCGGGCTCTGTCGGCCTCTACTGGGCCCTGTCGGGCCCTGTCGGGCCCTGTCGGGCCCTGTCGGGCTCTGTCGGGCTCTGTCGGGCTCTACTGGGCCCTGTCGGGCCCTGTCGGGCTCTGTCGGGCTCTACTGGGCCCTGTCGGGCTCTGTCGGGCTCTGTCGGGCTCTGTCGGGCTCTGTCGGGCTCAACTGGTCTCTGTCGGGCTCTGTCGGGCTCTGTCGGGCTCTGTCGGGCTCTACTGGGCCCTGTCGGGCCCTGTCGGGCTCTGTCGGGCTCTGTCGGGCTCTGTCGGGCTCTGTCGGGCTCTACTGGGCCCTGTCGGGCTCTGTCGGGCTCTGTCGGGCTCTGTCGGGCTCTGTCGGGCTCTGTCGGGCTCTGTCGGGCTCTACTGGGCTCTACTGGGCTCTGTCGGGCCCTGTCGGGCTCTACTGGGCCCTGTCGGGCTCTGTCGGGCTCTGTCGGGCTCTACTGGGCTCTGTCTGGCTCTGTCGGGCTCTACTGGGCCCTGTCGGGCCCTGTCGGGCCCTGTCGGGCTCTGTCGGGCTCTGTCGGGCTCTACTGGGCTCTGTCGGGCTCTACTGGGCTCTACTGGGCCCTGTCGGGCTCTGTCGGGCTCTGTCGGGCTCTACTGGGCTCTGTCGGTCTCTGTCGGGCCCTGTCGGGCCCTGTCGGGCTCTGTCGGGCCCTGTCGGGCCCTGTCGGGCTCTGTCGGGCTCTGTCGGGCCCTGTCGGGCTCTGTCGGGCTCAACTGGTCTCTGTCGGGCTCTGTCGGGCTCTGTCGGGCTCTGTCGGGCTCTGTCGGGCTCTACTGGGCTCTACTGGGCTCTACTGGGCTCTACTGGGCCCTGTCGGGCTCTGTCGGGCTCTGTCGGGCCCTGTCGGGCCCTGTCGGGCCCTGTCGGGCTCTGTCGGGCTCTACTGGGCCCTGTCGGGCCCTATCGGGCCCTGTCGGGCTCTGTCGGGCTCTGTCGGGCTCTGTCGGGCTCTACTGGGCTCTGTCGGGCTCTACTGGGCTCTACTGGGCATTGTCGGGCTCTGTCGGGCTCTGTCGGGCTCTGTCGGGCTCTATCGGGCTCTGTCGGGCTCTGTCGGGCTCTGTCGGGCCCTGTCGGGCTATGTCTGGCTCTGTCGGGCTCTACTGGGCCCTGTCGGGCCCTGTCGGGCCCTGTCGGGCTCTGTCGGGCTCTGTCGGGCTCTACTGGGCTCTGTCGGGCTCTACTGGGCTCTACTGGGCCCTGTCGGGCCCTGTCGGGCTCTGTCGGGCTCTGTCGGGCCCTGTCGGGCTCTGTCGGCCTCTACTGGGCCCTGTCGGGCCCTGTCGGGCCCTGTCGGGCCCTGTCGGGCTCTGTCGGGCTCTGTCGGGCTCTACTGGGCCCTGTCGGGCCCTGTCGGGCCCTGTCGGGCTCTGTCGGGCTCTGTCGGGCTCTACTGGGCCCTGTCGGGCTCTGTCGGGCTCTGTCGGGCTCTGTCGGGCTCAACTGGTCTCTGTCGGGCTCTGTCGGGCTCTGTCGGGCTCTACTGGGCTCTGTCGGGCTCTGTCGGGCTCTGTCGGGCCCTGTCGGGCCCTGTCGGGCTCTGTCGGGCTCTGTCGGGCTCTGTCGGGCTCTGTCGGGCTCTGTCGGGCTCTACTGGGCCCTGTCGGGCTCTGTCGGGCTCTGTCGGGCTCTGTCGGGCTCTGTCGGGCTCTGTCGGGCTCTACTGGGCTCTACTGGGCTCTGTCGGGCCCTGTCGGGCTCTACTGGGCCCTGTCGGGCTCTGTCGGGCTCTGTCGGGCTCTGTCGGGCTCTGTCGGGCTCTGTCGGGCTCTGTTGGGCTCTGTCGGGCTCTGTCGGGCTCTGTCGGGCTCTACTGGGCTCTGTCGGGCTCTGTCGGGCTCTACTGGGACCTGTCGGGCTCTGTCGGGCTCTGTCGGGCTCTGTCGGGCTCTGTCGGGCTCTGTCGGGCTCTACTGGGCTCTACTGGGCTCTGTCGGGCCCTGTCGGGCTCTACTGGGCCCTGTCGGGCTCTGTCGGGCTCTGTCGGGCTCTGTCGGGCTCTGTCGGGCTCTGTCGGGCTCTACTGGGCTCTGTCGGGCTCTGTCGGGCTGTGTCGGGCTCTGTCGGGCTCTACTGGGCCCTGTCGGGCCCTGTCGGGCTCTGTCGGGCTCTGTCGGGCCCTGTCGGGCCCTGTCGGGCCCTGTCGGGCTCTGTCGGGCTCTGTCGGGCTCTGTCGGGCTCTACTGGGCCCTGTCGGGCCCTGTCGGGCCCTGTCGGCCTCTGTCGGGCTCTACTGGGCTCTGTTGGGCTCTGTCGGGCTCTGTCGGGCTCTGTCGGGCCCTGTCGGGCTCTGTCGGGCTCTGTCGGGCTATGTCTGGCTCTGTCGGGCTCTACTGGGCCCTGTCGGGCCCTGTCGGGCTCTGTCGGGCTCTGTCGGGCTCTGTCGGGCTCTGTCGGGCTCTGTCGGGCTCTACTGGGCTCTGTCGGGCTCTACTGGGCCCTGTCGGGCCCTCTCGGGCTCTGTCGGGCTCTGTCGGGCTCTGTCGGCCTCTACTGGGCCCTGTCGGGCCCTGTCGGGCCCTGTCGGGCTCTGTCGGGCTCTGTCGGGCTCTGTCGGGCTCTACTGGGCCCTGTCGGGCCCTGTCGGGCTCTGTCGGGCTCTACTGGGCCCTGTCGGGCTCTGTCGGGCTCTGTTGGGCTCTGTCGGGCTCAACTGGTCTCTGTCGGGCTCTGTCGGGCTCTGTCGGGCTCTGTCGGGCTCTACTGGGCCCTGTCGGGCCCTGTCGGGCTCTGTCGGGCTCTGTCGGGCTCTGTCGGGCTCTGTCGGGCTCTGTCGGGCTCTACTGGGCCCTGTCGGGCTCTGTCGGGCTCTGTCGGGCTCTGTCGGGCTCTGTCGGGCTCTACTGGGCTCTACTGGGCTCTGTCGGGCCCTGTCGGGATCTACTGGGCCCTGTCGGGCTCTGTCGGGCTCTGTCGGGCTCTACTGGGCTCTGTCTGGCTCTGTCGGGCTCTACTGGGCCCTGTCGGGCCCTGTCGGGCCCTGTCGGGCTCTGTCGGGCTCTACTGGGCTCTGTCGGGCTCTACTGGGCTCTACTGGGCCCTGTCGGGCTCTGTCGGGCTCTGTCGGGCTCTACTGGGCTCTGTCGGTCTCTGTCGGGCCCTGTCGGGCCCTGTCGGGCTCTGTCGGGCCCTGTCGGGCCCTGTCGGGCTCTGTCGGGCTCTGTCGGGTCCTGTCGGGCTCTGTCGGGCTCAACTGGTCTCTGTCGGGCTCTGTCGGGCTCTGTCGGGCTCTGTCGGGCTCTACTGGGCTCTACTGGGCTCTACTGGGCTCTACTGGGCTCTACTGGGCCCTGTCGGGCTCTGTCGGGCCCTGTCGGGCCCTGTCGGGCCCTGTCGGGCTCTGTCGGGCTCTACTGGGCCCTGTCGGGCCCTATCGGGCCCTGTCGGGCTCTGTCGGGCTCTGTCGGGCTCTGTCGGGCTCTACTGGGCTCTGTCGGGCTCTACTGGGCTCTACTGGGCATTGTCGGGCTCTGTCGGGCTCTGTCGGGCTCTGTCGGGCTCTATCGGGCTCTGTCGGGCTCTGTCGGGCTCTGTCGGGCCCTGTCGGGCTATGTCTGGCTCTGTCGGGCTCTACTGGGCCCTGTCGGGCCCTGTCGGGCCCTGTCGGGCTCTGTCGGGCTCTGTCGGGCTCTGTCGGGCTCTACTGGGCTCTGTCGGGCTCTACTGGGCTCTACTGGGCCCTGTCGGGCCCTGTCGGGCTCTGTCGGGCTCTGTCGGGCCCTGTCGGGCTCTGTCGGCCTCTACTGGGCCCTGTCGGGCCCTGTCGGGCCCTGTCGGGCTCTGTCGGGCTCTGTCGGGCTCTACTGGGCCCTGTCGGGCCCTGTCGGGCCCTGTCGGGCTCTGTCGGGCTCTGTCGGGCTCTACTGGGCCCTGTCGGGCCCTGTCGGGCTCTGTCGGGCTCTGTCGGGCTCTGTCGGGCTCAACTGGTCTCTGTCGGGCTCTGTCGGGCTCTGTCGGGCTCTACTGGGCTCTGTCGGGCTCTGTCGGGCTCTGTCGGGCCCTGTCGGGCCCTGTCGGGCTCTGTCGGGCTCTGTCGGGCTCTGTCGGGCTCTGTCGGGCTCTACTGGGCCCTGTCGGGCTCTGTCGGGCTCTGTCGGGCTCTGTCGGGCTCTGTCGGGCTCTGTCGGGCTCTGTCGGGCTCTACTGGGCTCTACTGGGCTCTGTCGGGCCCTGTCGGGCTCTACTGGGCTCTGTCGGGCTCTGTCGGGCTCTGTCGGGCTCTGTCGGGCTCTGTCGGGCTCTGTCGGGCTCTGTCGGGCTCTACTGGGCTCTGTCGGGCTCTGTCGGGCTCTACTGGGACCTGTCGGGCTCTGTCGGGCTCTGTCGGGCTCTGTCGGGCTCTACTGGGCTCTACTGGGCTCTGTCGGGCCCTGTCGGGCTCTACTGGGCCCTGTCGGGCTCTGTCGGGCTCTGTCGGGCTCTGTCGGGCTCTGTCGGGCTCTGTCGGGCTCTACTGGGCTCTGTCGGGCTCTGTCGGGCTCTACTGGGACCTGTCGGGCTCTGTCGGGCTCTGTCGGGCTCTGTCGGGCCCTGTCGGGCCCTGTCGGGCTCTGTCGGGCTCTACTGGGCTCTGTCGGTCTCTACTGGGCTCTACTGTGCCCTGTCGGGCTCTGTCGGGCTCTGTCGGGCTCTGTCGGGCTCTGTCGGGCTCTACTGGGCCCTGTCGGGCCCTGTGGGGCCCTGTCGGGCTCTGTCGGGCTCTGTCGGGCCCTGTCGGGCCCTGTCGGGCTCTGTCGGGCTCTGTCGGGCTCTACTGGGCCCTGTCGGGCCCTGTCGGGCCCTGTCGGGCTCTGTCGGGCTCTACTGGGCCCTGTCGGGCCCTGTCGGGCTCTGTCGGGCTCTGTCGGGCTCTACTGGGCCCTGTCGGGCCCTGTCGGGCCCTGTCGGGCCCTGTCGGGCTCTGTCGGGCTCTACTGGGCCCTGTCGGGCCCTGTCGGGCTCTGTCGGGCTCTGTCGGGCTCTGTCGGGCTCTGTCGGGCTCTACTGGGCTCTGTCGGGCTCTGTCTGGCTCTGTCGGGCTCTGTCGGGCTCTGTCGGGCTCTGTCGGGCTCTACTGGGCCCTGTCGGGCCCTGTCGGGCTCTGTCGGGCTCTGTCGGGCTCTGTCGGGCTCTGTCGGGCTCTGTCGGGCTCAACTGGTCTCTGTCGGGCTCTGTCGGGCTCTGTCGGGCTCTGTCGGGCTCTGTCGGGCTCTGTCGGGCTCTACTGGGCTCTACTGGGCTCTACTGGGCCCTGTCGGGCCCTGTCGGGCCCTGTCGGGCCCTGTCGGGCTCTGTCGGGCTCTGTCGGGCTCTACTGGGCTCTGTCGGGCTCTGTCGGGCTGTGTCGGGCTCTGTCGGGCTCTACTGGGCTCTGTCGGGCTCTACTGGGCTCTACTGGGCCCTGTCGGGCTCTGTCGGGCTCTGTCGGGCCCTGTCGGGCCCTGTCGGGCCCTGTCGGGCCCTGTCGGGCCCTGTCGGGCTCTGTCGGGCTCTGTCGGGCTCTGTCGGGCTCTACTGGGCCCTGTCGGGCCCTGTCGGGCCCTGTCGGGCTCTGTCGGGCTCTGTCGGGCTCTGTCGGGCTCTACTGGGCCCTGTCGGGCTCTGTCGGGCTGTGTCGGGCTCTGTCGGGCTCTACTGGGCTCTACTGGGCCCTGTCGGGCTCTGTCGGGCCCTGTCGGGCTCTGTCGGGCTCTGTCGGGCCCTGTCGGGCTCTGTCGGGCCCTGTCGGGCCCTGTCGGGCCCTGTCGGGCCCTGTCGGGCTCTGTCGGGCTCTGTCGGGCTCTGTCGGGCTCTACTGGGCCCTGTCGGGCCCTGTCGGGCCCTGTCGGGCTCTGTCGGGCTCTGTCGGGCTCTGTCGGGCTCTACTGGGCCCTGTCGGGCCCTGTCGGGCCCTGTCGGGCTCTGTTGGGCTCTGTCGGGCTCTACTGGGCCCTGTCGGGCCCTGTCGGGCCCTGTCGGGCTCTGT
Source organism: Caloenas nicobarica (assembly GCF_036013445.1). Taxonomy (NCBI): domain Eukaryota; kingdom Metazoa; phylum Chordata; class Aves; order Columbiformes; family Columbidae; genus Caloenas; species Caloenas nicobarica. Next base: position 22,497 of record NW_027016975.1, read on the forward strand.
CGGGCTCTGTCGGGCTCTACTGGGCCCTGTCGGGCCCTGTCGGGCTCTGTCGGGCTCTGTCGGGCTCTGTCGGGCTCTGTCGGGCTCAACTGGTCTCTGTCGGGCTCTGTCGGGCTCTGTCGGGCTCTACTGGGCTCTGTCGGGCTCTGTCGGGCTCTGTCGGGCTCTGTCGGGCCCTGTCGGGCCCTGTCGGGCCCTGTCGGGCCCTGTCGGGCTCTGTCGGGCTCTGTCGGGCTCTGTCGGGCTCTGTCGGGCTCTGTCGGGCTCTACTGGGCTCTACTGGGCTCTGTCGGGCCCTGTCGGGCTCTACTGGGCCCTGTCGGGCTCTGTCGGGCTCTGTCGGGCTCTGTCGGGCTCTGTTGGGCTCTGTCGGGCTCTGTCGGGCTCTGTCGGGCTCTACTGGGCTCTGTCGGGCTCTGTCGGGCTCTACTGGGACCTGTCGGGCTCTGTCGGGCTCTGTCGGGCTCTGTCGGGCCCTGTCGGGCCCTGTCGGGCTCTGTCGGGCTCTACTGGGCTCTGTCGGTCTCTACTGGGCTCTACTGGGCCCTGTCGGGCTCTGTCGGGCTCTGTCGGGCTCTGTCGGGCTCTGTCGGGCTCTACTGGGCCCTGTCGGGCCCTGTGGGGCCCTGTCGGGCTCTGTCGGGCTCTGTCGGGCCCTGTCGGGCCCTGTCGGGCTCTACTGGGCTCTGTCGGGCTCTACTGGGCCCTGTCGGGCCCTGTCGGGCCCTGTCGGGCTCTGTCGGGCTCTACTGGGCCCTGTCGGGCCCTGTCGGGCTCTGTCGGGCTCTGTCGGGCTCTACTGGGCCCTGTCGGGCCCTGTCGGGCCCTGTCGGGCCCTGTCGGGCTCTGTCGGGCTCTACTGGGCCCTGTCGGGCCCTGTCGGGCTCTGTCGGGCTCTGTCGGGCTCTGTCGGGCTCTGTCGGGCTCTACTGGGCTCTGTCGGGCTCTGTCGGGCTCTGTCGGGCTCTGTCGGGCTCTACTGGGCCCTGTCGGGCCCTGTCGGGCCCTGTCGGGCTCTGTCGGGCTCTGTCGGGCTCAACTGGTCTCTGTCGGGCTCTGTCGGGCTCTACTGGGCCCTGTCGGGCTCTGTCGGGCTCTGTCGGGCTCTGTCGGGCTCTGTCGGGCTCTGTCGGGCTCTGTCGGGCTCAACTGGTCTCTGTCGGGCTCTGTCGGGCTCTGTCGGGCTCTACTGGGCTCTGTCGGGCCCTGTCGGGCCCTGTCGGGCCCTGTCGGGCCCTGTCGGGCTCTGTCGGGCTCTGTCGGGCTCTGTCGGGCTCTACTGGGCCCTGTCGGGCTCTGTCGGGCTCTGTCGGGCTCTGTCGGGCTCTGTCGGGCTCTGTCGGGCTCTACTGGGCTCTACTGGGCTCTGTCGGGCCCTGTCGGGCTCTACTGGGCCCTGTCGGGCTCTGTCGGGCTCTGTCGGGCTCTGTCGGGCTCTGTCGGGCTCTGTCGGGCTCTGTTGGGCTCTGTCGGGCTCTGTCGGGCTCTACTGGGCTCTGTCGGGCTCTGTCGGGCTCTACTGGGACCTGTCGGGCTCTGTCGGGCTCTGTCGGGCTCTGTCGGGCTCTGTCGGGCTCTGTCGGGCTCTGTCGGGCTCTACTGGGCTCTACTGGGCTCTGTCGGGCCCTGTCGGGCTCTACTGGGCCCTGTCGGGCTCTGTCGGGCTCTGTCGGGCTCTGTCGGGCTCTGTCGGGCTCTGTCGGGCTCTACTGGGCTCTGTCGGGCTCTGTCGGGCTGTGTCGGGCTCTGTCGGGCCCTGTCGGGCCCTGTCGGGCCCTGTCGGGCTCTGTCGGGCTCTGTCGGGCCCTGTCGGGCCCTGTCGGGCCCTGTCGGGCTCTGTCGGGCTCTGTCGGGCTCTGTCGGGCTCTACTGGGCCCTGTCGGGCCCTGTCGGGCCCTGTCGGCCTCTGTCGGGCTCTACTGGGCTCTGTTGGGCTCTGTCGGGCTCTGTCGGGCCCTGTCGGGCTCTGTCGGGCTCTGTCGGGCTATGTCTGGCTCTGTCGGGCTCTACTGGGCCCTGTCGGGCCCTGTCGGGCCCTGTCGGGCTCTGTCGGGCTCTGTCGGGCTCTGTCGGGCTCTGTCGGGCTCTGTCGGGCTCTACTGGGCTCTGTCGGGCTCTACTGGGCCCTGTCGGGCCCTCTCGGGCTCTGTCGGGCTCTGTCGGGCTCTGTCGGCCTCTACTGGGCCCTGTCGGGCCCTGTCGGGCCCTGTCGGGCTCTGTCGGGCTCTGTCGGGCTCTGTCGGGCTCTACTGGGCCCTGTCGGGCCCTGTCGGGCTCTGTCGGGCTCTACTGGGCCCTGTCGGGCTCTGTCGGGCTCTGTCGGGCTCTGTCGGGCTCAACTGGTCTCTGTCGGGCTCTGTCGGGCTCTGTCGGGCTCTGTCGGGCTCTACTGGGCCCTGTCGGGCCCTGTCGGGCTCTGTCGGGCTCTGTCGGGCTCTGTCGGGCTCTGTCGGGCTCTACTGGGCCCTGTCGGGCTCTGTCGGGCTCTGTCGGGCTCTGTCGGGCTCTGTCGGGCTCTACTGGGCTCTACTGGGCTCTGTCGGGCCCTGTCGGGCTCTACTGGGCCCTGTCGGGCTCTGTCGGGCTCTGTCGGGCTCTACTGGGCTCTGTCTGGCTCTGTCGGGCTCTACTGGGCCCTGTCGGGCCCTGTCGGGCTCTGTCGGGCTCTACTGGGCTCTGTCGGGCTCTACTGGGCTCTACTGGGCCCTGTCGGGCTCTGTCGGGCTCTGTCGGGCTCTACTGGGCTCTGTCGGTCTCTGTCGGGCCCTGTCGGGCCCTGTCGGGCTCTGTCGGGCCCTGTCGGGCCCTGTCGGGCTCTGTCGGGCTCTGTCGGGCCCTGTCGGGCTCTGTCGGGCTCAACTGGTCTCTGTCGGGCTCTGTCGGGCTCTGTCGGGCTCTGTCGGGCTCTACTGGGCTCTACTGGGCTCTACTGGGCTCTACTGGGCTCTACTGGGCCCTGTCGGGCTCTGTCGGGTCCTGTCGGGCCCTGTCGGGCCCTGTCGGGCTCTGTCGGGCTCTACTGGGCCCTGTCGGGCCCTATCGGGCCCTGTCGGGCTCTGTCGGGCTCTGTCGGGCTCTGTCGGGCTCTACTGGGCTCTGTCGGGCTCTACTGGGCTCTACTGGGCATTGTCGGGCTCTGTCGGGCTCTGTCGGGCTCTGTCGGGCTCTATCGGGCTCTGTCGGGCTCTGTCGGGCTCTGTCGGGCCTGTCGGGCTATGTCTGGCTCTGTCGGGCTCTACTGGGCCCTGTCGGGGCCCTGTCGGGCCCTGTCGGGCTCTGTCGGGCTCTGTCGGGCTCTGTCGGGCTCTACTGGGCTCTGTCGGGCTCTACTGGGCTCTACTGGGCCCTGTCGGGCCCTGTCGGGCTCTGTCGGGCTCTGTCGGGCCCTGTCGGGCTCTGTCGGCCTCTACTGGGCCCTGTCGGGCCCTGTCGGGCCCTGTCGGGCTCTGTCGGGCTCTGTCGGGCTCTACTGGGCCCTGTCGGGCCCTGTCGGGCCCTGTCGGGCTCTGTCGGGCTCTGTCGGGCTCTACTGGGCCCTGTCGGGCCCTGTCGGGCTCTGTCGGGCTCTGTCGGGCTCTGTCGGGCTCTGTCGGGCTCAACTGGTCTCTGTCGGGCTCTGTCGGGCTCTGTCGGGCTCTACTGGGCTCTGTCGGGCTCTGTCGGGCTCTGTCGGGCTCTGTCGGGCCCTGTCGGGCCCTGTCGGGCCCTGTCGGGCTCTGTCGGGCTCTGTCGGGCTCTGTCGGGCTCTACTGGGCCCTGTCGGGCTCTGTCGGGCTCTGTCGGGCTCTGTCGGGCTCTGTCGGGCTCTGTCGGGCTCTGTCGGGCTCTACTGGGCTCTACTGGGCTCTGTCGGGCCCTGTCGGGCTCTGTCGGGCTCTGTCGGGCTCTGTCGGGCTCTGTCGGGCTCTGTCGGGCTCTGTCGGGCTCTACTGGGCTCTGTCGGGCTCTGTCGGGCTCTACTGGGACCTGTCGGGCCCTGTCGGGCTCTGTCGGGCTCTGTCGGGCTCTACTGGGCTCTGTCGGGCTCTGTCGGGCTGTGTCGGGCTCTGTCGGGCTCTACTGGGCTCTGTCGGGCTCTACTGGGCTCTACTGGGCCCTGTCGGGCTCTGTCGGGCTCTGTCGGGCCCTGTCGGGCTCTGTCGGGCCCTGTCGGCCCTGTCGGGCCCTGTCGGGCTCTGTCGGGCTCTGTCGGGCTCTGTCGGGCTCTACTGGGCCCTGTCGGGCCCTGTCGGGCCCTGTCGGGCTCTGTCGGGCTCTGTCGGGCTCTGTCGGGCTCTACTGGGCCCTGTCGGGCTCTGTCGGGCTGTGTCGGGCTCTGTCGGGCTCTACTGGGCTCTACTGGGCCCTGTCGGGCTCTGTCGGGCTCTGTCGGGCCCTGTCGGGCTCTGTCGGGGCCCTGTCGGGCTCTGTCGGGCCCTGTCGGGCCCTGTCGGGCTCTGTCGGGCTCTGTCGGGCTCTGTCGGGCTCTGTCGGGCTCTGTCGGGCTCTACTGGCCCTGTCGGGCCCTGTCGGGCCCTGTCGGGCTCTGTCGGGCTCTGTCGGCTCTGTCGGGCTCTACTGGGCCCTGTCGGGCCCTGTCGGGCCCTGTCGGGCTCTGTTGGGCTCTGTCGGGGCTCTACTGGGCCCTGTCGGGCCCTGTCGGGCCCTGTCGGGCTCTGTCGGGCTCTGTCGGGCTCTACTGGGCCCTGTCGGGCCCTGTCGGGCTCTGTCGGGCTCTGTCGGGCTCTGTCCGGGCTCTGTCGGGCTCAACTGGTCTCTGTCGGGCTCTGTCGGGCTCTGTCGGGCTCTACTGGGCTCTGTCGGGCCCTGTCGGGCCCTGTCGGGCTCTGTCGGGCTCTGTCGGGCTCTGTCGGGCTCTGTCGGGCTCTGTCGGGCTCTACTGGGCTCTACTGGGCTCTGTCGGGCCCTGTCGGGCTCTACTGGGCCCTGTCGGGCTCTGTCGGGCTCTGTCGGGCTCTGTCGGGCTCTGTCGGGCTCTGTTGGGCTCTGTCGGGCTCTGTCGGGCTCTGTCGGGCTCTACTGGGCCTCTGTCGGGCTCTGTCGGGCTCTGTCGGGCTCTGTCGGGCCCGTCGGGCCCTGTCCGGGCTCTGTCGGGCCCTGTTGGCCTCTACTGGGCTCTGTCGGTCTCTACTGGGCTCTACTGGGCCCTGTCGGGCTCTGTCGGGCTCTGTCGGGCTCTGTCGGGCTCTACTGGGCCCTGTCGGGCCCTGTGGGGCCCTGTCGGGCTCTGTCGGGCTCTGTCGGGCCCTGTCGGGCCCTGTCGGGCTCTGTCGGGCTCTGTCGGGCTCTACTGGGCCCTGTCGGGCCCTGTCGGGCCCTGTCGGGCTCTGTCGGGCTCTACTGGGCCCTGTCGGGCTCTGTCGGGCTCTGTCGGGCTCTGTCGGGCTCTACTGGGCCCTGTCGGGCCCTGTCGGGCCCTGTCGGGCTCTGTCGGGCTCTACTGGGCCCTGTCGGGCCCTGTCGGGCTCTGTCGGGCTCTGTCGGGCTCTGTCGGGCTCTGTCGGGCTCTACTGGGCTCTGTCGGGCTCTGTCGGGCTCTGTCGGGCTCTGTCGGGCTCTATCTTGGGCCCTGTCGGGCTCACTGGTCCTGTCGGGCCCTGTCGGGCTCTGTCGGGCTCTGTCGGGGCTCTGTCGGGCTCTGTCGGGCTCAACTGGTCTCTGTCGGGCTCTGTCGGGCTCTGTCGGGCTCTGTCGGGCTCTGTCGGGCTCTACTGGGCTCTACTGGGCTCTACTGGGCTCTTACTGGGCTCTACTGGGCCCTGTCGGGCCCTGTCGGGCTCTGTCGGGCTCTGTCGGGCTCTACTGGCCCTGTCCGGGCTCTACTGGGCCCTGTCGGGCTCTGTCGGGCTGTGTCGGGCTCTGTCGGCTCTACTGGGCTCTGTCGGGCTCTACTGGGCTCTAACTGGGCCCTGTCGGGCTCTGTCGGGCCCTGTCGGGCCCTGTCGGGCCCTGTCGGGCTCTGTCGGGCTCTGTCGGGCTCTGTCGGGCTCTGTCGGGCTCTACTGGGCCCTGTCGGGCCCTGTCGGGCTCTGTCGGGCTCTGTCGGGCTCTGTCGGGCTCTGTCGGGCTCTGTCGGGCTCTACTGGGCTCTGTCGGGCTCTACTGGGCTCTATTGGGCTCTGTCGGGCTCTATCGGGCTCTGTCGGGCTCTACTGGGCCCTGTCGGGCCCTGTCGGGCCCTGTCGGGCTCTGTCGGGCTCTGTCGGGCTCTGTCGGGCTCTACTGGGCTCTGTCGGGCTCTGTCGGGCTCTGTCGGGCTCTGTCGGGCTCTACTGGGCTCTACTGGGCCCTGTCGGGCCCTGTCGGGCCCCTGTCGGGCTCTGTCGGGCTCTGTCGGGCGCTACTGGGCCCTGTCGGGCCCTGTCGGGCCCTGTCGGGCTCTGTCGGGCTCTGTCGGGCTCTGTCGGGCTCTGTCGGGCTCTACTGGGCTCTACTGGGCTCTGTCGGGCTCTGTCGGGCTCTGTCGGGCTCTACTGGGCCCTGTCGGGCCCTGTCAGGCCCTGTCGGCCTCTGTCGGCCTCTGTCGGGCCTCTGTCGGGCTCTGTCGGGCCCTGTCGGGCTATGTCTGGCTCTGTCGGGCTCTACTGGGCTCTGTCGGGCCCTGTCGGGCCCTGTCGGGCTCTGTCGGGCTCTGTCGGGCCCTGTCGGGCCCTGTCGGGCCCTGTCAGGCTCTGTCGGGCTCTGTCGGGCTCTGTCGGCTCTACTGGCTCTGTCGGGCTCTACTGGGCTGTACTGGGCCCTGTCGGGCCCTCTCGGGCTCTGTCGGGCTCTGTCGGCCTCTACTGGGCCCTGTCGGGCCCTGTCGGGCCCTGTCGGGCTCTGTCGGGCTCTGTCGGGCTCTGTCGGGCTCTACTGGGCTCTGTCGGGCCTGTCGGGGCCCTGTCGGGCTCTGTCGGGCTCTGTCGGGCTCTACTGGGCCCTGTCGGGCCCTGTCGGGCTCTGTCGGGCTCTGTCGGGCTCAACGGGTCTCTGTCGGGCTCTGTCGGGCTCTACTGGGCTCTGTCGGGCTCTGTCGGGCCCTGTCGGGCCCTGTCCGGGCCCTGTCGGGCTCTGTCGGGCTCTGTCGGGCTCTACTGGGCCCTGTCGGGCTCTGTCGGGCTCTGTCGGGCTCTGTCGGGCTCTGTCGGGCTCTACTGGGCTCTACTGGGCTCTGTCGGGCCCTGTCGGGCTCTACTGGGCCCTGTCGGGCTCTGTCGGGCTCTGTCGGGCTCTGTCGGGCTCTGTCGGGCCCTGTCGGGCTCTGTCGGGCTCTACTGGGCTCTGTCGGGCTCTGTCGGGCTCTACTGGGCTCTGTCGGGCTCTGTCGGGCTCTGTCGGGCTCTGTGGGCCCTGTCGGGCCCTGTCGGGCTCTGTCGGGCTCTACTGGGCTCTGTCGGGCTCTACTGGGCTCTACTGGGCCCTGGCTCTGTCGGGCTCTGTCGGGCTCTACTCGGCTCTGCTGGCCCTGTCGGGCCCTGTCGGGCTCTGTCGGGCTCTGTCGGGCTCTGTCGGGCCCTGTCGGGCCCTGTCGGGCTCTGTCGGGCTCTGTCGGGCTCTACTGGGCCCTGTCGGGCTCTGTCGGGCCCTGTCGGGCCCTGTCGGGCCCTGTCGGGCTCTGTCGGGCTCTACTGGGCCCTGTCGGGCTCTGTCGGGCCCTGTCGGGCTCTGTCGGGCTCTGCTGGGTCCTGTCGGGCTCTGCTGGGTCCTGTCGGGCCCTGTCGGGCTCTGTCGGGCTCTGTCGGGCTCTGTCGGGCCCTGTCGGGCTCTGTCGGGCTGTACTGGGCCCTGTCGGGCCCTGTCGGGCTCTGTCGGGCTCTGTCGGGCTCTACTGGGCCCTGTCGGGCTCTGTCGGGCTCTGTCGGCTCTGTCGGGCTCTGTCGGGCTCTGTCGGCCCTGTCGGGCTCTGTCGGGCTCTGTCGGGCTCTGTCGGGCTCTGTCGGGCTCTGTCGGGCTCTACTGGGCTCTACTGGGCTCTGTCGGGCTCTGTCGGGCTCTGTCGGGCTCTGTCGGGCTCTGTCGGGCTCTGTCGGGCTCTACTGGGCTCTGTCTGGCTCTGTCGGGCTCTACTGGGCCCTGTCGGGCCCTGTCGGGCCCTGTCGGGCTCTGTCGGGCTCTACTGGGCTCTGTCGGGCTCTACTGGGCTCTACTGGGCTCTACTGGGCTCTGTCGGGCTCTGTCGGGCTCTGTCGGGCTCTGTCGGGCTCTACTGGGCCCTGTCGGGCCCTGTCGGGCCCTGTCGGGCCCTGTCGGGCTCTGTCGGGCTCTGTCGGGCTCTGTCGGGCTCTAATGGGCCCTGTCGGGCTCTGTCGGGCTCTGTCGGGCCCTGTCGGGCTCTGTCGGGCCCTGTCAGTCCCTGTCGGGCTCTGTCGGGCTCTACTGGGCCCTGTCGGGCCCTGTCGGGCCCTGTCGGGCCCTGTCGGGCTCTGTCGGGCCCTGTCGGGCTCTGTCGGGCTCTGCTGGGTCCTGTCGGGCTCTGCTGGGCCCTGTCGGGCCCTGTCGGGCCCTGTCGGCTCTGTCGGGCTCTGTCGGGCCCTGTCGGGCTCTGTCGGGCTGTACTGGGCCCTGTCGGGCCCTGTCGGGCTCTGTCGGGCTCTGTCGGGCTCTACTGGGCTAAACTGGGCCCTGTCGGGCCCTGTCGGGCTCTGTCGGGCTCTGTCGGGCTCTGTCGGGCTCTGTCGGGCTCTACTGGGCCCTGTTGGGCTCTGTCGGGCTCTGTCGGGCTCTGTCGGGCTCTGTCGGGCTCTACTGGGCCCTGTCGGGCCCCTGTCGGGCTCTGTCGGGCTCTGTCGGGCTCTGTCGGGCTCTACTGGGCTCTACTGGGCTCTGTCGGGCTCTGTCGGGCTCTACTGGGCCCTGTCGGGCCCTGTCGGGCTCTGTCGGGCTCTGTCGGGCTCTGTCGGGCTCTGTCGGGCTCTGTCGGGCTCTACTGGGCTCTGTCGGGCTCTGTCGGGCTCTGTCGGGCTCTACTGGGCCCTGTCGGGCCCTGTCGGGCCCTGTCGGGCTCTGTCGGGCCCTGTCGGGCTCTGTCGGGCTCTACTGGGCTCTGTCGGGCTCTACTGGGCTCTACTGGGCCCTGTCGGGCTCTGTCGGGCTCTGTCGGGCTCTGTCGGGCCCTGTCGGGCCCTGTCGGGCCCTGTCGGGTTCTGTCGGGTTCTGTCGGGCTCTGTCGGGCTCTACTGGGCCCTGTCGGGCTCTGTCGGGCTCTGTCGGGCTCTGTCGGGCTCTGTCGGGCCCTGTCGGGCCCTGTCGTGCTCTGTCGGGCTCTACTGGGCCCTGTCGGGCTCTGTCGGGCTCTGTCGGGCCCTGTCGGGCCCTGTCGGGCTCTGTCGGGCTCTACTGGGCCCTGTCGGGCTCTGTCGGGCTCTGTCGGGCCCTGTCGGGCTCTGTCGGGCCCTGTCGGGCCCTGTCGGGCCCTGTCGGGCTCTGTCGGGCCCTGTCGGGCTCTGCTGGGTCCTGTCGGGCTCTGTCGGGCCCTGTCGGGCCCTGTCGGGCTCTGTCGGGCTCTGTCGGGCTCTGCTGGGTCCTGTCGGGCCCTGTCGGGCTCTGTCGGGCTCTGTCGGGCTCTGTCGGGCTCTGTCGGGCTCAACTGGTCTCTGTCGGGCTCTGTCGGGCTCTGTCGGGCTCTACTGGGCTCTGTCGGGCTCTGTCGGGCTCTGTCGGGCCCTGTCGGGCCCTGTCGGGCCCTGTCGGGCTCTGTCGGGCTCTGTCGGGCTCTGTCGGGCTCTGTCGGGCTCTACTGGGCCCTGTCGGGCTCTGTCGGGCTCTGTCGGGCTCTGTCGGGCTCTGTCGGGCTCTGTCGGGCTCTACTGGGCTCTACTGGGCTCTGTCGGGCCCTGTCGGGCTCTACTGGGCTCTGTCGGGCTCTGTCGGGCTCTGTCGGGCTCTGTCGGGCTCTGTCGGGCTCTGTCGGGCTCTACTGGGCTCTGTCGGGCTCTGTCGGGCTCTACTGGGACCTGTCGGGCCCTGTCGGGCTCTGTCGGGCTCTGTCGGGCTCTACTGGGCTCTGTCGGGCTCTGTCGGGCTGTGTCGGGCTCTGTCGGGCTCTACTGGGCTCTGTCGGGCTCTACTGGGCTCTACTGGGCCCTGTCGGGCTCTGTCGGGCTTTGTCGGGCCCTGTCGGGCTCTGTCGGGCCCTGTCGGGCCCTGTCGGGCCCTGTCGGGCTCTGTCGGGCTCTGTCGGGCTCTGTCGGGCTCTACTGGGCCCTGTCGGGCCCTGTCGGGCCCTGTCGGGCTCTGTCGGGCTCTGTCGGGCTCTGTCGGGCTCTACTTGGCCCTGTCGGGCTCTGTCGGGCTGTGTCGGGCTCTGTCGGGCTCTACTGGGCTCTACTGGGCCCTGTCGGGCTCTGTCGGGCTCTGTCGGGCCCTGTCGGGCTCTGTCGGGCCCTGTCGGGCCCTGTCGGGCCCTGTCGGGCTCTGTCGGGCTCTGTCGGGCTCTGTCGGGCTCTGTCGGGCTCTACTGGGCCCTGTCGGGCCCTGTCGGGCCCTGTCGGGCTCTGTCGGGCTCTGTCGGGCTCTGTCGGGCTCTACTGGGCCCTGTCGGGCCCTGTCGGGCCCTGTCGGGCTCTGTTGGGCTCTGTCGGGCTCTACTGGGCCCTGTCGGGCCCTGTCGGGCCCTGTCGGGCTCTGTCGGGCTCTGTCGGGCTCTACTGGGCCCTGTCAGGCCCTGTCGGGCTCTGTCGGGCTCTGTCGGGCTCTGTCGGGCTCTGTCGGGCTCAACTGGTCTCTGTCGGGCTCTGTCGGGCTCTACTGGGCTCTGTCGGGCCCTGTCGGGCCCTGTCGGGCCCTGTCGGGCCCTGTCGGGCTCTGTCGGGCTCTGTCGGGCTCTGTCGGGCTCTGTCGGGCTCTGTCGGGCTCTACTGGGCTCTACTGGGCTCTGTCGGGCCCTGTCGGGCTCTACTGGGCCCTGTCGGGCTCTGTCGGGCTCTGTCGGGCTCTGTCGGGCTCTGTCGGGCTCTGTTGGGCTCTGTTGGGCTCTGTCGGGCTCTGTCGGGCTCTGTCGGGCTCTACTGGGCTCTGTCGGGCTCTGTCGGGCTCTACTGGGACCTGTCGGGCTCTGTCGGGCTCTGTCGGGCTCTGTCGGGCCCTGTCGGGCCCTGTCGGGCTCTGTCGGGCTCTACTGGGCTCTGTCGGTCTCTACTGGGCTCTACTGGGCCCTGTCGGGCTCTGTCGGGCTCTGTCGGGCTCTGTCGGGCTCTGTCGGGCTCTACTGGGCCCTGTCGGGCCCTGTGGGGCCCTGTCGGGCTCTGTCGGGCTCTGTCGGGCCCTGTCGGGCCCTGTCGGGCTCTGTCGGGCTCTGTCGGGCTCTACTGGGCCCTGTCGGGCCCTGTCGGGCCCTGTCGGGCTCTGTCGGGCTCTACTGGGCCCTGTCGGGCCCTGTCGGGCTCTGTCGGGCTCTGTCGGGCTCTACTGGGCCCTGTCGGGCCCTGTCGGGCCCTGTCGGGCCCTGTCGGGCTCTGTCGGGCTCTACTGGGCCCTGTCGGGCCCTGTCGGGCTCTGTCGGGCTCTGTCGGGCTCTGTCGGGCTCTGTCGGGCTCTACTGGGCTCTGTCGGGCTCTGTCGGGCTCTGTCGGGCTCTGTCGGGCTCTACTGGGCCCTGTCGGGCCCTGTCGGGCTCTGTCGGGCTCTGTCGGGCTCTGTCGGGCTCTGTCGGGCTCTGTCGGGCTCAAGTGGTCTCTGTCGGGCTCTGTCGGGCTCTGTCGGGCTCTGTCGGGCTCTGTCGGGCTCTACTGGGCTCTACTGGGCTCTACTGGGCTCTACTGGGCCCTGTCGGGCCCTGTCGGGCTCTGTCGGGCTCTGTCGGGCTCTACTGGGCCCTGTCGGGCTCTGTCGGGCTGTGTCGGGCTCTGTCGGGCTCTACTGGGCTCTGTCGGGCTCTACTGGGCTCTACTGGGCCCTGTCGGGCTCTGTCGGGCCCTGTCGGGCCCTGTCGGGCCCTGTCGGGCCCTGTCGGGCTCTGTCGGGCTCTGTCGGGCTCTGTCGGGCTCTACTGGGCCCTGTCGGGCCCTGTCGGGCTCTGTCGGGCTCTGTCGGGCTCTGTCGGGCTCTGTCGGGCTCTACTGGGCTCTGTCGGGCTCTACTGGGCTCTATTGGGCTCTGTCGGGCTCTATCGGGCTCTGTCGTGCTCTACTGGGCCCTGTCGGGCCCTGTCGGGCCCTGTCGGGCTCTGTCGGGCTCTGTCGGGCTCTGTCGGGCTCTACTGGGCTCTGTCGGGCTCTGTCGGGCTCTGTCGGGCTCTGTCGGGCTCTACTGGGCTCTACTGGGCCCTGTCGGGCCCTGTCGGGCCCTGTCGGGCTCTGTCGGGCTCTGTCGGGCGCTACTGGGCCCTGTCGGGCCCTGTCGGGCTCTGTCGGGCTCTGTCGGGCTCTGTCGGGCTCTGTCGGGCTCTGTCGGGCTCTACTGGGCTCTACTGGGCTCTGTCGGGCTCTGTCGGGCTCTGTCGGGCTCTACTGGGCCCTGTCGGGCCCTGTCAGGCCCTGTCGGCCTCTGTCGGGCTCTGTCGGGCTCTGTCGGGCCCTGTCGGGCTATGTCTGGCTCTGTCGGGCTCTACTGGGCTCTGTCGGGCTCTGTCGGGCCCTGTCGGGCCCTGTCGGGCCCTGTCGGGCTCTGTCGGGCTCTGTCGGGCTCTGTCGGGCTCTACTGGGCTCTGTCGGGCTCTACTGGGCTGTACTGGGCCCTGTCGGGCCCTCTCGGGCTCTGTCGGGCTCTGTCGGCCTCTACTGGGCCCTGTCGGGCCCTGTCGGGCCCTGTCGGGCTCTGTCGGGCTCTGTCGGGCTCTGTCGGGCTCTACTGGGCTCTGTCGGGCCCTGTCGGGCCCTGTCGGGCTCTGTCGGGCTCTGTCGGGCTCTACTGGGCCCTGTCGGGCCCTGTCGGGCTCTGTCGGGCTCTGTCGGGCTCAACGGGTCTCTGTCGGGCTCTGTCGGGCTCTACTGGGCCCTGTCGGGCTCTGTCGGGCCCTGTCGGGCTCTGTCGGGCTCTGTCGGTCTCTACTGGGCCCTGTCGGGCTCTGTCGGGCTCTGTCGGGCTCTGTCGGGCTCTGTCGGGCTCTACTGGGCTCTACTGGGCTCTGTCGGGCCCTGTCGGGCTCTACTGGGCCCTGTCGGGCTCTGTCGGGCTCTGTCGGGCTCTGTCGGGCTCTGTCGGGCTCTACTGGGCTCTGTCGGGCTCTGTCGGGCTCTACTGGGCTCTGTCGGGCTCTGTCGGGCTCTGTCGGGCTCTGTCGGGCCCTGTCGGGCCCTGTCGGGCTCTGTCGGGCTCTACTGGGCTCTGTCGGGCTCTACTGGGCTCTACTGGGCCCTGTCGGGCTCTGTCGGGCTCTGTCGGGCTCTGTCGGGCTCTGTCGGGCTCTACTGGGCCCTGTCGGGCTCTGTCGGGCTCTGTCGGGCCCTGTCGGGCCCTGTCGGGCTCTGTCGGGCTCTACTGGGCCCTGTCGGGCTCTGTCGGGCCCTGTCGGGCTCTGTCGGGCTCTGCTGGGTCCTGTCGGGCTCTGCTGGGTCCTGTCGGGCCCTGTCGGGCTCTGTCGGGCTCTGTCGGGCTCTGTCGGGCCCTGTCGGGCTCTGTCGGGCTGTACTGGGCCCTGTCGGGCCCTGTCGGGCTCTGTCGGGCTCTGTCGGGCTCTACTGGGCCCTGTCGGGCTCTGTCGGGCTCTGTCGGGCTCTGTCGGGCTCTGTCGGGCCCTGTCGGGCTCTGTCGGGCTCTGTCGGGCTCTGTCGGGCTCTGTCGGGCTCTACTGGGCTCTACTGGGCTCTGTCGGGCCCTGTCGGGCTCTGTCGGGCTCTGTCGGGCTCTGTCGGGCTCTACTGGGCTCTGTCTGGCTCTGTCGGGCTCTACTGGGCCCTGTCGGGCCCTGTCGGGCCCTGTCGGGCTCTGTCGGGCTCTACTGGGCTCTGTCGGGCTCTACTGGGCTCTACTGGGCTCTACTGGGCTCTGTCGGGCTCTGTCGGGCTCTGTCGGGCTCTGTCGGGCTCTACTGGGCTCTGTCGGGCCCTGTCGGGCCCTGTCGGGCCCTGTCGGGCTCTGTCGGGCTCTGTCGGGCTCTGTCGGGCTCTAATGGGCCCTGTCGGGCTCTGTCGGGCTCTGTCGGGCCCTGTCGGGCTCTGTCGGGCCCTGTCAGTCCCTGTCGGGCTCTGTCGGGCTCTACTGGGCCCTGTCGGGCCCTGTCGGGCCCTGTCGGGCCCTGTCGGGCTCTGTCGGGCCCTGTCGGGCTCTGTCGGGCTCTGCTGGGTCCTGTCGGGCTCTGCTGGGCCCTGTCGGGCCCTGTCGGGCCCTGTCGGGCTCTGTCGGGCTCTGTCGGGCCCTGTCGGGCTCTGTCGGGCTGTACTGGGCCCTGTCGGGCCCTGTCGGGCTCTGTCGGGCTCTGTCGGGCTCTACTGGGCTAAACTGGGCCCTGTCGGGCCCTGTCGGGCTCTGTCGGGCTCTGTCGGGCTCTGTCGGGCTCTGTCGGGCTCTACTGGGCCCTGTTGGGCTCTGTCGGGCTCTGTCGGGCTCTGTCGGGCTCTGTCGGGCTCTACTGGGCCCTGTCGGGCCCTGTCGGGCTCTGTCGGGCTCTGTCGGGCTCTGTCGGGCTCTACTGGGCTCTACTGGGCTCTGTCGGGCTCTGTCGGGCTCTACTGGGCCCTGTCGGGCCCTGTCGGGCTCTGTCGGGCTCTGTCGGGCTCTGTCGGGCTCTACTGGGCTCTGTCGGGCTCTGTCGGGCTCTGTCGGGCTCTACTGGGCCCTGTCGGGCCCTGTCGGGCCCTGTCGGGCTCTGTCGGGCCCTGTCGGGCTCTGTCGGGCTCTACTGGGCTCTGTCGGGCTCTACTGGGCTCTACTGGGCCCTGTCGGGCTCTGTCGGGCTCTGTCGGGCTCTGTCGGGCCCTGTCGGGCCCTGTCGGGCCCTGTCGGGCCCTGTCGGGCCCTGTCGGGTTCTGTCGGGTTCTGTCGGGCTCTGTCGGGCTCTACTGGGCCCTGTCGGGCTCTGTCGGGCTCTGTCGGGCTCTGTCGGGCCCTGTCGGGCCCTGTCGTGCTCTGTCGGGCTCTACTGGGCCCTGTCGGGCTCTGTCGGGCTCTGTCGGGCCCTGTCGGGCCCTGTCGGGCTCTGTCGGGCTCTACTGGGCCCTGTCGGGCTCTGTCGGGCTCTGTCGGGCCCTGTCGGGCTCTGTCGGGCCCTGTCGGGCCCTGTCGGGCCCTGTCGGGCTCTGTCGGGCCCTGTCGGGCTCTGCTGGGTCCTGTCGGGCTCTGTCGGGCCCTGTCGGGCCCTGTCGGGCTCTGTCGGGCTCTGTCGGGCTCTGCTGGGTCCTGTCGGGCTCTGTCGGGCTCTGTCGGGCTCTGTCGGGCTCTGTCGGACTCTGTCGGGCCCTGTCGGGCCCTGTCGGGCCCTGTCGGGCTCTGTCGGGCTCTACTGGGCCCTGTCGGGCCCTGTCGGGCCCTGTCGGGCTCTGTCGGGCTCTACTGGGCTAAACTGGGCCCTGTCGGGCTCTGTCGGGCTCTGTCGGGCTCTGTCGGGCCCTATCGGGCCCTGTCGGGCTCTGTCGGGCTCTGTCGGGCTCTGTCGGGCTCTACTGGGCTCTGTCGGGCTCTGTCGGGCTCTGTCGGGCCCTGTCGGGCTCTGTCGGGCTCTGTCGGGCTCTGTCGGGCTATGTCTGGCTCTGTCGGGCTCTACTGGTCTCTGTCGGGCCCTGTCGGGCCCTGTCGGGCTCTGTCGGGCTCTGTCGGGCCGTGTCGGGCCCTGTCGGGCCCTGTCGGGCTCTGTCGGGCTCTGTCGGGCTCTGTCGGGCTCTGTCGGGCTCTACTGGGCTCTGTCGGGCTCTACTGGGCTCTACTGGGCCCTGTGGGGCCCTCTCGGGCTCTGTCGGGCTCTGTCGGGCTCTGTCGGCCTCTACTGGGCCCTGTCGGGCCCTGTCGGGCCCTGTCGGGCTCTGTCGGGCTCTACTGGGCCCTGTCGGGCCCTGTCGGGCCCTGTCGGGCTCTGTCGGGATCTGTCGGGCTCTACTGGGCCCTGTCGGGCCCTGTCGGGCTCTGTCGGGCTCTGTCGGGCTCTGTCGGGCTCAACTGGTCTCTGTCGGGCTCTGTCGGGCTCTGTCGGGCTCTGTCGGGCTCTGTCGGGCTCTGTCGGGCTCTACTGGGCTCTGTCGGGCTCTGTCGGGTTCTGTCGGGCTCTGTCGGGCTCTACTGTCGGGCCCTGTCGGCCCTGCCGGGCTCTGCCGGGCTCTGTCGGGCTCAACTGGTCTCTGTCGGGCTCTGTCGGGCTCTGTCGGGCTCTGTCGGGCTCTACTGGGCTCTACTGGGCTCTGTCGGGCCCTGTCGGGCTCTACTGGGCCCTGTCGGGCTCTGTCGGGCTCTGTCGGGCTCTGTCGGGCTCTGTCGGGCTCTGTCGGCCTCTACTGGGCTCTGTCGGGCTCTGTCGGGCTCTACTGGGCCCTGTCGGGCTCTGTCGGGCCCTGTCGGGCCCTGTCGGGCCCTGTCGGGCCCTGTCGGGCTCTGTCGGGCTCTGTCGGGCTCTACTGGGCTCTGTCGGGCTCTACTGGGCCCTGTCGGGCTCTGTCGGGCTCTGTCGGGCTCTGTCGGGCTCTGTCGGGCTCTACTGGGCCCTGTCGGGCCCTGTCGGGCCCTGTCGGGCTCTGTCGGGCTCTGTCGGGCTCTGTCGGGCTCTGTCGGGCTCTACTGGGCCCTGTCGGGCCCTGTCGGGCCCTGTCGGGCTCTGTCGGGCCCTGTCGGGCTCTGTCGGGCTCTACTGGGCCCTGTCGGGCTCTGTCGGGCCCTGTCGGGCTCTGTCGGGCCCTGTCGGTCTCTGTCGGGCCCTGTCGGGCTCTGTCGGGCTCTGCTGGGTCCTGTCGGGCTCTGTCGGGCTCTGTCGGGCCCTGTCGGGCTCTGTCGGGCCCTGTCGGGCTCTGTCGGGCTCTGTCGGGCCCTGTCGGGCTCTGTCGGGCTGTACTGGGCCCTGTCGGGCTCTGTCGGGCTCTGTCGGGCCCTGTCGGGCTCTGTCGGGCCCTGTCGGGCTCTGTCGGGCTCTGCTGGGCCCTGTCGGGCTCTGCTGGGCCCTGTCGGGCCCTGTCGGGCCCTGTCGGGCTCTGTCGGGCTCTGTCGGGCCCTGTCGGGCTCTGTCGGGCTGTACTGGGCCCTGTCGGGCCCTGTCGGGCTCTGTCGGGCTCTGTCGGGCTCTACTGGGCTAAACTGGGCCCTGTCGGGCCCTGTCGGGCCCTGTCGGGCTCTGTCGGGCCCTGTCGGGCTCTGTCGGGCTCTGTCGGGCTCTACTGGGCCCTGTCGGGCTCTGTCGGGCTCTGTCGGGCTCTGTCGGGCTCTGTCGGGCTCTGTCGGGCTCTACTGGGCCCTGTCGGGCCCTGTCGGGCTCTGTCGGGCTCTGTCGGGCTCTGTCGGGCTCTGTCGGGCTCTACTGGGCTCTACTGGGCTCTGTCGGGCTCTGTCGGGCTCTACTGGGCCCTGTCGGGCCCTGTCGGGCCCTGTCGGGCTCTACTGGGCTCTGTCAGGCCCTGTCGGGCCCTGTCGGGCTCTGTCGGGCTCTGTCGGGCTCTGTCGGGCTCTGTCGGGCTCTACTGGGCTCTGTCGGGCTCTGTCGGGCTCTGTCGGGCTCTACTGGGCCCTGTCGGGCCCTGTCGGGCCCTGTCGGGCCCTGTCGGGCTCTGTCGGGCCCTGTCGGGCTCTGTCGGGCTCTGTCGGGCTCTGTCGGGCTCTACTGGGCTCTGTCGGGCTCTACTGGGCTCTACTGGGCCCTGTCGGGCTCTGTCGGGCTCTGTCGGGCCCTGTCGGGCTCTGCTGGGTCCTGTCGGGCTCTGTCGGGCTCTGTCGGGCTCTGTCGGACTCTGTCGGGCCCTGTCGGGCCCTGTCGGGCTCTGTCGGGCTCTACTGGGCCCTGTCGGGCCCTGTCGGGCTCTGTCGGGCTCTACTGGGCTAAACTGGGCTCTGTCGGGCTCTGTCGGGCCCTGTCGGGCCCTGTCGGGCTCTGTCGGGCTCTGTCGGGCTCTGTCGGGCTCTGTCGGGCTCTACTGGGCTCTGTCGGGCTCTGTCGGGCTCTGTCGGGCTCTGTCAGGCTCTACTGGGCCCTGTCGGGCCCTGTCGGGCCCTGTCGGGCTATGTCTGGCTCTGTCGGGCTCTACTGGTCTCTGTCGGGCCCTGTCGGGCCCTGTCGGGCCCTGTCGGGCCCTGTCGGGCTCTGTCGGGCTCTGTCGGGCTCTGTCGGGCTCTACTGGGCTCTGTCGGGCTCTACTGGGCTCTACTGGGCCCTGTCGGGCCCTCTCGGGCTCTGTCGGGCTCTGTCGGGCTCTGTCGGGCTCTGTCGGCCTCTACTGGGCCCTGTCGGGCCCTGTCGGGCTCTGTCGGGCTCTACTGGGCCCTGTCGGGCCCTGTCGGGCCCTGTCGGGCCCTGTCGGGCCCTGTCGGGCTCTGTCGGGCTCTGTCGGGCTCTACTGGGCTCTGTCGGGCTCTGTCGGGCTCTGTCGGGCTCTGTCGGGCTCAACTGGTCTCTGTCGGGCTCTGTCGGGCTCTGTCGGGCTCTACTGGGCTCTACTGGGCCCTTTCGGGCTCTGTCGGGCTCTGTCGGGCTCTGTCGGGCTCTGTCGGGCTCTGTCGGGCTCTACTGGGCCCTGTCGGGCTCAACTGGTCTCTGTCGGGCTCTGTCGGGCTCTGTCGGGCTCTGTCGGGCTCTGTCGGGCTTTACTGGGCTCTACTGGGCTCTGTCGGGCCCTGTCGGGCTCTACTGGGCCCTGTCGGGCTCTGTCGGGCTCTGTCGGGCTCTGTCGGGCTCTGTCGGGCTCTGTCGGGCTCTACTGGGCTCTGTCGGGCTCTGTCGGGCTCTACTGGGCCCTGTCGGGCCCTGTCGGGCCCTGTCGGGCTCTGTCGGGCTCTGTCGGGCTCTACTGGGCTCTGTCGGGCTCTACTGGGCCCTGTCGGGCTCTGTCGGGCTCTGTCGGGCTCTGTCGGGCTCTACTGGGCTCTGTCGGGCCCTGTCGGGCCCTGTCAGGCCCTGTCGGGCCCTGTCGGGCCCTGTCGGGCCCTGTCGGGTTCTGTCGGGCTCTGTCGGGCTCTGTCGGGCTCTGTCGGGCTCTACTGGGCCCTGTCGGGCTCTGTCGGGCCCTGTCGGGCCCTGTAGGGCTCTGTCGGGCCCTGTCGGGCTCTACTGGGCCCTGTCGGGCTCTACTGGGCCCTGTCGGGCTCTGTCGGCCCCTGTCGGGCTCTGTCGGGCCCTGTCGGACTCTGTCGGGCCCTGTCGGGCTCTGTCGGGCTCTGCTGGGCCCTGTCGGGCCCTGTCGGGCCCTGTCGGGCTCTGTCGGGCTCTGTCGGGCCCTGTCGGGCTCTGTCGGGCTGTACTGGGCCCTGTCGGGCTCTGTCGGGCTCTGTCGGGCTCTGTCGGGCTCTGTCGGGCTCTGTCGGGCTCTACTGGGCTAAACTGGGCCCTGTCGGGCCCTGTCGGGCCCTGTCGGGCTCTGTCGGGCTCTGTCGGGCTCTGTCGGGCTCTGTCGGGCTCTACTGGGCCCTGTCGGGCCCTGTCGGGCCCTGTCGGGCTCTGTCGGGCTCTGTCGGGCTCTACTGGGCTCTACTGGGCTCTGTCGGGCTCTGTCGGGCTCTACTGGGCCCTGTCGGGCCCTGTCGGGCTCTACTGGGCTCTGTCGGGCTCTGTCGGGCTCTGTCGGGCCGTGTCGGGCCCTGTCGGGCCCTGTCGGGCTCTGTCGGGCTATGTCGGGCTCTGTCGGGCTCTACTGGGCTCTGTCGGGCTCTGTCGGGCTCTACTGGGCCCTGTCGGGCCCTGTCGGGCCCTTTCGGGCTCTGTCGGGCCCTGTCGGGCCCTGTCGGGCTCTGTCGGGCTCTGTCGGGCTCTGTCGGGCTCTGTCGGGCTCTACTGGGCTCTGTCGGGCTCTACTGGGCTCTGTCGGGCTCTGTCGGGCTCTGTCGGGCTCTGTCGGGCTCTGTCGGGCCCTGTCGGGTTCTGTCGGGTTCTGTCGGGCTCTGTCGGGCTCTGTCGGGCTCTACTGGGCCCTGTCGGGCTCTGTCGGGCTCTGTCGGGCCCTGTCGGGCCCTGTCGGGCTCTGTCGGGCTCTGTCGGGCCCTGTCGGGCCCTGTCGGGCCCTGTCGGGCTCTGTCGGGCTCTACTGGGCTCTGTCGGGCTCTGTCGGGCTCTGTCGGGCTCTGTCGGGCTCTGCTGGTCTCTGTCGGGATCTGTCGGGCCCTGTCGGGCCCTGTCGGGCTCTGTCGGGCTCTACTGGGCCCTGTCGGGCCCTGTCGGGCCCTGTCGGGCTCTGTCGGGCTCTGTCGGGCTCTGTCGGGCTCTGCTGGGTCCTGTCGGGCTCTGTCGGGCTCTGTCGGGCTCTGTCGGACTCTGTCGGGCCCTGTCGGGCTCTGTCGGGCTCTGTCGGGCTCTGTCGGGCACTGTCGGGCTCTGTCGGGCTCTACTGGGCCCTGTCGGGCCCTGTCGGGCTCTGTCGGGCTCTACTGGGCTAAACTGGGCCCTGTCGGGCCCTGTCGGGCTCTGTCGGGCCCTATCGGGCCCTGTTGGGCTCTGTCGGGCTCTGTCGGGCTCTGTCGGGCTCTACTGGGCTCTGTCGGGCTCTGTCGGGCTCTGTCTGGCTCTGTCGGGCTCTACTGGGCCCTGTCGGGCCCTGTCGGCCTCTGTCGGGCTCTGTCAGGCTCTGTCGGGCTCTGTCGGGCTCTACTGGGCCCTGTCGGGCCCTGTCGGGCTCTACTGGGCTCTGTCGGGCTCTGTCGGGCTCTGTCGGGCTCTACTGGGCCCTGTCGGGCCCTGTCGGGCCCTGTCGGGCTCTACTGGGCTCTGTCAGGCTCTGTCGGGCTCTGTCGGGCTCTACTGGGCCCTGTCGGGCCCTGTCGGGCCCTGTCGGGCTCTGTCGGGCTCTACTGGGCCCTGTCGGGCCCTGTCGGGCTCTGTCGGGCTCTGTCGGGCTCTGTCGGGCTCTGTCGGGCTCTGTCGGGCTCTGTCGGGCTCTACTGGGCCCTGTCGCGCTCTGTCGGGCTCTGTCGGGCTCTGTCGGGCTCTGTCGGGCTCTGTCGGGCTCTGTCGGGCTCTGTTGGGCCCTGTCGGGCTCTGTCGGGCTCTACTGGGCCCTGTCGGGCCCTGTCGGGCTCTGTCGGGCTCTGTCGGGCTCTGTCGGGCCCTGTCGGGCTCTGTCGGGCTCTGTCGGGCTCTGTCGGGCAATGTCGGGCTCTACTGGGCCCTGTCGGGCCCTGTCGGGCCCTGTCGGGCCCTGTCGGGCTCTGTCGGGCTCTGTCGGGCTCTGTCGGGCTCTACTGGGCCCTGTCGGGTTCTGTCGGGCTCTGTCGGGCTCTGTCGGGCTCTACTGGGCCCTGTCGGGCTCTGTCGGGCCCTGTCGGGCTCTGTCGGGCCCTGTCGGGCTCTACTGGGCCCTGTCGGGCTCTGTCGGGCTCTGTCGGGCCCTGTCGGGCCCTGTCGGGCCCTGTCGGGCCCTGTCGGGCTCTGTCGGGCTCTGTCGGGCCCTGTCGGGCCCTGTCGGGCCCTGTCGGGCTCTGTCGGGCCCTGTCGGGCTCTGTCGGGCTCTGTCGGGCCCTGTCGGGCTCTGTCGGGCTCTACTGGGTCCTGTCGGGCCCTGTCGGGCTCTGTCGGGCTCTACTGGGCTAAACTGGGCCCTGTCGGGCCCTGTCGGGCTCTGTCGGGCTCTGTCGGGCCCTATCGGGCCCTGTCGGGCCCTGTCGGGCTCTGTCGGGCTCTGTCGGGCTCTGCTGGGTCCTGTCGGGCTCTGCTGGGCCCTGTCGGGCCCTGTCGGGCCCTGTCGGGCTCTGTCGGGCCCTGTCGGGCTCTGTCGGGCTGTACTGGGCCCTGTCGGGCCCTGTCGGGCTCTGTCGGGCTCTGTCGGGCTCTACTGGGCTAAACTGGGCCCTGTCGGGCCCTGTCGGGCCCTGTCGGGCTCTGTCGGGCTCTGTCGGGCTCTGTCGGGCTCTGTCGGGCTCTACTGGGCCCTGTCGGGCTCTGTCGGGCTCTGTCGGGCTCTACTGGGCCCTGTCGGGCCCTGTCGGGCTCTGTCGGGCTCTGTCGGGCTCTGTCGGGCTCTACTGGGCTCTACTGGGCTCTGTCGGGCTCTGTCGGGCTCTACTGGGCCCTGTCGGGCCCTGTCGGGCCCTGTCGGGCTCTACTGGGCTCTGTCAGGCCCTGTCGGGCTCTGTCGGGCTCTGTCGGGCTCTGTCGGGCTCTGTCGGGCTCTGTCGGGCTCTACTGGGCCCTGTCGGGCCCTGTCGGGCCCTGTCGGGCTCTGTCGGGCCCTGTCGGGCTCTGTCGGGCTCTGTCGGGCTCTGTCGGGCTCTACTGGGCTCTGTCGGGCTCTACTGGGCCCTGTCGGGCTCTGTCGGGCTCTGTCGGGCTCTGTCGGGCTCTGTCGGGCTCTGTCGGGCCCTGTCGGGCTCTGTCGGGCCCTGTCGGGCCCTGTCGGGCCCTGTCGGGCCCTCTCGGGCCCTGTCGGGTTCTGTCGGGTTCTGTCGGGCTCTGTCGGGCTCTACTGGGCCCTGTCGGGCTCTGTCGGGCCCTGTCGGGCCCTGTCGGGCTCTGTCGGGCCCTGTCGGGCCCTGTCGGGCTCTGTCGGGCTCTACTGGGCCCTGTCGGGCTCTGTCGGGCCCTGTCGGGCCCTGTCGGGCCCTGTCGGGCTCTGTCGGGCTCTACTGGGCCCTGTCGGGCTCTGTCGGGCTCTGTCGGGCCCTGTCGGGCCCTGTCGGGCCCTGTCGGGCCCTGTCGGGCTCTGTCGGGCTCTGTCGGGCTCTGTCGGGCTCTGTCGGGCTCTGTCGGACTCTACTGGGCTCTGTCGGGCTCTGTCGGGCTCTACTGGGCCCTGTCGGGCTCTGTCGGGCTCTGTCGGGCTCTGTCGGGCTCTACTGGGCTCTGTCGGGCTCTGTCGGGCTCTACTGGGCCCTGTCGGGCTCTGTCGGGCCCTGTCGGGCCCTGTCGGGCCCTGTCGGGCTCTGTCGGGCTCTGTCGGGCTCTACTGGGCTGTCGGGCTCTACTGGGCCCTGTCGGGCTCTGTCGGGCTCTGTCGGGCTCTGTCGGGCTCTGTCGGGCTCTGTCGGGCTCTACTGGGCTCTGTCGGGCCCTGTCGGGCCCTGTCAGGCTCTGTCGGGCCCTGTCGGGCCCTGTCGGGCCCTGTCGGGCTCTGTCGGGCTCTGTCGGGCTCTGTCGGGCTCTGTCGGGCTCTACTGGGCCCTGTCGGGCTCTGTCGGGCCCTGTCGGGCCCTGTCGGGCTCTGTCGGGCCCTGTCGGGCTTTGTCGGGCTCTACTGGGCCCTGTCGGGCCCTGTCGGGCTCTGTCGGGCCCTGTCGGGCTCTGTCGGGCCCTGTCGGACTCTGTCGGGCCTTGTCGGGCTCTGTCGGGCTCTGCTGGGTCCTGTCGGGCTCTGTCGGGCCCTGTCGGGCCCTGTCGGGCTCTGTCGGGCTCTGTCGGGCCCTGTCGGGCTCTGTCGGGCCCTGTCGGGCTCTGTCGGGCTCTGTCGGGCTCTGTCGGGCTCTGTCGGGCTCTGTCGGGCTCTGTCGGACTCTGTCGGGCCCTGTCGGGCCCTGTCGGGCTCTGTCGGGCCCTGTCGGGCCCTGTCGGGCTCTGTCGGGCTCTACTGGGCCCTGTCGGGCCCTGTCGGGACCTGTCGGGCTCTGTCGGGCTCTACTGGGCTAAACTGGGCCCTGTCGGGCTCTGTCGGGCTCTGTCGGGCCCTATCGGGCCCTGTCGGGCTCTGTCGGGCCCTGTCGGGCCCTGTCGGGCTCTGTCGGGCTCTGTCGGGCTCTGTCGGGCTCTACTGGGCTCTGTCGGGCCCTGTCGGGCCCTGTCGGGCCCTGTCGGGCCCTGTCGGGCTCTGTCGGGCTCTGTCGGGCTATGTCTGGCTCTGTCGGGCTCTACTGGTCTCTGTCGGGCCCTGTCGGGCCCTGTCGGGCTCTGTCGGGCTCTGTCGGGCCGTGTCGGGCCCTGTCGGGCCCTGTCGGGCTCTGTCGGGCTCTGTCGGGCTCTGTCGGGCTCTACTGGGCTCTGTCGGGCTCTACTGGGCTCTACTGGGCCCTGTCGGGCCCTCTCGGGCTCTGTCGGGCTCTGTCGGGCTCTGTCGGCCTCTACTGGGCCCTGTCGGGCACTGTCGGGCCCTGTCGGGCTCTGTCGGGCTCTACTGGGCCCTGTCGGGCCCTGTCGGGCCCTGTCGGGCTCTGTCGGGCTCTGTCGGGCTCTACTGGGCCCTGTCGGGCCCTGTCGGGCCCTGTCGGGCTCTGTCGGGCTCTGTCGGGCTCTGTCGGGCTCTGTCGGGCTCAACTGGTCTCTGTCGGGCTCTGTCGGGCTCTGTCGGGCTCTGTCGGGCTCTGTCGGGCTCTACTGGGCTCTGTCGGGCTCTGTCGGGCTCTGTCGGGCTCTACTGGGCCCTGTCGGGCCCTGTCGGGCTCTGTCGGGCTCTGTCGGGCTCAACTGGTCTCTGTCGGGCTCTGTCGGGCTCTGTCGGGCTCTGTCGGGCTCTGTCGGGCTCTACTGGGCTCTACTGGGCTCTGTCGGGCCCTGTCGGGCTCTACTGGGCCCTGTCGGGCTCTGTCGGGCTCTGTCGGGCTCTGTCGGGCTCTGTCGGGCTCTACTGGGCTCTGTCGGGCTCTGTCGGGCTCTACTGGGCCCTGTCGGGCTCTGTCGGGCCCTGTCGGGCCCTGTCGGGCCCTGTCGGGCTCTGTCGCTCTACTGGGCTGTCGGGCTCTACTGGGCCCTGTCGGGCTCTGTCGGGCTCTGTCGGGCTCTGTCGGGCTCTGTCGGGCTCTACTGGGCTCTGTCGGGCCCTGTCGGGCCCTGTCAGGCTCTGTCGGGCCCTGTCGGGCCCTGTCGGGCCCTGTCGGGCTCTGTCGGGCTCTGTCGGGCTCTGTCGGGCTCTGTCGGGCTCTGTCGGGCTCTACTGGGCCCTGTCGGGCCCTGTCGGGCCCTGTCGGGCCCTGTCCGGGCTCTGTCGGGCCCTGTCGGGCTTTGTCGGGCTCTACTGGGCCCTGTCGGGCCCTGTCGGGCTCTGTCGGGCCCTGTCGGGCTCTGTCGGGCCCTGTCGGACTCTGTCGGGCCTTGTCGGGCTCTGTCGGGCTCTGCTGGGTCCTGTCGGGCTCTGTCGCGCCCTGTCGGGCCCTGTCGGGCTCTGTCGGGCTCTGTCGGGCCCTGTCGGGCTCTGTCGGGCTCTGTCGGGCCCTGTCGGGCTCTGTCGGGCTGTACTGGGCCCTGTCGGGCTCTGTCGGGCCCTGTCGGGCCCTGTCGGGCCCTGTCGGGCCCTGTCGGGCTCTGTCGGGCTCTGCTGGGCCCTGTCGGGCTCTGCTGGGCCCTGTCGGGCCCTGTCGGGCCCTGTCGGCTCTGTCGGGCTCTGTCGGGCCCTGACGGGCTCTGTCGGGCTGTACTGGGCCCTGTCGGGCCCTGTCGGGCTCTGTCGGGCTCTGTCGGGCTCTGTCGGGCTCTGTCGGGCTCTACTGGGCTAAACTGGGCCCTGTCGGGCCCTGTCGGGCCCTGTCGGGCTCTGTCGGGCCCTGTCGGGCTCTGTCGGGCTCTGTCGGGCTCTACTGGGCCCTGTCGGGCTCTGTCGGCTCTGTCGGGCTCTGTCGGGCCCTGTCGGGCCCTGTCGGGCCCTGTCGGGCCCTGTCGGGCTCTGTCGGGCTCTGTCGGGCTCTGTCGGGCTCTACTGGGCTCTACTGGGCTCTGTCGGGCTCTGTCGGGCTCTACTGGGCCCTGTCGGGCCCTGTCGGGCCCTGTCGGGCTCTACTGGGCTCTGTCAGGCCCTGTCGGGCCCTGTCGGGCCCTGTCGGGCTCTGTCGGGCTCTGTCGGGCTCTGTCGGGCTCTGTCGGGCTCTACTGGGCCCTGTCGGGCTCTGTCGGGCCCTGTCGGGCTCTGTCGGGCTCTGTCGGGCTCTGTCGGGCCCTGTCGGGCCCTGTCGGGCTCTGTCGGGCTCTGTCGGGCCCTGTCGGGCCCTGTCGGGCCCTGTCGGGCTCTGTCGGGCTCTGTCGGGCCCTGTCGGGCCCTGTCGGGCTCTGTCGGGCTCTACTGGGCCCTGTCGGGCTCTGTCGGGCTCTGTCGGGCCCTGTCGGGCTCTGTCGGGCTCTACTGGGCCCTGTCGGGCTCTGTCGGGCCCTGTCGGGCCCTGTCGGGCTCTGTCGGGCTCTGTCGGGCTCTGCTGGGTCCTGTCGGGCTCTGTCGGGCTCTGTCGGGCTCTGTCGGACTCTGTCGGGCCCTGTCGGGCCCTGTCGGGCCCTGTCGGGCTCTGTCGGGCTCTACTGGGCCCTGTCGGGCCCTGTCGGGCTCTGTCGGGCTCTACTGGGCTAAACTGGGCTCTGTCGGGCTCTGTCGGGCTCTGTCGGGCTCTGTCGGGCCCTATCGGGCCCTGTCGGGCTCTGTCGAGCTCTGTCGGGCTCTGTCGGGCTCTACTGGGCTCTGTCGGGCTCTGTCGGGCTCTGTCGGGCTCTGTCGGGCTCTACTGGGCCCCTGTCGGGCCTGTCGGGCCCTGTCGGGCTATGTCTGGCTCTGTCGGGCTCTACTGGTCTCTGTCGGGCCCTGTCGGGCCCTGTCGGGCTCTGTCGGGCTCTGTCGGGCTCTGTCGGGCCGTGTCGGGCTCTGTCGGGCCCTGTCGGGCCCTGTCGGGCCCTGTCGGGCTCTGTCGGGCTCTGTCGGGCTCTGTCGGGCTCTACTGGGCTCTGTCGGGCTCTACTGGGCTCTACTGGGCCCTGTCGGGCCCTCTCGGGCTCTGTCGGGCTCTGTCGGGCTCTGTCGGGCTCTACTGGGCCCTGTCGGGCCCTGTCGGGCTCTGTCGGGCTCTACTGGGCCCTGTCGGGCCCTGTCGGGCCCTGTCGGGCCCTGTCGGGCTCTGTCGGGCTCTGTCGGGCTCTACTGGGCCCTGTCGGGCCCTGTCGGGCTCTGTCGGGCTCTGTCGGGCTCTGTCGGGCTCAACTGGTCTCTGTCGGGCTCTGTCGGGCTCTGTCGGGCTCTACTGGGCTCTACTGGGCCCTTTCGGGCTCTGTCGGGCTCTGTCGGGCTCTGTCGGGCTCTGTCGGGCTCTGTCGGGCTCTACTGGGCCCTGTCGGGCTCAACTGGTCTCTGTCGGGCTCTGTCGGGCTCTGTCGGGCTCTGTCGGGCTTTACTGGGCTCTACTGGGCTCTGTCGGGCCCTGTCGGGCTCTACTGGGCCCTGTCGGGCTCTGTCGGGCTCTGTCGGGCTCTACTGGGCCCTGTCGGGCTCTGTCGGGCTCTGTCGGGCTCTACTGGGCCCTGTCGGGCCCTGTCGGGCTCTGTCGGGCTCTGTCGGGCTCTACTGGGCTCTGTCGGGCTCTACTGGGCCCTGTCGGGCTCTGTCGGGCTCTGTCGGGCTCTGTCGGGCTCTACTGGGCCCTGTCGGGCCCTGTCGGGCCCTGTCAGGCCCTGTCGGGCCCTGTCGGGCCCTGTCGGGCCCTGTCGGGCTCTGTTGGGCTCTGTCGGGCTCTGTCGGGCTCTGTCGGGCTCTGTCGGGCCCTGTCGGGCCCTGTAGGGCTCTGTCGGGCCCTGTCGGGCTCTACTGGGCCCTGTCGGGCCCTGTCGGGCTCTGTCGGGCCCTGTCGGGCTCTGTCGGGCCCTGTCGGACTCTGTCGGGCCCTGTCGGGCTCTGTCGGGCTCTGCTGGGTCCTGTCGGGCTCTGTCGGGCCCTGTCGGGCTCTGTCGGGCCCTGTCGGGCTCTGTCGGGCCCTGTCGGGCTCTGTCGGGCTGTACTGGGCCCTGTCGGGCTCTGTCGGGCTCTGTCGGGCTCTGTCGGGCTCTGTCGGGCTCTGTCGGGCTCTACTGGGCTAAACTGGGCCCTGTCGGGCCCTGTCGGGCTCTGTCGGGCTCTACTGGGCTCTGTCGGGCTCTGTCGGGCTCTGTCGGGCTCTGTCGGGCTCTACTGGGCCCTGTCGGGCCCTGTCGGGCTCTGTCGGGCTCTACTGGGCTCTACTGGGCTCTGTCGGGCTCTGTCGGGCTCTACTGGGCCCTGTCGGGCCCTGTCGGGCCCTGCCGGGCTCTACTGGGCTCTGTCGGGCCCTGTCGGGCCCTGTCGGGCCGTGTCGGGCTCTGTCGGGCTCTGTCGGGCTCTACTGGGCTCTACTGGGCTCTGTCGGGCTCTGTCGGGCTCTACTGGGCCCTGTCGGGCCCTGTCGGGCCCTGTCGGGCTCTACTGGGCTCTGTCGGGCCCTGTCGGGCCCTGTCGGGCCCTGTCGGGCCGTGTCGGGCCCTGTCGGGCCCTGTCGGGCTCTGTCGGGCTATGTCGGGCTCTGTCGGGCTCTACTGGGCTCTGTCGGGCTCTGTCGGGCTCTGTCGGGCTCTACTGGGCCCTGTCGGGCCCTGTCGGGCCCTGTCGGGCTCTGTCGGGCCTGTCGGGCTCTGTCGGGCTCTGTCGGGCTCTGTCGGGCTCTACTGGGCTCTGTCGGGCTCTACTGGGCTCTGTCGGGCTCTGTCGGGCTCTGTCGGGCTCTGTCGGGCTCTACTGGGCTCTGTCGGGCCCTGTCGGGCCCTGTCGGGCCCTGTCGGGCCCTGTCGGGCTCTGTCGGGCTCTGTCGGGCTCTACTGGGCCCTGTCGGGCCCTGTCGGGCTCTGTCGGGCTCTGTCGGGCTCTGTCGGGCTCTGTCGGGCCCTGTCGGGCCCTGTCGGGCCCTGTCGGACTCTGTCGGGCTCTGTCGGGCTCTACTGGGCTCTGTCGGGCTCTGTCGGGCTCTGTCGGGCTCTGTCGGGCTCTGTCGGGCTCTACTGGGCTCTGTCGGGCTCTGTCGGGCCCTGTCGGGCCCTGTCGGGCTCTGTCGGGCTCTACTGGGCCCTGTCGGGCCCTGTCGGGCCCTGTCGGGCCCTGTCGGGCTCTGTCGGGCTCTGTCAGGCTCTGTCGGGCTCTGTCGGGCTCTACTGGGCCCTGTCGGGCCCTGTCGGGCCCTGTCGGGCTCTACAGGGCTCTACTGGGCTCTGTCGGGCTCTGTCGGGCTCTACTGGGCCCTGTCGGGCCCTGTCGGGCTCTGTCGGGCCCTGTCGGGCTCTGTCGGGCCCTGTCGGGCCCTGTCGGGCTCTGTCGGGCTCTGTCGGGCTCTGTCGGGCTCTGTCGGGCTCTACTGGGCCCTGTCGGGCTCTGTCGGGCTCTGTCGGGCTCTACTGGGCCCTGTCGGGCTCTGTCGGGCTCTGTCGGGCTCTGTCGGGCTCTGTCGGGCTCTACTGGGCCCTGTCGGGCCCTGTCGGGCCCTGTCGGGCCCTGTCGGGCTCTGTCGGGCTCTGTCGGGCTCTACTGGGCTCTGTCGGTCTCTGTCGGGCTCTGTCGGGCTCTGTCGGGCTCTACTGGGCTCTGTCGGTCTCTGTCGGGCTCTGTCGGGCTCTGTCGGGCTCTGTCGGGCTCTGTCGGGCTCTGTCGGGCTCTACTGGGCTCTGTCGGTCTCTGTCGGGCTCTGTCGGGCTCTACGGGGCCCTGTCGGGCCCTGTCGGGCTCTGTCGGGCTCTGTCAGGCTCTGTCGGGCTCTGTCGGGCTCTACTGGGCCCTGTCGGGCCCTGTCGGGCCCTGTCGGGCCCTGTCGGGCTCTACTGGGCCCTGTCGGGCCCTGTCGGGCCCTGTCGGGCTCTGTCGGGCTCTACTGGGCTCTGTCGGGCTCTGTCGGGCTCTGTCGGGCTCTACTGGGCCCTGTCGGGCCCTGTCGGGCTCTGTCGGGCTCTACTGGGCCCTGTCGGGCCCTGTCGGGCTGTGTCGGGCTCTGTCGGGCTCTTTCGGGCTCTGTCGGGCCCTGTCGGGCTCTGTCGGGCTCTGTCGGGCTCTGTCGGGCTCTACTGGGCCCTGTCGGGCCCTGTCGGGCTCTGTCGGGCTCTGTCGGGCTCTGTCGGGCTCTGTCGGGCTCTACTGGGCCCTGTCGGGCCCTGTCGGGCTCTGTCGGGCTCTGTCGGGCTCTGTCGGGCTCTACTGGGCCCTGTGGGGCTCTGTCGGGCTCTGTCGGGCTCTACTGGGCCCTGTCGGTCCCTGTCGGGCCCTGTCGGGCGCTGTCGGGCTCTGTCGGGCTCTGTCGGGCTCTGTCGGGCCCTGTCGGGCTCTGTCGAGCTCTACTGGGCCCTGTCGGGCTCTGTCGGGCTCTGTCGGGCCCTGTCGGGCTCTGTCGGGCTCTGTCGGGCTCTACTGGTCCCTGTCGGGCTCTGTCGGGCTCTACTGGGCCCTGTCGGGCCCTGTCGGGCCCTGTCGGGCCCTGTCGGGCTCTGTCGGGCTCTGTCGGGCCCTGTCGGGCCGTGTCGGGCTCTGTCGAGCCCTGTCGGGCCCTGTCGGGCCCTGTCGGGCTCTGTCGGGCTCTGTCGGGCTCTGTCGGGCTCTGTCGGGCCCTGTCGGGCCCTGTCGGGCTCTCTCGGGCTCTGTCGGGCTCTACTGGGCTCTGTCGGGCTCTGTCGGGCTCTGTCGGGCTCTACTGGGCCCTGTCGGGCTCTGTCGGGCTCTGTTGGGCTCAACTGGTCTCTGTCGGGCTCTGTCGGGCTCTGTCGGGCTCTGTCGGGCTCTACTGGGCTCTGTCGGGCTCTACTGGGCTCTACTGGGCCCTGTCGGGCTCTGTCGGGCTCTGTCGGGCTCTGTCGGGCTCTACTGGGCTCTGTCGGGCCCTGTCGGGCTCTGTCGGGCCCTGTCGGGCCCTGTCGGGCTCTGTCGGGCTCTGTCGGGCTCTGTCGGGCTCTGTCGGGCTCTACTGGGCTCTGTCGGGCTCTGTCGGGCTCTGTCGGGCTCTGTCGGGCCCTGTCGGGCCCTGTCGGGCTCTGTCGGGCTCTGTCGGGCCCTGTCGGGCCCTGTCGGGTCCTGTCGGGCCCTGTCGGGCTCTGTCGGGCTCTACTGGGCCCTGTGGGGCCCTGTCGGGCTCTGTCGGGCTCTGTCGGGCTCTGTCGGGCTCTGCTGGGTCCTGTCGGGCTCTGTCGGACTCTGTCGGGCTCTGTCGGACTATGTCGGGCCCTGTCGGGCCCTGTCGGGCTCTGTCGGGCTCTGTCGGGCCCTGTCGGGCTCTGTCGGGCTCTACTGGGCCCTGTCGGGCCCTGTCGGGCCCTGTCGGGCTCTGTCGGGCTCTACTGGGCTAAACTGGGCTCTGTCGGGCTCTGTCGGGCTCTGTCGGGCTCTGTCGGGCCCTATCGGGCCCTATCGGGCTCTGTCGGGCTCTGTCTGGCTCTGTCGGGCTCTACTGGGCTCTGTCGGGCTCTGTCGGGCTCTGTCGGGCCCTATCGGGCCCTATCGGGCCCTGTCGGGCCCTGTCGGGCTCTGTCGGGCTCTGTCAGGCTCTGTCGGGCTCTGTCGGGCTCTACTGGGCCCTGTCGGGCCCTGTCGGGCTCTACTGGGCTCTGTCGGGCTCTGTCGGGCTCTACTGGGCCCTGTCGGGCCCTGTCGGGCTCTGTCGGGCTCTACTGGGCCCTGTCGGGCTCTGTCGGGCCCTGTCGGGCCCTGTCGGGCCCTGTCGGGCTCTGTCGGGCTCTACTGGGCCCTGTCGGGCTCTGTCGGGCCCTGTCGGGCCCTGTCGGGCTCTGTCGGGCTCTGCTGGGTCCTGTCGGGCTCTGTCGGACTCTGTCGGGCCCTGTCGGGCCCTGTCGGGCCCTGTCGGGCTCTGTCGGGCTCTACTGGGCCCTGTCGGGCCCTGTCGGGCCCTGTCGGGCTCTGTCGGGCTCTACTGGGCTAAACTGGGCCCTGTCGGGCCCTGTCGGGCCCTGTCGGGCCCTATCGGGCCCTATCGGGCCCTGTCGGGCTCTGTCGGGCTCTGTCGGGCTCTACTGGGCTCTGTCGGGCTCTGTCGGGCTCTGTCGGGCTCTGTCGGGCTCTACTGGGCCCTGTCGGGCCCTATCGGGCTCTGTCGGGCTCTGTCGGGCTCTGTCAGGCTCTGTCGGGCTCTGTCGGGCTCTAATGGGCCCTGTCGGGCCCTGTCGGGCCCTGTCGGGCTCTACTGGGCTCTGTCGGGCTCTGTCGGGCTCTACTGGGCCCTGTCGGGCTCTGTCGGGCCCTGTCGGGCTCTGTCGGGCTCTACTGGGCTCTGTCAGGCTCTGTCGGGCTCTGTCGGGCTCTACTGGGCCCTGTCGGGCCCTGTCGGGCTCTGTCGGGCTCTGTCGGGCCCTGTCGGGCCCTGTCGGGCCCTCTCGGGCTCTGTCGGGCTCTACTGGGCCCTGTCGGGCCCTGTCGGGCCCTGTCGGGCTCTGTCGGGCTCTGTCGGGCTCTGTCGGGCTCTGTCGGGCTCTGTCGGGCTCTACTGGGCCCTGTCGCGCTCTGTCGGGCTCTGTCGGGCTCTGTTGGGCCCTGTCGGGCTCTGTCGGGCTCTACTGGGCTCTGTCGGGCCCTGTCGGGCACTGTCGGGCTCTGTCGGGCTCTGTCGGGCCCTGTCGGGCCCTGTCGGGCTCTGTCGGGCCCTGTCGGGCCCTGTCGGGCCCTGTCGGGCCCTGTCGGGCCCTGTCGGGCCCTGTCGGGCTCTGTCGGGCTCTGTCGGGCTCTGTCGGGCTCTGTCGGGCCCTGTCGGGCTCTGTCGAGCTCTACTGGGCTCTGTCGGGCTCTGTCGGGCTCTGTCGGGCTCTGTCAGGCTCTGTCGGGCTCTGTCGGGCTCTACTGGGCCCTGTCGGGCCCTGTCGGGCCCTGTCGGGCTCTACTGGGCTCTACTGGGCTCTGTCGGGCTCTGTCGGGCTCTACTGGGCCCTGTCGGGCCCTGTCGGGCTCTGTCGGGCTCTACTGGGCTCTGTCAGGCTCTGTCGGGCTCTGTCGGGCTCTGTCGGGCTCTACTGGGCCCTGTCGGGCCCTGTCGGGCCCTGTCGGGCTCTGTCGGGCCCTGTCGGGCCCTGTCGGGCTCTACTGGGCCCTGTCGGGCCCTGTCGGGCCCTGTCGGGCTCTGTCGGGCTCTGTCGGGCTCTGTCGGGCTCTGTCGGGCTCTACTGGGCCCTGTCGCGCTCTGTCGGGCTCTGTCGGGCTCTGTCGGGCTCTGTCGGGCTCTGTCGGGCTCTGTTGGGCCCTGTCGGGCTCTACTGGGCCCTGTCGGGCCCTGTCGGGCCCTGTCGGGCCCTGTCGGGCTCTGTCGGGCTCTACAGGGCTCTGTCGGGCTCTACTGGGCCCTGTCGGGCTCTGTCGGGCTCTGTCGGGCTCTGTCGGGCTCTACTGGGCCCTGTCGGGCTCTGTCGGGCTCTGTCGGGCTCTGTCGGGCTCTGTCGGGCTCTACTGGGCCCTGTCGGTCCCTGTCGGGCCCTGTCGGTCCCTGTCGGGCCCTGTCGGTCCCTGTCGGGCCCTGTCGGGCCCTGTCGGGCTCTGTCGGGCTCTGTCGGGACCTGTCGGGCTCTGTCGAGCTCTACTGGGCCCTGTCGGGCTCTGTCGGGCTCTGTCGGGCTCTGTCGGGCCCTGTCGGGCTCTGTCGGGCCCTGTCGGGCTCTGTCGGGCTCTGTCGGGCTCTACTGGGACCTGTCGGGCTCTGTCGGGCTCTACTGGGCCCTGTCGGGTTCCGTCTGGCCCTGTCGGGCCCTGTCGGGCCCTGTCGGGCTCTGTCGGGCTCTGTCGGGCTCTGTCGGGCCCTGTCGGGCTCTGTCGGGCTCTGTCGAGCCCTGTCGGGCTCTGTCGGGCTCTGTCGGGCTCTGTCGGGCTCTGTCGGGCCCTGTCGGACTCTCTCGGGCTCTGTCGGGCTCTACTGGGCTCTGTCGGGCTCTGTCGGGCTCTGTCGGGCTCTACTGGGCCCTGTCGGGCTCTGTCGGGCTCTGTCGGGCTCAACTGGTCTCTGTTGGGCTCTGTTGGGCTCTGTTGGGCTCTGTCGGGCTCTGTCGGGCTCTGTCGGGCTCTGTCGGGCTCTACTGGGCTCTACTGGGCCCTGTCGGGCCCTGTCGGGCCCTGTCGGGCTCTGTCGGGCTCTACTGGGCTCTGTCGGGCTCTACTGGGCCCTGTCGGGCTCTGTCGGGCTCTGTCGGGCTCTGTCGGGCCCTGTCGGGCCCTGTCGGGCCCTGTCGGGCTCTGTGGGGCTCTGTCGGGCTCTACTGGGCTCTGTCGGGCTCTACTGGGCTCTACTGGGCCCTGTCGGGCTCTGTCGGGCTCTGTCGGGCTCTGTCGGGCTCTGTCGGGCTCTACTGGGCTCTGTCGGGCTCTGTCGGGCTCTGTCGGGCTCTATTGGGACCTGTCGGGCTCTGTCGGGCTCTGTCGGGCTCTGTCGGGCTCTGTCAGGCTCTCCTGGGCCCTGTCGGGCTCTGTCGGGCTCTGTCGGGCTCTGTCGGGCTCTGTCGGGCTCTACTGGGCCCTGTCGGGCCCTGTCGGGCTCTGTCGGGCTCTGTCGGGCCCTGTCGGGCTCTGTCGGGCCCTGTCGGGCTCTACTGGGCCCTGTCGGGCCCTGTCGGGCCCTGTCGGGCTCTGTCGGGCTCTGTCGGGCTCTGTCGGGCTCTACTGGGCCCTGTCGGGCTCTGTCGGGCCCTGTCGGGCTCTGTCGGGCTATGTCGGGCCCTGTCGGGCCCTGTCGGGCTCTGTCGGGCTCTGTCGGGCTCTGTCGAGCCCTGTCGGGCCCAGTCGGGCTCTGTCGGGCCCAGTCGGGCTCTGTCGGGCTCTGTCGGGCTCTGTCGGGCTCTGTCGGGCTCTACTGGGCCCTGTCGGGCTCTGTCGGGCCCTGTCGGGCCCTGTCGGGCTCTGTCGGGCTCTGTCGGGCTCTGTCGGGCTCTGTCGGGCTCTGTCGGGCTCTACTGGGCCCTGTCGGGCTCTGTCAGGCTCTGTCGGGCCCTGTCGGGCTCTGTCGGGCCCTGTCGGGCCCTGTCGGGCTCTGTCGGGCTCTGTCGGGCTCTACTGGGCTCTGTCGGGCTCTACTGGGCTCTACTGGGCCCTGTCGGGCTCTGTCGGGCTCTGTCGGGCTCTATCGGGCTCTGTCGGGCTCTACTGGGCTCTGTCGGGCCCTGTTGGGCTCTGTCGGGCTCTGTCGGGCTCTGTCGGGCTCTGTCGGGCTCTACTGGGCTCTGTCGGGCTCTGTCGGGCTCTGTCGGGCTCTACTGGGCTCTGTCGGGCCCTGTCGGGCCCTGTTGGGCCCTGTCGGGCCCTGTCGGGCTCTGTCGGGCTCTGTCGGGCTCTGTCGGGCTCTGTCGGGCTCTGTCGGGCTCTGTCGGGCTCTGTCGGGCGCTACTGGGCCCTGTCGGGCCCTGTCGGGCTCTGTCGGGCTCTGTCGGGCTCTGTCGGGCTCTACTGGGCTCTGTCGGGCTCTGTCGGGCTCTACTGGGCCCTGTCGGGCCCTGTCGGGCCCTGTCGGGCTCTACTGGGCTCTGTCAGGCTCTGTCGGGCTCTGTCGGGCCGTGTCGGGCTCTGTCGGGCCCTGTCGGGCCCTGTCGGGCTCTGTCGGGCTCTGTCGGGCTCTACTGGGCTCTGTCGGGCTCTGTCGGGCCCTACTGGGCCCTGTCGGGCCCTGTCGGGCCCTGTCGGGCTCTGTCGGGCTCTGTCTGGCTCTGTCGGGCTCTACTGGCCTCTGTCGGGCTCTACTGGGCTCTACTGGGCCCTGTCGGGCTCTGTCGGGCTCTGTCGGGCTCTGTCGGGCTCTGTCGGGCTCTACTGGGCTCTGTCGGGCTCTGTCGGGATCTGTCGGGCTCTGTCGGGCTCTGTCGGGCTCTGTCGGGCTCTACTGGGCCCTGTCGGGCTCTGTCGGGCCCTGTCGGGCCCTGTAGGGCTCTGTCGGGCCCTGTCGGGCTCTGTCGGGCTCTACTGGGCCCGGTCGGGCCCTGTCGGGCCCTGTCGGGCCCTGTCGGGCCCTGTCGGGCTCTGTCGGGCTCTGTCGGGCTCTGCTGGGTCCTGTCGGGCTCTGTCGGGCCCTGTCGGGCCCTGTCGGGCTCTGTCGGGCTCTACTGGGCCCTGTCGGGCCCTGTCGGGCTCTGTCGGGCTGTGTCGGGCTAAACTGGGCCCTGTCGGGCTCTGTCGGGCTCTGTCGGGCCCTATCGGGCCCTATCGGGCCCTGTCGGGCTCTGTCGGGCTCTGTCGGGCTCTGTCGGGCTCTACTGGGCCCTGTCGGGCTCTGTCGGGCTCTGGCGGGCTCTGTCGGGCTCTACTGGGCCCTGTCGGGCTCTGTCGGGCCCTGTCGGGCTCTGTCGGGCTCTATCAGGCTCTGTCAGGCTCTGTCGGGCTCTACTGGGCCCTGTCGGGCCCTGTCGGGCCCTGTCGGGCTCTACTGGGCTCTACTGGGCTCTGTCGGGCTCTACTGGGCCCTGTCGGGCCCTGTCGGGCCCTGTCGGGCTCTGTCGGGCCCTGTCGGGCCCTGTCGGGCTCTGTCGGGCTCTACTGGGCTCTGTCGGGCCCTGTCGGGCCCTGTCGGGCCCTGTCGGGCTCTGTCGGGCTCTACTGGGCTCTGTCGGGCTCTGTCGGGCTCTACTGGGCCCTGTCGGGCCCTGTCGGGCTCTGTCGGGCTCTACTGGGCTCTACTGGGCCCTGTCGGGCTCTGTCGGGCTCTGTCGGGCTCTGTCGGGCTCTGTCGGGCTCTACTGGGCCCTGTCGGGCCCTGTTGGGCCCTGTCGGGCTCTGTCGGGCCCTGTCGGGCCCTGTCGGGCCCTGTCGGGCTCTGTCGGGCTCTGTCGGGCTCTGTCGGGCTCTACTGGGCCCTGTCGGGCCCTGTCGGGCTCTGTCGGGCTCTGTCGGGCTCTACTGGGCCCTGTCGGGCTCTGTCGGGCTCTGTAGGGCTCTGTCGGGCTCTGTCGGGCTCTGTCGGGCTCTACTGGGCCCTGTCGGGCTCTGTCGGGCTCTACTGGGCCCTGTCGGGCCCTGTCGGGCTCTGTCGGGCTCTGTCGGGCCCTGTCGGGCTCTGTCGAGCCCTGTCGGGCTCTGTCGGGCCCTGTCGGGCCCTATCGGGCCCTGTTGGGCCCTGTCGGGCCCTTTCGGGCTCTGTCGGGCTCTGTCGGGCTCTGTCGGGCTCTGTCGGGCTCTACTGGGCTCTGTCGGGCTCTGTCGGGCTCTGTCGGGCCCTGTCGGGCCCTGTCGGGCTCTGTCGGGCTCTGTCGGGCTCTACTGGGCTCTGTCGGGCTCTGTCGGGCTCTGTCGGGCTCTGTCGGGCTCAACTGGTCTCTGTCGGGCTCTGTCGGGCTCTGTCGGGCTCTGTCGGGCTCAACTGGTCTCTGTCGGGCTCTGTCGGGCTCTGTCGGGCTCTGTCGGGCTCTGTCGGGCTCTACTGGGCTCTACTGGGCCCTGTCGGGCTCTGTCGGGCTCTGTCGGACTCTACTGGGCCCTGTCGTGCTCTGTCGGGCTCTGTCGGGCCCTGTCGGGCTCTGTCGGGCTCTGTCGGGCTCTACTGGGCTCTGTCGGGCTCTACTGGGCTCTACTGGGCCCTGTCGGGCTCTGTCGGGCTCTATCGGGCTCTGTCGGGCTCTGTCGGACTCTACTGGGCTCTGTCGGGCTCTACTGGGCTCTACTGGGCTCTGTCGGGCTCTGTCGGGCTCTGTCGGGCTCTACTGGGCCCTGTCGGGCTCTACTGGGCTCTGTCGGGCTCTGTCGGGCTCTGTCGGGCTCTGTCGGGCTCAACTGGTCTCTGTCGGGCTCTGTCGGGCTCTGTCGCGCTCTGTCGGGCTCTACTGGGCTCTACTGGGCTCTGTCGGGCCCTGTCGGGCTCTGTCGGGCTCTGTCGGGTTCTGTCGGGCTCTGTCGGGCTCTGTCGGGCTCTGTCGGGCCCTGTCGGGCCCTGTCGGGCTCTGTCGGGCCCTGTCGGGCCCTGTCGGGCTCTGTCGGGCTCTGTCGGGCTCTGTCGGGCTCTACTGGGCTCTGTCGGGCTCTACTGGGCTCTACTGGGCCCTGTCGGGCTCTGTCGGGCTCTGTCGGGCTCTGTCGGGCTCCATCGGGCTCTGTCGGGCTCTACTGGGCCCTGTCGGGCCCTGTCGGGCTCTGTCGGGCTCTGTCGGGCTCTGTCGGGCTCTGTCGGGCTCTACTGGGCTCTGTCGGGCTCTGTCGGGCTCTGTCGGGCTCTGTCGGGCTCTACTGGGCTCTGTCGGGCTCTGTCGGGCTCTGTCGGGCCCTGTCGGGCTCTGTCGGGCTCTGTCGGGCCCTGTCGGGCCCTGTCGGGCTCTGTCGGGCCCTGACGGGCTCTGTCGGGCTCTGTCGGGCCCTGACGGGCTCTATCGGGCTCTGTCGGGCTCTGTCGGGCTCTGTCGGGCTCTACTGGGCTCTACTGGGCTCTGTCGGGCTCTACTGGGCCCTGTCGGGCCCTGTTGGGCTCTGTCGGGCTCTACTGGGCTCTGTCGGGCTCTGTCGGGCTCTGTCGGGCCCTGTCGGGCTCTGTCGGGCCCTGTCGGGCTCTGTCGGGCTATGTCGGGCTCTGTCGGGCTCTACTCGGCTCTGTTGGGCTCTGTCGGGCTCTGTCGGGCTCTACTGGGCTCTACTGGGCCCTGTCGGGCCCTGTCGGGCCCTGTCGGGCTCTGTCGGGCTCTACTGGGCTCTGTCGGGCTCTACTGGGCCCTGTCGGGCTCTGTCGGGCTCTGTCGGGCTCTGTCGGGCCCTGTCGGGCCCTGTCGGGCCCTGTCGGGCTCTGTCGGGCTCTGTCGGGCTCTACTGGGCTCTGTCGGGCTCTACTGGGCTCTACTGGGCCCTGTCGGGCTCTGTCGGGCTCTGTCGGGCTCTGTCGGGCTCTGTCGGGCTCTGTCGGGCTCTACTGGGCTCTGTCGGGCTCTGTCGGGCTCTGTCGGGCTCTGTAGGGCCCTGTCGGGCTCTGTCGGGCTCTATTGGGACCTGTCGGGCTCTGTCGGGCTCTGTCGGGCTCTGTCGGGCTCTGTCAGGCTCTCCTGGGCCCTGTCGGGCTCTGTCGGGCTCTGTCGGGCTCTGTCGGGCTCTGTCGGGCTCTGTCGGGCTCTACTGGGCCCTGTCGGGCCCTGTCGGGCTCTGTCGGGCTCTGTCGGGCCCTGTCGGGCTCTGTCGGGCCCTGTCGGGCTCTACTGGGCCCTGTCGGGCCCTGTCGGGCCCTGTCGGGCTCTGTCGGGCTCTGTCGGGCTCTGTCGGGCTCTACTGGGCCCTGTCGGGCTCTGTCGGGCCCTGTCGGGCCCTGTCGGGCTATGTCGGGCCCTGTCGGGCCCTGTCGGGCTCTGTCGGGCTCTGTCGAGCCCTGTCGGGCCCAGTCGGGCTCTGTCGGGCCCAGTCGGGCTCTGTCGGGCTCTGTCGGGCTCTGTCGGGCTCTGTCGGGCTCTGTCGGGCTCTACTGGGCCCTGTCGGGCTCTGTCGGGCCCTGTCGGGCTCTGTCGGGCTCTGTCGGGCTCTGTCGGGCTCTGTCGGGCTCTGTCGGGCTCTACTGGGCCCTGTCGGGCTCTGTCAGGCTCTGTCGGGCCCTGTCGGGCTCTGTCGGGCCCTGTCGGGCCCTGTCGGGCTCTGTCGGGCTCTGTCGGGCTCTACTGGGCTCTGTCGGGCTCTACTGGGCTCTACTGGGCCCTGTCGGGCTCTGTCGGGCTCTG
This sequence comes from Caloenas nicobarica, assembly GCF_036013445.1. NCBI lineage: Eukaryota > Metazoa > Chordata > Aves > Columbiformes > Columbidae > Caloenas > Caloenas nicobarica. Next base: position 61,756 of record NW_027016975.1, read on the forward strand.
TCGGGCTCTATCGGGCTCTGTCGGGCTCTACTGGGCTCTGTCGGGCCCTGTTGGGCTCTGTCGGGCTCTGTCGGGCTCTGTCGGGCTCTGTCGGGCTCTGTCGGGCTCAACTGGTCTCTGTCGGGCTCTGTCGGGCTCTGTCGCGCTCTGTCGGGCTCTACTGGGCTCTACTGGGCTCTGTCGGGCCCTGTCGGGCTCTGTCGGGCTCTGTCGGGTTCTGTCGGGCTCTGTCGGGCTCTGTCGGGCCCTGTCGGGCCCTGTCGGGCTCTGTCGGGCCCTGTCGGGCCCTGTCGGGCTCTGTCGGGCTCTGTCGGGCTCTGTCGGGCTCTACTGGGCTCTGTCGGGCTCTACTGGGCTCTACTGGGCCCTGTCGGGCTCTGTCGGGCTCTGTCGGGCTCTGTCGGGCTCCATCGGGCTCTGTCGGGCTCTACTGGGCCCTGTCGGGCCCTGTCGGGCTCTGTCGGGCTCTGTCGGGCTCTGTCGGGCTCTGTCGGGCTCTACTGGGCTCTGTCGGGCTCTGTCGGGCTCTGTCGGGCTCTGTCGGGCTCTACTGGGCTCTGTCGGGCTCTGTCGGGCTCTGTCGGGCCCTGTCGGGCTCTGTCGGGCTCTGTCGGGCCCTGTCGGGCCCTGTCGGGCTCTGTCGGGCCCTGACGGGCTCTGTCGGGCTCTGTCGGGCCCTGACGGGCTCTATCGGGCTCTGTCGGGCTCTGTCGGGCTCTGTCGGGCTCTACTGGGCTCTACTGGGCTCTGTCGGGCTCTACTGGGCCCTGTCGGGCCCTGTTGGGCTCTGTCGGGCTCTACTGGGCTCTGTCGGGCTCTGTCGGGCTCTGTCGGGCCCTGTCGGGCTCTGTCGGGCCCTGTCGGGCTCTGTCGGGCTATGTCGGGCTCTGTCGGGCTCTACTCGGCTCTGTTGGGCTCTGTCGGGCTCTGTCGGGCTCTACTGGGCTCTACTGGGCCCTGTCGGGCCCTGTCGGGCCCTGTCGGGCTCTGTCGGGCTCTACTGGGCTCTGTCGGGCTCTACTGGGCCCTGTCGGGCTCTGTCGGGCTCTGTCGGGCTCTGTCGGGCCCTGTCGGGCCCTGTCGGGCCCTGTCGGGCTCTGTCGGGCTCTGTCGGGCTCTACTGGGCTCTGTCGGGCTCTACTGGGCTCTACTGGGCCCTGTCGGGCTCTGTCGGGCTCTGTCGGGCTCTGTCGGGCTCTGTCGGGCTCTGTCGGGCTCTACTGGGCTCTGTCGGGCTCTGTCGGGCTCTGTCGGGCTCTGTAGGGCCCTGTCGGGCTCTGTCGGGCTCTATTGGGACCTGTCGGGCTCTGTCGGGCTCTGTCGGGCTCTGTCGGGCTCTGTCAGGCTCTCCTGGGCCCTGTCGGGCTCTGTCGGGCTCTGTCGGGCTCTGTCGGGCTCTGTCGGGCTCTGTCGGGCTCTACTGGGCCCTGTCGGGCCCTGTCGGGCTCTGTCGGGCTCTGTCGGGCCCTGTCGGGCTCTGTCGGGCCCTGTCGGGCTCTACTGGGCCCTGTCGGGCCCTGTCGGGCCCTGTCGGGCTCTGTCGGGCTCTGTCGGGCTCTGTCGGGCTCTACTGGGCCCTGTCGGGCTCTGTCGGGCCCTGTCGGGCCCTGTCGGGCTATGTCGGGCCCTGTCGGGCCCTGTCGGGCTCTGTCGGGCTCTGTCGAGCCCTGTCGGGCCCAGTCGGGCTCTGTCGGGCCCAGTCGGGCTCTGTCGGGCTCTGTCGGGCTCTGTCGGGCTCTGTCGGGCTCTGTCGGGCTCTACTGGGCCCTGTCGGGCTCTGTCGGGCCCTGTCGGGCTCTGTCGGGCTCTGTCGGGCTCTGTCGGGCTCTGTCGGGCTCTGTCGGGCTCTACTGGGCCCTGTCGGGCTCTGTCAGGCTCTGTCGGGCCCTGTCGGGCTCTGTCGGGCCCTGTCGGGCCCTGTCGGGCTCTGTCGGGCTCTGTCGGGCTCTACTGGGCTCTGTCGGGCTCTACTGGGCTCTACTGGGCCCTGTCGGGCTCTGTCGGGCTCTGTCGGGCTCTATCGGGCTCTGTCGGGCTCTACTGGGCTCTGTCGGGCCCTGTTGGGCTCTGTCGGGCTCTGTCGGGCTCTGTCGGGCTCTGTCGGGCTCTACTGGGCTCTGTCGGGCTCTGTCGGGCTCTGTCGGGCTCTACTGGGCTCTGTCGGGCCCTGTCGGGCCCTGTTGGGCCCTGTCGGGCCCTGTCGGGCTCTGTCGGGCTCTGTCGGGCTCTGTCGGGCTCTGTCGGGCGCTACTGGGCCCTGTCGGGCCCTGTCGGGCTCTGTCGGGCTCTGTCGGGCTCTGTCGGGCTCTACTGGGCTCTGTCGGGCTCTGTCGGGCTCTACTGGGCCCTGTCGGGCCCTGTCGGGCTCTGTCGGGCTCTGTCGGGCTCTACTGGGCTCTGTCAGGCTCTGTCGGGCTCTGTCGGGCCCTGTCGGGCTCTGTCGGGCCCTGTCGGGCTCTGTCGGGCTATGTCTGGCTCTGTCGGGCTCTACTGGGCCCTGTCGGGCTCTGTCGGGCCCTGTCGGGCCCTGTCGGGCCCTGTCGGGCTCTGTCGGGCTCTGTCGGGCTCTGTCGGGCTCTACTGGGCTCTGTCGGGCTCTACTGGGCTCTACTGGGCCCTGTCGGGCTCTGTCGGGCTCTGTCGGGCTCTACTGGGCCCTGTCGGGCTCTGTCGGGCTCTGTCGGGCCCTGTCGGGCCCTGTCGGGTTCTGTCGGGCTCTGTCGGGCTCTGTCGGGCTCTACTGGGCCCTGTCGGGCTCTGTCGGGCCCTGTCGGGCCCTGTCGGGCCCTGTCGGGCTCTGTCGGGCTCTACTGGGCCCTGTCGGGCTCTGTCGGGCCCTGTCGGACTCTGTCGGGCCCTGTCGGGCTCTGCTGGGTCCTGTCGGGCTCTGCTGGGTCCTGTCGGGCTCTGCTGGGTCCTGTCGGGCCCTGTCGGGCCCTGTCGGGCTCTGTCGGGCTGTACTGGGCCCTGTCGGGCTCTGTCGGGCTCTGTCGGGCTCTACTGGGCTAAACTGGGCTCTGTCGGGCCCTGTCGGGCTCTGTCGGGCCCTGTCGGGCTCTACTGGGCCCTGTCGGGCTCTGTCGGGCTCTGTCGGGCTCTGTCGGGCTCTGTCGGGCTCTACTGGGCCCTGTCGGGCTCTGTCGGGCCCTGTCGGGCCCTGTCGGGCTCTGTCGGGCTCTGTCGGGCCCTGTCGGGCCCTGTCGGGCTCTGTCGGGCTCTGTCGGGCTCTACTGGGCTCTACTGGGCTCTGTCGGGCTCTGTCGGGCTCTACTGGGCCCTGTCGGGCCCTGTCGGGCCCTGTCGGGCTCTACTGGGCTCTGTCAGGCTCTGTCGGGCTCTGTCGGGCCGTGTCGGGCTCTGTCGGGCCCTGTCGGGCCCTGTCGGGCTCTGTCGGGCTCTACTGGGCTCTGTCGGGCTCTGTCGGGCCCTACTGGGCCCTGTCGGGCCCTGTCGGGCCCTGTCGGGCTCTGTCGGGCTCTGTCTGGCTCTGTCGGGCTCTACTGGCCTCTGTCGGGCTCTACTGGGCTCTGTCGGGCTCTGTCGGGCTCTGTCGGGCTCTGTCGGGCTCTGTCGGGCTCTGTCGGGCTCTACTGGGCTCTGTCGGGCTCTGTTGGGATCTGTCGGGCTCTGTCGGGCTCTGTCGGGCTCTGTCGGGCTCTGTCGGGCTCTACTGGGCCCTGTCGGGCTCTGTCGGGCCCTGTCGGGCCCTGTAGGGCTCTGTCGGGCCCTGTCGGGCTCTGTCGGGCTCTACTGGGCCCGGTCGGGCCCTGTCGGGCCCTGTCGGGCCCTGTCGGGCTCTGTCGGGCTCTGTCGGGCTCTGTCGGGCTCTACTGGGCCCTGTCGGGCTCTGTCGGGCTCTGGCGGGCTCTGTCGGGCTCTACTGGGCCCTGTCGGGCTCTGTCGGGCCCTGTCGGGCTCTGTCGGGCTCTATCAGGCTCTGTCAGGCTCTGTCGGGCTCTACTGGGCCCTGTCGGGCCCTGTCGGGCCCTGTCGGGCTCTACTGGGCTCTACTGGGCTCTGTCGGGCTCTACTGGGCCCTGTCGGGCCCTGTCGGGCCCTGTCGGGCCCTGTCGGGCTCTGTCGGGCTCTACTGGGCTCTGTCGGGCCCTGTCGGGCCCTGTCGGGCCCTGTCGGGCTCTGTCGGGCTCTACTGGGCTCTGTCGGGCTCTGTCGGGCTCTACTGGGCCCTGTCGGGCCCTGTCGGGCTCTGTCGGGCTCTACTGGGCTCTACTGGGCCCTGTCGGGCTCTGTCGGGCTCTGTCGGGCTCTGTCGGGCTCTGTCGGGCTCTGTCGGGCTCTGTCGGGCTCTACTGGGCCCTGTCGGGCCCTGTTGGGCCCTGTCGGGCTCTGTCGGGCCCTGTCGGGCCCTGTCGGGCCCTGTCGGGCTCTGTCGGGCTCTGTCGGGCTCTGTCGGGCTCTACTGGGCCCTGTCGGGCCCTGTCGGGCTCTGTCGGGCTCTGTCGGGCTCTACTGGGCCCTGTCGGGCTCTGTCGGGCTCTGTAGGGCTCTGTCGGGCTCTGTCGGGCTCTGTCGGGCTCTACTGGGCCCTGTCGGGCTCTGTCGGGCTCTACTGGGCCCTGTCGGGCCCTGTCGGGCTCTGTCGGGCTCTGTCGGGCCCTGTCGGGCTCTGTCGAGCCCTGTCGGGCTCTGTCGGGCCCTGTCGGGCCCTGTCGGGCCCTGTCGGGCCCTTTCGGGCTCTGTCGGGCTCTGTCGGGCTCTGTCGGGCTCTGTCGGGCTCTACTGGGCTCTGTCGGGCTCTGTCGGGCCTGTCGGGCCCTGTCGGCCCTGTCGGGCTCTGTCGGGCTCTGTCGGGCTCTACTGGGCTCTGTCGGGCTCTGTCGGGCTCTGTCGGGCTCTGTCGGGCTCAACTGGTCTCTGTCGGGCCCTGTCGGGCTCTGTCGGGCTCTGTCGGGCTCTGTCGGGCTCTGTCGGGCTCAACTGGTCTCTGTCGGGCTCTGTCGGGCTCTGTCGGGCTCTGTCGGGCTCTACTGGGCCCTGTCGGGCCCTGTCGGGCTCTGTCGGGCTCTGTCGGGCCCTGTCGGGCTCTGTCGGGCCCTGTCGGGCTCTGTCGGGCTCTGTCGGGCTCTGTCGGGCCCTGTCGGGCCCTGTCGGGCCCTGTCGGGCTCTGTCGGGCTCTGTCGGGCCCTGTCGGGCCCTGTCGGGCTCTGTCGGGCCCTGTCGGGCTCTGTCGGGCTCTGTCGGGCTCTCTCGGGCTCTGTCGGGCTCTACTGGGCCCTGTCGGGCCCTGTCGGGCTCTGTCGGGCTCTGTCGGGCTCTACTGGGCTCTGTCGGGCTCTACTGGGCCCTGTCGGGCTCTGTCGGGCTCTGTCGGGCTCTGTCGGGCTCTGTCGGGCTCTACTGGGCTCTGTCGGGCTCTGTCGGGCTCTGTCGGGCTCTGTCGGGCTCTGTCGGGCTCTACTGGGCTCTGTCGGGCTCTGTCGGGCTCTGTCGGGCCCTGTCGGGCTCTGTCGGGCCCTGTCGGGCTCTGTCGGGCCCTGTCGGGCCCTGTCGGGCCCTGTCGGGCTCTGTCGGGCCCTGACGGGCTCTGTCGGGCTCTGTCGGGCCCTGACGGGCTCTGTCGGGCTCTGTCGGGCTCTGTCGGGCTCTGTCGGGCTCTACTGGGCCCTGTCGGGCCCTGTCGGGCTCTGTCGGGCTCTGTCGGGCTCTGTCGGGCTCTACTGGGCTCTGTCAGGCTCTACTGGGCTCTACTGGGCCCTGTCGGGCTCTGTCGGGCTCTGTCGGGCTCTGTCGGGCTCTGTCGGGCTCTACTGGGCTCTGTCGGGCCCTGTCGGGCCCTGTCAGGCACTGTCGGGCTCTGTCGGGCTCTGTCGGGCTCTGTCGGGCTCTACTGGGCCCTGTCGGGCCCTGTCGGGCCCTGTCGGGCTCTGTCGGGCTCTGTCGGGCTCTGTCGGGCCCTGTTGGCTCTGTCGGGCTCTGTCGGGCTCTGTCGGGCCCTGTCGGGCCCTGTCGGGCCCTGTCGGGCTCTGTCGGGCCCTGTCGGGCTCTGTCGGGCTCTCTCGGGCTCTGTCGGGCTCTACTGGGCCCTGTCGGGCCCTGTCGGGCTCTGTCGGGCTCTGTCGGGCTCTACTGGGCTAAACTGGGCTCTGTCGGGCCCTGTCGGGCCCTGTCGGGCTCTGTCGGGCTCTACTGGGCCCTGTCGGGCCCTGTCGGGCCCTGTCGGGCTCTGTCGGGCTCTGTCGGGCTCTGTCGGGCTCTACTGGGCTCTACTGGGCTCTGTCGGGCTCTGTCGGGCTCTACTGGGCCCTGTCGGGCCCTGTTGGGCCCTGTCGGGCTCTGTCGGGCCCTGTCGGGCCCTGTCGGGCTCTGTCGGGCTCTGTCGGGCTCTGTCGGGCTCTGTCGGGCTCTGTCGGGCTCTACTGGGCCCTGTCGGGCCCTGTCGGGCCCTGTCGGGCTCTGTCGGGCTCTGTCGGGCGCTGTCGGGCGCTGTCGGCCTCTACTGGGCCCTGTCGGGCCCTGTCGGGCCCTGTCGGGCCCTGTCGGGCCCTGTCGGGCCCTGTCGGGCTCTGTCGGGCCCTGTCGGGCTCTGTCGGGCCCTGTCGGGCTCTGTCGGGCTCTGTCAGGCTCTGTCGGGCTCTACTGGGCCCTGTCGGGCCCTGTCGGGCTCTGTCAGGCTCTGTCGGGCTCTACTGGGCCCTGTCGGGCCCTGTCGGGCTCTGTCGGGCTCTGTCGGGCTCTACTGGGCTAAACTGGGCTCTGTCGGGCTCTGTCGGGCCCTGTCGGGCTCTGTCGGGCTCTGTCGGGCTCTGTCGGGCTCTGTCGGGCTCTACTGGGCCCTGTCGGGCTCTGTCGGGCTCTACTGGGCCCTGTCGGGCTCTGTCGGGCTCTGTCGGGCTCTGTCGGGCTCTGTCGGGCCCTGTCGGGCTCTGTCGGGCCCTGTCGGGCCCTGTCGGGCTCTGTCGGGCTCTGTCGGGCTCTGTCGGGCTCTACTGGGCCCTGTCGGGCTCTGTCGGGCCCTGTCGGGCCCTGTCGGGCTCTGTCGGGCTCTGTCGGGCTCTGTCAGGCTCTACTGGGCTCTGTCGGGCTCTGTCGGGCTCTGTCGGGCTCAACTGGTCTCTGTCGGGCTCTGTCGGGCTCTACTGGGCTCTACTGGGCTCTGTCGGGCCCTGTCGGGCTCTGTCGGGTTCTGTCGGGCTCTGTCGGGCCTGTCGGGCCCTGTCGGGCTCTGTCGGGCCCTGTCGGGCCCTGTCGGGCCCTGTCGGGCTCTGTCGGGCCCTGTCGGGCCCTGTCGGGCTCTGTCGGGCTCTGTCGGGCTCTGTCGGGCTCTACTGGGCTCTGTCGGGCTCTACTGGGCTCTACTGGGCCCTGTCGGGCTCTGTCGGGCTCTGTCGGGCTCTGTCGGGCTCCATCGGGCTCTGTCGGGCTCTACTGGGCCCTGTCGGGCCCTGTCGGGCTCTGTCGGGCTCTGTCGGGCTCTGTCGGGCTCTGTCGGGCTCTACTGGGCTCTGTCGGGCTCTGTCGGGCTCTGTCGGGCTCTGTCGGGCTCTACTGGGCTCTGTCGGGCTCTGTCGGGCCCTGTCGGGCCCTGTCGGGCTCTGTCGGGCTCTGTCGGGCCCTGTCGGGCCCTGTCGGGCTCTGTCGGGCCCTGTCGGGCTCTGTCGGGCTCTGTCGGGCCCTGACGGGCTCTATCGGGCTCTGTCGGGCTCTGTCGGGCTCTGTCGGGCTCTGTCGGGCTCTACTGGGCTCTACTGGGCTCTGTCGGGCTCTGTCGGGCTCTACTGGGCCCTGTAGGGCCCTGTTGGGCTCTGTCGGGCTCTACTGGGCTCTGTCGGGCTCTGTCGGGCTCTGTCGGGCCCTGTCGGGCTCTGTCGGGCCCTGTCGGGCTCTGTCGGGCTATGTCGGGCTCTGTCGGGCTCTACTCGGCTCTGTCGGGCTCTGTCGGGCTCTGTCGGGCTCTACTGGGCCCTGTCGGGCCCTGTCGGGCTCTGTCGGGCTCTGTCGGGCTCTGTCGGGCTCTACTGGGCTCTGTCAGGCTCTACTGGGCTCTACTGGGCTCTGTCGGGCTCTGTCGGGCTCTGTCGGGCTCTGTCGGGCTCTGTCGGGCTCTACTGGGCTCTGTCGGGCTCTACTGGGCCCTGTCGGGCCCTGTCGGGCTCTGTCGGGCTCTGTCGGGCTCTACTGGGCTCTACAGGGCCCTGTCGGGCCTGTCAGGCACTGTCGGGCTCTGTCGGGCTCTGTCGGGCTCTGTCGGGCTCTGTCGGGCTCTACTGGGCCCTGTCGGGCCCTGTCGGGCCCTGTCGGGCCTGTCGGGCCCTGTCGGGCCCTGTCGGGCTCTGTCGGGCTCTGTCGGGCTCTGTCGGGCCCTGTCGGGCCCTGTCGGGCTCTGTCGGGCCCTGTCGGGCCCTGTCGGGCTCTGTCGGGCTCTCTCGGGCTCTACTGGGCCCTGTCGGGCCCTGTCGGGCTCTGTCGGGCTCTGTCGGGCTCTACTGGGCTCTGTCGGGCTCTACTGGGCTCTGTCGGGCTCTGTCGGGCTCTGTCGGGCTCTGTCGGGCTCTACTGGGCCCTGTCGGGCCCTGTCGGGCCCTGTCGGGCCCTGTCGGGCTCTGTCGGGCTCTGTCGGGCTCTGTCGGGCTCTGTCGGGCTCTACTGGGCCCTGTCGGGCCCTGTCGGGCTCTGTCGGGCTCTACTGGGCCCTGTTGGGCCCTGTCGGGCTCTGTCGGGCCCTGTCGGACTCTGTCAGGCCCTGTCGGGCTCTGTCGGGCTCTGTCGGGCTCTGTCGGGCTCTGTCGGGCCCTGTCGGGCTCTGTCGGGCTGTACTGGGCCCTGTCGGGCCCTGTCGGGCTCTGTCGGGCTCTACTGGGCTAAACTGGGCCCTGTCGGGCCCTGTCGGGCCCTGTCGGGCTCTGTCGGGCCCTGTCGGGCCCTGTCGGGCCCTGTCGGGCCCTGTCAGGCTCTGTCGGGCTCTGTCGGGCTCTGTCGGGCTCTACTGGGCCCTGTCGGGCTCTGTCGGGCTCTGTCGGGCTCTGTCGGGCTCTACTGGGCCCTGTCGGGCTCTGTCGGGCTCTGTCGGGCTCTACTGGGCCCTGTCGGGCCCTGTCGGGCTCTGTCGGGCTCTGTCGGGCCCTGTCGGGCTCTGTCGGGCTCTACTGGGTTCTACTGGGCTCTGTCGGTCTCTGTCGGGCTCTACTGGGCCCTGTCGGGCCCTGTCGGGCCCTGTCGGGCTCTACTGGGCTCTGTCGGGCTCTGTCGGGCCCTGTCGGGCCCTGTCGGGCCCTGTCGGGCCCTGTCGGGCCCTGTCGGGCTCTGTCGGGCTCTGTCGGGCTCTGTCGGGCTCTGTCGGGCTCTGTCGGTCTCTACTGGGCCCTGTCGGGCCTTGTCGGGCCCTGTCGGGCTCTGTTGGGCTCTGTCGGGCCCTGTCGGGCTCTGTCGGGCTCTGTCGGGCTCTGTCGGGCTCTACTGGGCTCTACTGGGCTCTACTGGGCTCTACTGGGCTCTGTCGGGCTCTGTCGGGCTCTGTCGGGCTCTACTGGGCCCTGTCGGGCCCTGTCGGGCCCTGTCGGGTTCTGTCGGGCTCTGTCGGGCTCTGTCGGGCTCTACTGGGCCCTGTCGGGCCCTGTCGGGCCCTGTCGGGCTCTGTCGGGCTCTGTCGGGCTCTGTCGGGCTCTACTGGGCCCTGTCGGGCTCTGTCGGGCTCTGTCGGGCCCTGTCGGGCCGTGTCGGGCCCTGTCGGGCCCTGTCGGGCTCTGTCGGGCTCTGCTGGGTCCTGTCGGGCTCTGTCGGGCTCTGTCGGGCTCTGTCGGGCTCTGTCGGGCCCTGTCGGGCTCTGTCGGGCTCTACTGGGCCCTGTCGGGCTCTGTCGGGCTCTGTCGGGCTCTACTGGGCTAAACTGGGCTCTGTCGGGCCCTGTCGGGCCCTGTCGGGCCCTGTCGGGCCCTGTCGGGCTCTGTCGGGCCCTGTCGGGCCCTGTCGGGCTCTGTCGGGCTCTGTCGGGCCCTATCGGGCCCTGTCGGACTCTGTCGGGCTCTGTCGGGCTCTGTCGGGCTCTACTGGGCCCTGTCGGGCTCTGTCGGGCTCTGTCGGGCTCTGTCGGGCTCTGTCGGGCTCTGTCGGGCTCTACTGGGCCCTGTCGGGCCCTGTCGGGCTCTGTCGGGCTCTGTCGGGCCCTGTCGGGCTCTGTCGGGCCCTGTCGGGCTCTACTGGGCCCTGTCGGGCCCTGTCGGGCCCTGTCGGGCTCTGTCGGGCTCTGTCGGGCTCTGTCGGGCTCTACTGGGCCCTGTCGGGCTCTGTCGGGCCCTGTCGGGCCCTGTCGGGCTATGTCGGGCCCTGTCGGGCCCTGTCGGGCTCTGTCGGGCTCTGTCGAGCCCTGTCGGGCCCAGTCGGGCTCTGTCGGGCCCAGTCGGGCTCTGTCGGGCTCTGTCGGGCTCTGTCGGGCTCTGTCGGGCTCTGTCGGGCTCTACTGGGCCCTGTCGGGCTCTGTCGGGCCCTGTCGGGCTCTGTCGGGCTCTGTCGGGCTCTGTCGGGCTCTGTCGGGCTCTGTCGGGCTCTACTGGGCCCTGTCGGGCTCTGTCAGGCTCTGTCGGGCCCTGTCGGGCTCTGTCGGGCCCTGTCGGGCCCTGTCGGGCTCTGTCGGGCTCTGTCGGGCTCTACTGGGCTCTGTCGGGCTCTACTGGGCTCTACTGGGCCCTGTCGGGCTCTGTCGGGCTCTGTCGGGCTCTATCGGGCTCTGTCGGGCTCTACTGGGCTCTGTCGGGCCCTGTTGGGCTCTGTCGGGCTCTGTCGGGCTCTGTCGGGCTCTGTCGGGCTCTACTGGGCTCTGTCGGGCTCTGTCGGGCTCTGTCGGGCTCTACTGGGCTCTGTCGGGCCCTGTCGGGCCCTGTTGGGCCCTGTCGGGCCCTGTCGGGCTCTGTCGGGCTCTGTCGGGCTCTGTCGGGCTCTGTCGGGCGCTACTGGGCCCTGTCGGGCCCTGTCGGGCTCTGTCGGGCTCTGTCGGGCTCTGTCGGGCTCTACTGGGCTCTGTCGGGCTCTGTCGGGCTCTACTGGGCCCTGTCGGGCCCTGTCGGGCTCTGTCGGGCTCTGTCGGGCTCTACTGGGCTCTGTCAGGCTCTGTCGGGCTCTGTCGGGCCCTGTCGGGCTCTGTCGGGCCCTGTCGGGCTCTGTCGGGCTATGTCTGGCTCTGTCGGGCTCTACTGGGCCCTGTCGGGCTCTGTCGGGCCCTGTCGGGCCCTGTCGGGCCCTGTCGGGCTCTGTCGGGCTCTGTCGGGCTCTGTCGGGCTCTACTGGGCTCTGTCGGGCTCTACTGGGCTCTACTGGGCCCTGTCGGGCTCTGTCGGGCTCTGTCGGGCTCTACTGGGCCCTGTCGGGCTCTGTCGGGCTCTGTCGGGCCCTGTCGGGCCCTGTCGGGTTCTGTCGGGCTCTGTCGGGCTCTGTCGGGCTCTACTGGGCCCTGTCGGGCTCTGTCGGGCCCTGTCGGGCCCTGTCGGGCCCTGTCGGGCTCTGTCGGGCTCTACTGGGCCCTGTCGGGCTCTGTCGGGCCCTGTCGGACTCTGTCGGGCCCTGTCGGGCTCTGCTGGGTCCTGTCGGGCTCTGCTGGGTCCTGTCGGGCTCTGCTGGGTCCTGTCGGGCCCTGTCGGGCCCTGTCGGGCTCTGTCGGGCTGTACTGGGCCCTGTCGGGCTCTGTCGGGCTCTGTCGGGCTCTACTGGGCTAAACTGGGCTCTGTCGGGCCCTGTCGGGCTCTGTCGGGCCCTGTCGGGCTCTACTGGGCCCTGTCGGGCTCTGTCGGGCTCTGTCGGGCTCTGTCGGGCTCTGTCGGGCTCTACTGGGCCCTGTCGGGCTCTGTCGGGCCCTGTCGGGCCCTGTCGGGCTCTGTCGGGCTCTGTCGGGCCCTGTCGGGCCCTGTCGGGCTCTGTCGGGCTCTGTCGGGCTCTACTGGGCTCTACTGGGCTCTGTCGGGCTCTGTCGGGCTCTACTGGGCCCTGTCGGGCCCTGTCGGGCCCTGTCGGGCTCTACTGGGCTCTGTCAGGCTCTGTCGGGCTCTGTCGGGCCGTGTCGGGCTCTGTCGGGCCCTGTCGGGCCCTGTCGGGCTCTGTCGGGCTCTACTGGGCTCTGTCGGGCTCTGTCGGGCCCTACTGGGCCCTGTCGGGCCCTGTCGGGCCCTGTCGGGCTCTGTCGGGCTCTGTCTGGCTCTGTCGGGCTCTACTGGCCTCTGTCGGGCTCTACTGGGCTCTGTCGGGCTCTGTCGGGCTCTGTCGGGCTCTGTCGGGCTCTGTCGGGCTCTGTCGGGCTCTACTGGGCTCTGTCGGGCTCTGTTGGGATCTGTCGGGCTCTGTCGGGCTCTGTCGGGCTCTGTCGGGCTCTGTCGGGCTCTACTGGGCCCTGTCGGGCTCTGTCGGGCCCTGTCGGGCCCTGTAGGGCTCTGTCGGGCCCTGTCGGGCTCTGTCGGGCTCTACTGGGCCCGGTCGGGCCCTGTCGGGCCCTGTCGGGCCCTGTCGGGCTCTGTCGGGCTCTGTCGGGCTCTGTCGGGCTCTACTGGGCCCTGTCGGGCTCTGTCGGGCTCTGGCGGGCTCTGTCGGGCTCTACTGGGCCCTGTCGGGCTCTGTCGGGCCCTGTCGGGCTCTGTCGGGCTCTATCAGGCTCTGTCAGGCTCTGTCGGGCTCTACTGGGCCCTGTCGGGCCCTGTCGGGCCCTGTCGGGGCTCTACTGGGCTCTACTGGGCTCTGTCGGGCTCTACTGGGCCCTGTCGGGCCCTGTCGGGCCCTGTCGGGCCCTGTCGGGCTCTGTCGGGCTCTACTGGGCTCTGTCGGGCCCTGTCGGGCCCTGTCGGGCCCTGTCGGGCTCTGTCGGGCTCTACTGGGCTCTGTCGGGCTCTGTCGGGCTCTACTGGGCCCTGTCGGGCCCTGTCGGGCTCTGTCGGGCTCTACTGGGCTCTACTGGGCCCTGTCGGGCTCTGTCGGGCTCTGTCGGGCTCTGTCGGGCTCTGTCGGGCTCTGTCGGGCTCTGTCGGGCTCTACTGGGCCCTGTCGGGCCCTGTTGGGCCCTGTCGGGCTCTGTCGGGCCCTGTCGGGCCCTGTCGGGCCCTGTCGGGCTCTGTCGGGCTCTGTCGGGCTCTGTCGGGCTCTACTGGCCCTGTCGGGCCCTGTCGGGCTCTGTCGGGCTCTGTCGGGCTCTACTGGGCCCTGTCGGGCTCTGTCGGGCTCTGTAGGGCTCTGTCGGGCTCTGTCGGGCTCTGTCGGGCTCTACTGGGCCCTGTCGGGCTCTGTCGGGCTCTACTGGGCCCTGTCGGGCCCTGTCGGGCTCTGTCGGGCTCTGTCGGGCCCTGTCGGGCTCTGTCGAGCCCTGTCGGGCTCTGTCGGGCCCTGTCGGGCCCTGTCGGGCCCTGTCGGGCCCTTTCGGGCTCTGTCGGGCTCTGTCGGGCTCTGTCGGGCTCTGTCGGGCTCTACTGGGCTCTGTCGGGCTCTGTCGGGCCCTGTCGGGCCCTGTCGGGCCCTGTCGGGCTCTGTCGGGCTCTGTCGGGCTCTACTGGGCTCTGTCGGGCTCTGTCGGGCTCTGTCGGGCTCTGTCGGGCTCAACTGGTCTCTGTCGGGCCCTGTCGGGCTCTGTCGGGCTCTGTCGGGCTCTGTCGGGCTCTGTCGGGCTCAACTGGTCTCTGTCGGGCTCTGTCGGGCTCTGTCGGGCTCTGTCGGGCTCTACTGGGCCCTGTCGGGCCCTGTCGGGCTCTGTCGGGCTCTGTCGGGCCCTGTCGGGCTCTGTCGGGCCCTGTCGGCTCTGTCGGGCTCTGTCGGGCTCTGTCGGGCCCTTGTCGGGCCCTGTCGGGCTCTGTGGCCCTGTCGGGCTCTGTCGGGCTCTGTCGGGCCCTGTCGGGCCCTGTCGGGCTCTGTCGGGCCCTGTCGGGCTCTGTCGGGCTCTGTCGGGCTCTCTCGGGCTCTGTCGGGCTCTACTGGGCCCCTGTCGGGCCCTGTCGGGCTCTGTCGGGCTCTGTCGGGCTCTACTGGGCTCTTACTGGGCCCTGTCGGGCTCTGTCGGGCTCTGTCGGGCTCTGTCGGGCTCTGTCGGGCTCTACTGGGCTCTGTCGGGCTCTGTCGGGCTCTGTCGGCTCTGTCGGGCTCTGTCGGGCTCTACTGGGCTCTGTCGGGCTCTGTCGGGCTCTGTCGGGCCCTGTCGGGCTCTGTCGGGCCCTGTCGGGCTCTGTCGGGCCCTGTCGGGCCCTGTCGGGCCCTGTCGGGCTCTGTCGGGCCCTGACGGGCTCTGTCGGGCTCTGTCGGGCCCTGACGGGCTCTGTCGGGCTCTGTCGGGCTCTGTCGGGCTCTGTCGGGCTCTACTGGGCCCTGTCGGGCCCTGTCGGGCTCTGTCGGGCTCTGTCGGGCTCTGTCGGGCTCTACTGGGCTCTGTCAGGCTCTACTGGGCTCTACTGGGCCCTGTCGGGCTCTGTCGGGCTCTGTCGGGCTCTGTCGGGCTCTGTCGGGCTCTACTGGGCTCTGTCGGGCCCTGTCGGGCCCTGTCAGGCACTGTCGGGCTCTGTCGGGCTCTGTCGGGCTCTGTCGGGCTCTACTGGGCCCTGTCGGGCCCTGTCGGGCCCTGTCGGGCTCTGTCGGGCTCTGTCGGGCTCTGTCGGGCCCTGTTGGGCTCTGTCGGGCTCTGTCGGGCTCTGTCGGGCCCTGTCGGGCCCTGTCGGGCCCTGTCGGGCTCTGTCGGGCCCTGTCGGGCTCTGTCGGGCTCTCTCGGGCTCTGTCGGGCTCTACTGGGCCCTGTCGGGCCCTGTCGGGCTCTGTCGGGCTCTGTCGGGCTCTACTGGGCTAAACTGGGCTCTGTCGGGCCCTGTCGGGCCCTGTCGGGCTCTGTCGGGCTCTACTGGGCCCTGTCGGGCCCTGTCGGGCCCTGTCGGGCTCTGTCGGGCTCTGTCGGGCTCTGTCGGGCTCTACTGGGCTCTACTGGGCTCTGTCGGGCTCTGTCGGGCTCTACTGGGCCCTGTCGGGCCCTGTTGGGCCCTGTCGGGCTCTGTCGGGCCCTGTCGGGCCCTGTCGGGCTCTGTCGGGCTCTGTCGGGCTCTGTCGGGCTCTGTCGGGCTCTGTCGGGCTCTACTGGGCCCTGTCGGGCCCTGTCGGGCCCTGTCGGGCTCTGTCGGGCTCTGTCGGGCGCTGTCGGGCGCTGTCGGCCTCTACTGGGCCCTGTCGGGCCCTGTCGGGCCCTGTCGGGCCCTGTCGGGCCCTGTCGGGCCCTGTCGGGCTCTGTCGGGCCCTGTCGGGCTCTGTCGGGCCCTGTCGGGCTCTGTCGGGCTCTGTCAGGCTCTGTCGGGCTCTACTGGGCCCTGTCGGGCCCTGTCGGGCTCTGTCAGGCTCTGTCGGGCTCTACTGGGCCCTGTCGGGCCCTGTCGGGCTCTGTCGGGCTCTGTCGGGCTCTACTGGGCTAAACTGGGCTCTGTCGGGCTCTGTCGGGCCCTGTCGGGCTCTGTCGGGCTCTGTCGGGCTCTGTCGGGCTCTGTCGGGCTCTACTGGGCCCTGTCGGGCTCTGTCGGCTCTACTGGGCCCTGTCGGGCTCTGTCGGGCTCTGTCGGGCTCTGTCGGGCTCTGTCGGGGCCCTGTCGGGCTCTGTCGGGCCCTGTCGGGCCCTGTCGGGCTCTGTCGGGCTCTGTCGGGCTCTGTCGGGCTCTACTGGGCCCTGTCGGGCTCTGTCGGGCCCTGTCGGGCCCTGTCGGGCTCTGTCGGGCTCTGTCGGGCTCTGTCAGGCTCTACTGGGCTCTGTCGGGCTCTGTCGGGCTCTGTCGGGCTCAACTGGTCTCTGTCGGGCTCTGTCGGGCTCTACTGGGCTCTACTGGGCTCTGTCGGGCCCTGTCGGGCTCTGTCGGGTTCTGTCGGGCTCTGTCGGGCCCTGTCGGGCCCTGTCGGGCTCTGTCGGGCCCTGTCGGGCCCTGTCGGGCCCTGTCGGGCTCTGTCGGGCCCTGTCGGGCCCTGTCGGGCTCTGTCGGGCTCTGTCGGGCTCTGTCGGGCTCTACTGGGCTCTGTCGGGCTCTACTGGGCTCTACTGGGCCCTGTCGGGCTCTGTCGGGCTCTGTCGGGCTCTGTCGGGCTCCATCGGGCTCTGTCGGGCTCTACTGGGCCCTGTCGGGCCCTGTCGGGCTCTGTCGGGCTCTGTCGGGCTCTGTCGGGCTCTGTCGGGCTCTACTGGGCTCTGTCGGGCTCTGTCGGGCTCTGTCGGGCTCTGTCGGGCTCTACTGGGCTCTGTCGGGCTCTGTCGGGCCCTGTCGGGCCCTGTCGGGCTCTGTCGGGCTCTGTCGGGCCCTGTCGGGCCCTGTCGGGCTCTGTCGGGCCCTGTCGGGCTCTGTCGGGCTCTGTCGGGCCCTGACGGGCTCTATCGGGCTCTGTCGGGCTCTGTCGGGCTCTGTCGGGCTCTGTCGGGCTCTACTGGGCTCTACTGGGCTCTGTCGGGCTCTGTCGGGCTCTACTGGGCCCTGTAGGGCCCTGTTGGGCTCTGTCGGGCTCTACTGGGCTCTGTCGGGCTCTGTCGGGCTCTGTCGGGCCCTGTCGGGCTCTGTCGGGCCCTGTCGGGCTCTGTCGGGCTATGTCGGGCTCTGTCGGGCTCTACTCGGCTCTGTCGGGCTCTGTCGGGCTCTGTCGGGCTCTACTGGGCCCTGTCGGGCCCTGTCGGGCTCTGTCGGGCTCTGTCGGGCTCTGTCGGGCTCTACTGGGCTCTGTCAGGCTCTACTGGGCTCTACTGGGCTCTGTCGGGCTCTGTCGGGCTCTGTCGGGCTCTGTCGGGCTCTGTCGGGCTCTACTGGGCTCTGTCGGGCTCTACTGGGCCCTGTCGGGCCCTGTCGGGCTCTGTCGGGCTCTGTCGGGCTCTACTGGGCTCTACAGGGCCCTGTCGGGCCCTGTCAGGCACTGTCGGGCTCTGTCGGGCTCTGTCGGGCTCTGTCGGGCTCTGTCGGGCTCTACTGGGCCCTGTCGGGCCCTGTCGGGCCCTGTCGGGCCCTGTCGGGCCCTGTCGGGCCCTGTCGGGCTCTGTCGGGCTCTGTCGGGCTCTGTCGGGCCCTGTCGGGCCCTGTCGGGCTCTGTCGGGCCCTGTCGGGCCCTGTCGGGCTCTGTCGGGCTCTCTCGGGCTCTACTGGGCCCTGTCGGGCCCTGTCGGGCTCTGTCGGGCTCTGTCGGGCTCTACTGGGCTCTGTCGGGCTCTACTGGGCTCTGTCGGGCTCTGTCGGGCTCTGTCGGGCTCTGTCGGGCTCTACTGGGCCCTGTCGGGCCCTGTCGGGCCCTGTCGGGCCCTGTCGGGCTCTGTCGGGCTCTGTCGGGCTCTGTCGGGCTCTGTCGGGCTCTACTGGGCCCTGTCGGGCCCTGTCGGGCTCTGTCGGGCTCTACTGGGCCCTGTTGGGCCCTGTCGGGCTCTGTCGGGCCCTGTCGGACTCTGTCAGGCCCTGTCGGGCTCTGTCGGGCTCTGTCGGGCTCTGTCGGGCTCTGTCGGGCCCTGTCGGGCTCTGTCGGGCTGTACTGGGCCCTGTCGGGCCCTGTCGGGCTCTGTCGGGCTCTACTGGGCTAAACTGGGCCCTGTCGGGCCCTGTCGGGCCCTGTCGGGCTCTGTCGGGCCCTGTCGGGCCCTGTCGGGCCCTGTCGGGCCCTGTCAGGCTCTGTCGGGCTCTGTCGGGCTCTGTCGGGCTCTACTGGGCCCTGTCGGGCTCTGTCGGGCTCTGTCGGGCTCTGTCGGGCTCTACTGGGCCCTGTCGGGCTCTGTCGGGCTCTGTCGGGCTCTACTGGGCCCTGTCGGGCCCTGTCGGGCTCTGTCGGGCTCTGTCGGGCCCTGTCGGGCTCTGTCGGGCTCTACTGGGTTCTACTGGGCTCTGTCGGTCTCTGTCGGGCTCTACTGGGCCCTGTCGGGCCCTGTCGGGCCCTGTCGGGCTCTACTGGGCTCTGTCGGGCTCTGTCGGGCCCTGTCGGGCCCTGTCGGGCCCTGTCGGGCCCTGTCGGGCCCTGTCGGGCTCTGTCGGGCTCTGTCGGGCTCTGTCGGGCTCTGTCGGGCTCTGTCGGTCTCTACTGGGCCCTGTCGGGCCTTGTCGGGCCCTGTCGGGCTCTGTTGGGCTCTGTCGGGCCCTGTCGGGCTCTGTCGGGCTCTGTCGGGCTCTGTCGGGCTCTACTGGGCTCTACTGGGCTCTACTGGGCTCTACTGGGCTCTGTCGGGCTCTGTCGGGCTCTGTCGGGCTCTACTGGGCCCTGTCGGGCCCTGTCGGGCCCTGTCGGGTTCTGTCGGGCTCTGTCGGGCTCTGTCGGGCTCTACTGGGCCCTGTCGGGCCCTGTCGGGCCCTGTCGGGCTCTGTCGGGCTCTGTCGGGCTCTGTCGGGCTCTACTGGGCCCTGTCGGGCTCTGTCGGGCTCTGTCGGGCCCTGTCGGGCCGTGTCGGGCCCTGTCGGGCCCTGTCGGGCTCTGTCGGGCTCTGCTGGGTCCTGTCGGGCTCTGTCGGGCTCTGTCGGGCTCTGTCGGGCTCTGTCGGGCCCTGTCGGGCTCTGTCGGGCTCTACTGGGCCCTGTCGGGCTCTGTCGGGCTCTGTCGGGCTCTACTGGGCTAAACTGGGCTCTGTCGGGCCCTGTCGGGCCCTGTCGGGCCCTGTCGGGCCCTGTCGGGCTCTGTCGGGCCCTGTCGGGCCCTGTCGGGCTCTGTCGGGCTCTGTCGGGCCCTATCGGGCCCTGTCGGACTCTGTCGGGCTCTGTCGGGCTCTGTCGGGCTCTACTGGGCCCTGTCGGGCTCTGTCGGGCTCTGTCGGGCTCTGTCGGGCTCTACTGGGCCCTGTCGGGCCCTGTCGGGCTCTGTCGGGCCCTGTCGGGCCCTGTCGGGCTCTGTCGGGCCCTGTCGGGCCCTGTCGGGCTCTGTCAGGCTCTGTCGGGCTCTACTGGGCCCTGTTGGGCCCTGTCGGGCTCTACTGGGCTCTACTGGGCTCTGTCGGGCTCTGTCGGGCTCTACTGGGCCCTGTCGGGCCCTGTCGGGCCCTGTCGGGCTCTACTGGGCTCTACTGGGCTCTGTCGGGCTCTGTCGGGCTCTACTGTGCCCTGTCGGGCCCTGTCGGGCCCTGTCGGGCTCTGTCGGGCTCTACAGGGCTCTGTTGGGCTCTGTTGGGCTCTGTTGGGCTCTGTTGGGCTCTGTCGGGCTCTGTCGGGCTCTGTCGGGCTCTGTTGGGCTCTGTTGGGCCCTGTCGGGCTCTGTCGGGCTCTACTGGGCCCTGTCGGGCCCTGTCGGGCTCTGTCGGGCTCTGTCGGGCTCTGTCGGGCTCTACTGGGCCCTGTCGGGTTCTGTCGGGCTCTGTCGGGCTCTACTGGGCCCTGTCGGGCTCTGTCGGGCTCTGTCGGGCTCTGTCGGGCTCTACTGGGCCCTGTCGGGTTCTGTCGGGCTCTGTCGGGCTCTACTGGGCCCTGTCGGGCCCTGTCGGGCCCTGTCGGGCTCTGTCGGGCTCTGTCGGGCTCTGTCGGGCTCTACTGGGCCCTGTCGGGTTCTGTCGGGCTCTGTCGGGCTCTGTCGGGCTCTACTGGGCCCTGTCGGGCTCTGTCGGGCTCTGTCGGGCTCTGTCGGGCTCTACTGGGCCCTGTCGGGTTCTGTCGGGCTCTGTCGGGCTCTACTGGGCCCTGTCGGGCCCTGTCGGGCCCTGTCGGGCTCTGTCGGGCTCTGTCGGGCTCTGTCGGGCTCTACTGGGCCCTGTCGGGCTCTGTCGGGCCCTGTCGGGCTCTGTCGGGCCCTGTCGGGCTCTGTCGGGCTCTGTCGGGCTCTACTGGGCCCTGTCGGGCTCTGTCGGGCTCTACTGGGCCCTGTCGGGCTCTGTCGGGCCCTGTCGGGCCCTGTCGGGCCCTGTCGGGCCCTGTCGGGCTCTGTCGGGCCCTGTCGGGCTCTGTCGGGCTCTGTCGAGCCCTGTCGGGCTCTGTCGGGCCCTGTCGGGCCCTGTCGGGCCCTGTCGGGCCCTGTCGGGCTCTGTCGGGCTCTGTCGGGCTCTGTCGGGCTCTGTCGGGCTCTACTGGGCTCTGTCGGGCTCTGTCGGGCTCTGTCGGGCTCTACTGTGCCCTGTCGGGCCCTGTCGGGCTCTGTCGGGCTCTGTCGGGCTCAACTGGTCTCTGTCGGGCTCTGTCGGGCTCTGTCGGGCTCTGTCGGGCTCTACTGGGCTCTACTGGGCTCTGTCGGGCTCTGTCGGGCTCTACTGGGCCCTGTCGGGCCCTGTCGGGCCCTGTCGGGCTCTGTCGGGCTCTGTCGGGCTCTACTGGGCTCTGTCGGGCCCTGTCGGGCCCTGTCGGGCCCTGTCGGGCCCTGTCGGGCTCTGTCGGGCTCTGTCGGGCTCTACTGGGCTCTGTCGGGCTCTACTGGGCTCTACTGGGCCCTGTCGGGCTCTGTCGGGCTCTGTCGGGCTCTGTCGGGCTCTGTCGGGCTCTACTGGGCCCTGTCGGGCTCTGTCGGGCTCTGTCGGGCTCTGTCGGGCTCTACTGGGCCCTGTCGGGCCCTGTCGGGCTCTGTCGGGCCCTGTCGGGCCCTGTCGGGCTCTGTCAGGCTCTGTCGGGCTCTACTGGGCCCTGTCGGGCCCTGTCGGGCTCTACTGGGCTCTACTGGGCTCTGTCGGGCTCTGTCGGGCTCTACTGGGCCCTGTCGGGCCCTGTCGGGCCCTGTCGGGCTCTACTGGGCTCTACTGGGCTCTGTCGGGCTCTGTCGGGCTCTACTGTGCCCTGTCGGGCCCTGTCGGGCCCTGTCGGGCTCTGTCGGGCTCTACAGGGCTCTGTTGGGCTCTGTTGGGCTCTGTTGGGCTCTGTTGGGCTCTGTCGGGCTCTGTCGGGCTCTGTCGGGCTCTGTTGGGCTCTGTTGGGCCCTGTCGGGCTCTGTCGGGCTCTACTGGGCCCTGTCGGGCCCTGTCGGGCTCTGTCGGGCTCTGTCGGGCTCTACTGGGCCCTGTCGGGTTCTGTCGGGCTCTGTCGGGCTCTACTGGGCCCTGTCGGGCTCTGTCGGGCTCTGTCGGGCTCTGTCGGGCTATACTGGGCCCTGTCGGGTTCTGTCGGGCTCTGTCGGGCTCTACTGGGCCCTGTCGGGCCCTGTCGGGCCCTGTCGGGCTCTGTCGGGCTCTGTCGGGCTCTGTCGGGCTCTACTGGGCCCTGTCGGGTTCTGTCGGGCTCTGTCGGGCTCTGTCGGGCTCTACTGGGCCCTGTCGGGCTCTGTCGGGCTCTATGGGCCCTGTCGGGCTCTGTCGGGCTCTACTGGGCCCTGTCGGGTTCTGTCGGGCTCTGTCGGGCTCTACTGGGCCCTGTCGGGCCCTGTCGGGCCCTGTCGGGCTCTGTCGGGCTCTGTCGGGCTCTGTCGGGCTCTACTGGGCCCTGTCGGGCTCTGTCGGGCCCTGTCGGGCTCTGTCGGGCCCTGTCGGGCTCTGTCGGGCTCTGTCGGGCTCTACTGGGCCCTGTCGGGCTCTGTCGGGCTCTACTGGGCCCTGTCGGGCTCTGTCGGGCCCTGTCGGGCCCTGTCGGGCTCTGTCGGGCCCTGTCGGGCTCTGTCGGGCTCTGTCGAGCCCTGTCGGGCTCTGTCGGGCCCTGTCGGGCTCTGTCGGGCCCTGTCGGGCCTGTCGGGCTCTGTCGGGCTCTGTCGGGCTCTGTCGGGCTCTGTCGGGCTCTACTGGGCTCTGTCTCGGGCTCTGTCGGGCTCTACTGTGCCCTGTCGGGCCCTGTCGGGCTCTGTCGGGCTCTGTCGGGCTCAACTGGTCTCTGTCGGGCTCTGTCGGGCTCTGTCGGGCTCTGTCGGGCTCTACTGGGCTCTACTGGGCTCTGTCGGGCTCTGTCGGGCTCTACTGGGCCCTGTCGGGCCCTGTCGGGCCTGTCGGGCTCTGTCGGGCTCTGTCGGGCTCTACTGGGCTCTGTCGGGCCCTGTCGGGCCTGTCGGGCCCTGTCGGGCCCTGTCGGGCTCTGTCGGGCTCTGTCGGGCTCTACTGGGCTCTGTCGGGCTCTACTGGGCTCTACTGGGCCCTGTCGGGCTCTGTCGGGCTCTGTCGGGCTCTGTCGGGCTCTGTCGGGCTCTACTGGGCTCTGTCGGGCCCTGTCGGGCTCTGTCGGGCCCTGTCGGGCTCTGTCGGCTCTGTCGGGCTCTGTCGGGCTCTACTGGGCTCTGTCGGGCTCTGTCGGGCTCTGTCGGGCTCTACTGGGCCCTGTCGGGCCCTGTCGGGCCCTGTCGGGCTCTGTCGGGCTCTGTCGGTCTCTGTCGGGCTCTACTGGGCCCTGTCGGGCCCTGTCGGGCCCTGTCGGGCTCTACTGGGCTCTACTGGGCTCTGTCGGGCTCTGTCGGGCTCTACTGGGCCCTGTCGGGCCCTGTCGGGCCCTGTCGGGCCCTGTCGGGCTCTACTGGGCTCTACTGGGCTCTGTCGGGCTCTGTCCGGGCTCTACTGTGCCCTGTCGGGCCCTGTCGGGCCCTGTCGGGCTCTGTTGGGCTCTACTGGGCTCTGTCGGGCTCTGTCGGGCCCTGTCGGGCTCTACTGGGCCCTGTCGGGCTCTGTCGGGCTCTGTCGGGCTCTGTCGGGCTCTGTCGGGCCCTGTCGGGTCCTGTCGGGCTCTGTCGGGCTCTACTGGGCTCTGTCGGGCCCTGTTGGGCCCTGTCGGGCCCTGTCGGGCTCTGTCGGGCCCTGTCGGGCTCTGTCGGGCTCTACTGGGCCCTGTCGGGCCCTGTCGGGCCCTGTCGGGCTCTGTCGGGCTCTGTCGGGCTCTGTCGGGCTCTGTTGGGCCCTGTCGGGCTCTGTCGGGCTCTACTGGGCCCTGTCGGGCCCTGTCGGGCTCTGTCGGGCTCTGTCGGGCTCTGTCGGGCTCTACTGGGCCCTGTCGGGCCCTGTCGGGCTCTGTCGGGCTCTGTCGGGCTGTGTCGGGTTCTACTGGGCCCTGTCGGGTTCTGTCGGGCTCTGTCGGGCTCTACTGGGCCCTGTCGGGCCCTGTGGGGCCCTGTCGGGCTCTGTCGGGCTCTACTGGGCTCTGTCGGGCTCTGTCGGGCCCTGTCGGGCCCTGTCGGGCTCTGTCGGGCTCTGTCGGGCTCTGTCGGGCTCTGTCGGGCTCTACTGGGCCCTGTCGGGCCCTGTCGGGCCCTGTCGGGCTCTGTCGGGCTCTGTCGGGCTCTGTCGGGCTCTACTGGGCCCTGTCGGGCCCTGTCGGGCCCTGTCGGGCCCTGTCGGGCTCTGTCGGGCTCTGTCGGCCTCAACTGGTCTCTGTCGGGCTCTGTCGGGCTCTGTCGGGCTCTACTGGGCTCTACTGGGCTCTGTCGGGCTCTGTCGGGCTCTACTGGGCCCTGTCGGGCCCTGTCGGGCTCTGTCGGGCTCTGTCGGGCTCTGTCGGGCTCTGTCGGGTTCTGTCGGGCTCTGTCGGGCTCTGTCGGGCTCTACTGGGCCCTGTCGGGCTCTGTCGGGCTCTGTCGGGCTCTGTCGGGCTCTGTCGGGCTCTGTCGGGCTCTACTGGGCCCTGTCGGGTTCTGTCGGGCTCTGTCGGGCTCTACTGGGCCCTGTCGGGCTCTGTCGGGCTCTGTCGGGCTCTGTCGGGCTCTACTGGGCCCTGTCGGGTTCTGTCGGGCTCTGTCGGGCTCTACTGGGCCCTGTCGGGCCCTGTCGGGCCCTGTCGGGCTCTGTCGGGCTCTGTCGGGCTCTGTCGGGCTCTACTGGGCCCTGTCGGGTTCTGTCGGGCTCTGTCGGGCTCTGTCGGGCTCTACTGGGCCCTGTCGGGCTCTGTCGGGCTCTGTCGGGCTCTGTCGGGCTCTACTGGGCCCTGTCGGGTTCTGTCGGGCTCTGTCGGGCTCTACTGGGCCCTGTCGGGCCCTGTCGGGCCCTGTCGGGCTCTGTCGGGCTCTGTCGGGCTCTGTCGGGCTCTACTGGGCCCTGTCGGGCTCTGTCGGGCCCTGTCGGGCTCTGTCGGGCCCTGTCGGGCTCTGTCGGGCTCTGTCGGGCTCTACTGGGCCCTGTCGGGCTCTGTCGGGCTCTACTGGGCCCTGTCGGGCTCTGTCGGGCCCTGTCGGGCCCTGTCGGGCTCTGTCGGGCCCTGTCGGGCTCTGTCGGGCTCTGTCGAGCCCTGTCGGGCTCTGTCGGGCCCTGTCGGGCCCTGTCGGGCTCTGTCGGGCTCTGTCGGGCTCTGTCGGGCTCTGTCGGGCTCTACTGGGCTCTGTCGGGCTCTGTCGGGCTCTGTCGGGCTCTACTGTGCCCTGTCGGGCCCTGTCGGGCTCTGTCGGGCTCTGTCGGGCTCAACTGGTCTCTGTCGGGCTCTGTCGGGCTCTGTCGGGCTCTGTCGGGCTCTACTGGGCTCTACTGGGCTCTGTCGGGCTCTGTCGGGCTCTACTGGGCCCTGTCGGGCCCTGTCGGGCCCTGTCGGGCTCTGTCGGGCTCTGTCGGGCCCTGTCGGGCCCTGTCGGGCCCTGTCGGGCCCTGTCGGGCCCTGTCGGGCTCTGTCGGGCTCTGTCGGGCTCTACTGGGCTCTGTCGGGCTCTACTGGGCTCTACTGGGCCCTGTCGGGCTCTGTCGGGCTCTGTCGGGCTCTGTCGGGCTCTGTCGGGCTCTACTGGGCTCTGTCGGGCCCTGTCGGGCTCTGTCGGGCCCTGTCGGGCTCTGTCGGGCTCTGTCGGGCTCTGTCGGGCTCTACTGGGCTCTGTCGGGCTCTGTCGGGCTCTGTCGGGCTCTACTGGGCCCTGTCGGGCCCTGTCGGGCCCTGTCGGGCTCTGTCGGGCTCTGTCGGTCTCTGTCGGGCTCTACTGGGCCCTGTCGGGCCCTGTCGGGCCCTGTCGGGCTCTACTGGGCTCTACTGGGCTCTGTCGGGCTCTGTCGGGCTCTACTGGGCCCTGTCGGGCCCTGTCGGGCCCTGTCGGGCCCTGTCGGGCTCTACTGGGCTCTACTGGGCTCTGTCGGGCTCTGTCGGGCTCTACTGTGCCCTGTCGGGCCCTGTCGGGCTCTGTTGGGCTCTACTGGGCTCTGTCGGGCTCTGTCGGGCCCTGTCGGGCTCTACTGGGCCCTGTCGGGCTCTGTCGGGCTCTGTCGGGCTCTGTCGGGCTCTGTCGGGCCCTGTCGGGTCCTGTCGGGCTCTGTCGGGCTCTACTGGGCTCTGTCGGGCCCTGTTGGGCCCTGTCGGGCCCTGTCGGGCTCTGTCGGGCCCTGTCGGGCTCTGTCGGGCTCTACTGGGCCCTGTCGGGCCCTGTCGGGCCCTGTCGGGCTCTGTCGGGCTCTGTCGGGCTCTGTCGGGCTCTGTTGGGCCCTGTCGGGCTCTGTCGGGCTCTACTGGGCCCTGTCGGGCCCTGTCGGGCCCTGTCGGGCTCTGTCGGGCTCTGTCGGGCTCTGTCGGGCTCTACTGGGCCCTGTCGGGCCCTGTCGGGCTCTGTCGGGCTCTGTCGGGCTGTGTCGGGTTCTACTGGGCCCTGTCGGGTTCTGTCGGGCTCTGTCGGGCTCTACTGGGCCCTGTCGGGCCCTGTGGGGCCCTGTCGGGCTCTGTCGGGCTCTACTGGGCTCTGTCGGGCTCTGTCGGGCCCTGTCGGGCCCTGTCGGGCTCTGTCGGGCTCTGTCGAGCCCTGTCGGGCTCTGTCGGGCTCTGTCGGGCTCTGTCGGGCTCTACTGGGCCCTGTCGGGCCCTGTCGGGCCCTGTCGGGCTCTGTCGGGCTCTGTCGGGCTCTGTCGGGCTCTGTCGGGCTCTGTCGGGCTCTACTGGGCTCTGTCGGGCTCTGTCGGGCTCTGTCGGGCTCTACTGGGCCCTGTCGGGCCCTGTCGGGCCCTGTCGGGCCCTGTCGGGCTCTGTCGGGCTCTGTCGGGCTCAACTGGTCTCTGTCGGGCTCTGTCGGGCTCTGTCGGGCTCTACTGGGCTCTACTGGGCTCTGTCGGGCTCTGTCGGGCTCTACTGGGCCCTGTCGGGCCCTGTCGGGCTCTGTCGGGCTCTGTCGGGCTCTGTCGGGCTCTGTCGGGTTCTGTCGGGCTCTGTCGGGCTCTGTCGGGCTCTACTGGGCCCTGTCGGGCTCTGTCGGGCTCTGTCGGGCTCTGTCGGGCTCTGTCGGGCTCTGTCGGGCTCTACTGGGCCCTGTCGGGCCCTGTCGGGCTCTGTCGGGCTCTGTCGGGCTCTACTGGGCCCTGTCGGGCTCTGTCGGGCTCTGTCGGGCTCTGTCGGGCTCTGTCGGGCTCTACTGGGCCCTGTCGGGCCCTGTCGGGCCCTGTCGGGCTCTGTCGGGCTCTGTCGGGCTCTACTGGGCTCTACTGGGCTCTGTCGGGCTCTGTCGGGCTCTACTGGGCCCTGTCGGGCCCTGTCGGGCCCTGTCGGGCTCTGTTGGGCTCTGTCGGGCTCTGTCGGGCTCTGTCGGGCTCTGTCGGGCTCTGTCGGGTTCTGTCGGGTTCTGTCGGGCTCTGTCGGGCTCTGTCGGGCTCTACTGGGCCCTGTCGGGCCCTGTCGGGCTCTGTCGGGCTCTGTCGGGCTCTACTGGGCCCTGTCGGGCTCTGTCGGGCTCTGTCGGGCTCTACTGGGCCCTGTCGGGCCCTGTCGGGCCCTGTCGGGCCCTGTCGGGCTCTGTCGGGCTCTACTGGGCTCTGTCGGGCTCTGTCGGGCTCTACTGGGCCCTGTCGGGCTTTGTCAGGCCCTGTCGGGCTCTGTCGGGCCCTGTCGGGCCCTGTCGGGCTCTGTCGGGCTCTGTCGGGCTCTACTGGGCTCTGTCGGGCTCTACTGGGCTCTGTCGGGCTCTGTCGGGCTCTGTCGGGCTCTACTGGGCTCTGTCGGGCTCTGTCGGGCCCTGTCGGGCTCTGTCGGGCTCTGTCGGGCTCTGTCGGGCCCTGTCGGGTTCTGTCGGGCTCTGTAGGGCTCTGTCGGGCTCTGTCGGGCTCTGTCGGGCTCTGTCGGGCTCTGTCGGGCTCTGTCGGGCTCTGTCGGGCCCTGTCGGGCTCTGTCGGGCTCTACTGGGCCCTGTCGGGCCCTGTCGGGCTCTGTCGGGCTCTGCTGGGTCCTGTCGGGCTCTGTCGGGCTCTGTCGGGCTCTGTCGGGCTCTGTCGGGCTCTGTCGGGCCCTGTCGGGCTCTGTCGGGCTCTACTGGGCCCTGTCGGGCCCTGTCGGGCTCTGTCGGGCTCTGTCGGGCTCTACTGGGCTAAACTGGGCCCTGTCGGGCTCTGTCGGGCTCTACTGGGCCCTGTCGGGCCCTGTCGGGCTCTGTCGGGCTCTGTCGGGCCCTGTCGGGCCCTGTCGGGCTCTGTCGGGCTCTGTCGGGCTCTGTCGGGCTCTGTTGGGCTCTACTGGGCCCTGTCGGGCTCTGTCGGGCTCTGTCGGGCCCTGTGAGGCTCTGTCGGGCTCTGTCGGGCTCTACTGGGCCCTGTCGGGCTCTACTGGGCTCTACTGGGCTCTGTCGGGCTCTACTGGGCCCTGTCGGGCTCTGTCGGGCCCTGTCGGGCTCTGTCGGGCTCTGTCGGGCTCTACTGGGCTCTACTGGGCTCTGTCGGGCTCTGTCGGGCTCTACTGTGCCCTGTCGGGCCCTGTCGGGCCCTGTCGGGCCCTGTCGGGCTCTGTCGGGCTCTGTCGGGCTCTGTCGGGCTCTGTCGGGCTCTACTGGGCCCTGTCGGGCCCTGTCGGGCTCTGTCGGGCTCTGTCGGGCTCTGTCGGGCTCTGTCGGGCTCTACTGGGCCCTGTCGGGCCCTGTCGGGCCCTGTCGGGCCCTGTCGGGCTCTGTCGGGCCCTGTCGGGCCCTGTCGGGCTCTGTCGGGCTCTGTCGGGCTCTGTCGGGCTCTGTCGGGCTCTGTTGGGCTCTACTGGGCCCTGTCGCGCTCTGTCGGGCTCTGTCGCGCTCTGTCGGGCTCTGTCGGGCCCTGTCGGGCTCCACTGGGCCCTGTCGGGCCCTGTCGGGCTCTGTCGGGCCGTGTCGGGCCCTGTCGGGCTCTGTCGGGCCCTGTCGGGCTCTGTCGGGATCTACTGGGCCCTGTCGGGCTCTGTCGGGCTCTGTCGGGCTCTGTCAGGCTCTACTGGGCCCTGTCGGGTTCTGTCGGGCTCTGTCGGGCTCTGTCGGGCTCTACTGGGCCCTGTCGGTCCCTGTCGGGCTCTGTCGGGCCCTGTCGGGCTCTGTCCGGCCCTGTCGGGCTCTGTCAGGCTCTGTCGGGCTCTGTCGGGCCCTGTCGGGCTCTGTCGGGCTCTACTGGGCCCTGTCGGGCCCTGTCGGGCCCTGTCGGGCTCTGTCGGGCTCTGTCGGGCTCTGTCGGGCTCTACTGGGCCCTGTCGGGCTCTGTCGGGCTCTACTGGGCCCTGTCGGGCCCTGTCGGGCTCTGTCGGGCTCTGTCGGGCTCTGTCGGGCCCTGTCGGGCTCTGTCGGGCCCTGTCGGGCCCTGTCGGGCTCTGTCGGGCTCTGTCGGGCTCTGTCGGGCTCTGTCGGGCTCTGTCGGGCTCTACTGGGCCCTGTCGGGCCCTGTCGGGCTCTGTCGGGCTCTGTCGGGCTCTGTCGGGCTCTGTTGGGCTCTACTGGGCTCTGTCGGGCTCTGTCGGGCTCTGTCGGGCTCTACTGGGCCCTGTCGGGCCCTGTCGGGCTCTGTCGGGCTCAACTGGTCTCTGTCGGGCTCTGTCGGGTTCTGTCGGGTTCTGTCGGGCTCTGTCGGGCTCTGTCGGGCTCTGTCGGGCTCTACTGGGCTCTACTGGGCTCTGTCGGGCTCTGTTGGGCTCTACTGGGCCCTGTCGGGCTCTGTCTGGCCCTGTCGGGCTCTGTCGGGCTCTGTCGGGCTCTGTCGGGCTCTACTGGGCCCTGTCGGGCTCTGTCGGGCTCTGTCGGGCTCTGTCGGGCCCTGTCGGGCTCTGTCGGGCCCTGTCGGGCCCTGTCGGGCCCTGTCGGGCTCTGTCGGGCTCTGTCGGGCTCTGTCGGGCCCTGTCGGGCCCTGTCGGGCTCTGTCGGGCCCTGTCGGGTTCTGTCGGGCTCTGTCGGGCTCTGTCGGGCTCTACTGGGCCCTGTCGGGCTCTGTCGGGCTCTGTCGGGCCCTGTCGGGCCCTGTCGGGCCCTGTCGGGCCCTGTCGGGCTCTGTCGGGCTCTGTCGGGCTCTACTGGGCCCCGTCGGGCCCTGTCGGGCTCTGTCGGGCTCTGTCGGGCTCTGCTGGGTCCTGTCGGGCTCTGTCGGACTCTGTCGGGCTCTGTCGGGCTCTGTCGGGCTCTGTCGGGCTCTGTCGGGCTCTACTGGGCTAAACTGGGCTCTGTCGGGCTCTGTCGGGCCCTGTCGGGCCCTGTCGGGCTCTGTCGGGCTCTGTCGGGCTCTGTCGGGCTCTGTCGGGCTCTACTGGGCCCTGTCGGGCTCTGTCGGGCCCTGTGAGGCTCTGTCGGGCTCTGTCGGGCTCTACTGGGCCCTGTCGGGCTCTACTGGGCTCTACTGGGCTCTGTCGGGCTCTGTCGGGCTCTACTGGGCCCTGTCGGGCCCTGTCGGGCCCTGTCGGGCCCTGTCGGGCTCTGTCGGGCTCTGTCGGGCTCTGTCGGGCTCTACTGGGCTCTACTGGGCTCTGTCGGGCTCTGTCGGGCTCTACTGTGCCCTGTCGGGCCCTGTCGGGCCCTGTCGGGCTCTGTCGGGCTCTACTGGGCTCTGTCGGGCTCTGTCGGGCTCTGTCGGGCTCTGTCGGGCTCTACTGGGCCCTGTCGGGCCCTGTCGGGCCCTGTCGGGCTCTGTCGGGCCCTGTCGGGCTCTGTCAGGCCCTGTCGGGCTCTGTCGGGCCCTGTCGGGCTCTACTGGGCCCTGTCGGGCCCTGTCGGGCTCTGTCGGGCTCTGTCGGGCTCTACTGGGCCCTGTCGGGCTCTACTGGGCCCTGTCGGGTTCTGTCGGGTTCTGTCAGGCTCTGTCGGGCCCTGTCGGGCTCTGTCGGGCTCTGTCGGGCCCTGTCGATCCCTGTCGGGCCCTGTCGGGCCCTGTCGATCCCTGTCGGGCCCTGTCGGGCCCTGTCGGGCTCTGTCGGGCTCTGTCGGGCTCTGTCGGGCCCTGTCGATCCCTGTCGGGCCCTGTCGGGCTCTGTCGGGCTCTGTCGGGCTCTGTCGGGCTCTGTCGGGCTCTACTGGGCTCTGTCGGGCTCTGTCGGGCCCTGTCGGGCTCTGTCGGGCTCTGTCGGGCTCTGTCGGGCTCTGTCGGGCTCTGTTGGGCTCTACTGGGCTCTGTCGGGCTCTGTCGGGCTCTACTGGGCCCTGTCGGGCCCTGTCGGGCTCTGTCGGGCTCAACTGGTCTCTGTCGGGCTCTGTCGGGCTCTGTCGGGCTCTGTCGGGCTCTGTCGGGCTCTACTGGGCTCTACTGGGCTCTGTCGGGCTCTGTCGGGCTCTACTGGGCTCTACTGGGCTCTGTCGGGCTCTGTCGGGCTCTACTGTGCCCTGTCGGGCCCTGTCGGGCCCTGTCGGGCCCTGTCGGGCTCTGTCGGGCTCTGTCGGGCTCTGTCGGGCCCTGTCGGGCCCTGTCGGGCTCTGTCGGGCTCTGTCGGGCTCTGTCGGGCTCTGTCGGGCTCTGTCGGGCTCTACTGGGCCCTGTCGGGCCCTGTCGGGCCCTGTCGGGCCCTGTCGGGCTCTGTCGGGCCCTGTCGGGCCCTGTCGGGCTCTGTTGGGCTCTACTGGGCCCTGTCGCGCTCTGTCAGGCTCTGTCGCGCTCTGTCGGGCTCTGTCGGGCCCTGTCGGGCTCCACTGGGCCCTGTCGGGCCCTGTCGGGCTCTGTCGGGCCGTGTCGGGCCCTGTCGGGCTCTGTCGGGCCCTGTCGGGCTCTGTCGGGATCTACTGGGCCCTGTCGGGCTCTGTCGGGCTCTGTCGGGCTCTGTCAGGCTCTACTGGGCCCTGTCGGGTTCTGTCGGGCTCTGTCGGGCTCTGTCGGGCTCTACTGGGCCCTGTCGGTCCCTGTCGGGCTCTGTCGGGCCCTGTCGGGCTCTGTCCGGCCCTGTCGGGCTCTGTCAGGCTCTGTCGGGCTCTGTCGGGCCCTGTCGGGCTCTGTCGGGCTCTACTGGGCCCTGTCGGGCCCTGTCGGGCCCTGTCGGGCTCTGTCGGGCTCTGTCGGGCTCTGTCGGGCTCTACTGGGCCCTGTCGGGCTCTGTCGGGCTCTACTGGGCCCTGTCGGGCCCTGTCGGGCTCTGTCGGGCTCTGTCGGGCTCTGTCGGGCCCTGTCGGGCTCTGTCGGGCCCTGTCGGGCCCTGTCGGGCTCTGTCGGGCTCTGTCGGGCTCTGTCGGGCTCTGTCGGGCTCTACTGGGCCCTGTCGGGCCCTGTCGGGCTCTGTCGGGCTCTGTCGGGCTCTGTCGGGCTCTGTTGGGCTCTAGTGGGCTCTGTCGGGCTCTGTCGGGCTCTGTCGGGCTCTACTGGGCCCTGTCGGGCCCTGTCGGGCTCTGTCGGGCTCAACTGGTCTCTGTCGGGCTCTGTCGGGTTCTGTCGGGTTCTGTCGGGCTCTGTCGGGCTCTGTCGGGCTCTGTCGGGCTCTACTGGGCTCTACTGGGCTCTGTCGGGCTCTGTTGGGCTCTACTGGGCCCTGTCGGGCTCTGTCTGGCCCTGTCGGGCTCTGTCGGGCTCTGTCAGGCTCTGTCGGGCTCTACTGGGCCCTGTCGGGCTCTGTCGGGCCCTGTCGGGCTCTGTCGGGCCCTGTCGGGCCCTGTCGGGCCCTGTCGGGCCCTGTCGGGCTCTGTCGGGCCCTGTCGGGCCCTGTCGGGCCCTGTCGGGCTCTGTCGGGCCCTGTCGGGTTCTGTCGGGCTCTGTCGGGCTCTGTCGGGCTCTACTGGGCCCTGTCGGGCTCTGTCGGGCTCTGTCGGGCTCTGTCGGGCCCTGTCGGGCCCTGTCGGGCCCTGTCGGGCCCTGTCGGGCTCTGTCGGGCTCTGTCGGGCTCTACTGGGCCCCGTCGGGCCCTGTCGGGCTCTGTCGGGCTCTGTCGGGCTCTGCTGGGTCCTGTCGGGCTCTGTCGGACTCTGTTGGGCTCTGTCGGGCTCTGTCGGGCTCTGTCGGGCTCTGTCGGGCTCTACTGGGCTAAACTGGGCTCTGTCGGGCTCTGTCGGGCCCTGTCGGGCCCTGTCGGGCTCTGTCGGGCTCTGTCGGGCTCTGTCGGGCTCTACTGGGCCCTGTCGGGCTCTGTCGGGCCCTGTGAGGCTCTGTCGGGCTCTGTCGGGCTCTACTGGGCCCTGTCGGGCTCTACTGGGCTCTACTGGGCTCTGTCGGGCTCTGTCGGGCTCTACTGGGCCCTGTCGGGCCCTGTCGGGCCCTGTCGGGCCCTGTCGGGCTCTGTCGGGCTCTGTCGGGCTCTGTCGGGCTCTACTGGGCTCTACTGGGCTCTGTCGGGCTCTGTCGGGCTCTACTGTGCCCTGTCGGGCCCTGTCGGGCCCTGTCGGGCTCTGTCGGGCTCTACTGGGCTCTGTCGGGCTCTGTCGGGCTCTGTCGGGCTCTGTCGGGCTCTACTGGGCCCTGTCGGGCCCTGTCGGGCCCTGTCGGGCTCTGTCGGGCCCTGTCGGGCTCTGTCAGGCCCTGTCGGGCTCTGTCGGGCCCTGTCGGGCTCTACTGGGCCCTGTCGGGCCCTGTCGGGCTCTGTCGGGCTCTGTCGGGCTCTACTGGGCCCTGTCGGGCTCTGTCGGGCTCTACTGGGCCCTGTCGGGTTCTGTCGGGCCCTGTCGGGCCCTGTCGGGCCCTGTCGGGCTCTGTCGGGCTCTGTCGGGCCCTGTCGATCCCTGTCGGGCCCTGTCGGGCCCTGTCGGGCTCTGTCGGGCTCTGTCGGGCTCTGTCGGGCCCTGTCGATCCCTGTCGGGCCCTGTCGGGCTCTGTCGGGCTCTGTCGGGCTCTGTCGGGCTCTGTCGGGCTCTACTGGGCTCTGTCGGGCTCTGTCGGGCCCTGTCGGGCTCTGTCGGGCTCTGTCGGGCTCTGTCGGGCTCTGTCGGGCTCTGTTGGGCTCTACTGGGCTCTGTCGGGCTCTGTCGGGCTCTACTGGGCCCTGTCGGGCCCTGTCGGGCTCTGTCGGGCTCAACTGGTCTCTGTCGGGCTCTGTCGGGCTCTGTCGGGCTCTGTCGGGCTCTGTCGGGCTCTGTCGGGCTCTACTGGGCTCTACTGGGCTCTACTGGGCCCTGTCGGGCTCTACTGGGCCCTGTCGGGCTCTGTCGGGCTCTGTCGGGCTCTGTCGGGCTCTGTCGGGCTCTACTGGGCCCTGTCGGGCCCTGTCGGGCTCTGTCGGGCCCTGGCGGGCTCTGTCGGGCCCTGTCGGGCCCTGTCGGGCCCTGTCGGGCTCTGTCGAGCTCTGTCGGGCTCTACTGGGCTCTACTGGGCCCTGTCGGGCTCTGTCGGGCTCTATCGGGCTCTGTCGGGCTCTACTGGGCCCTGTCGGGCCCTGTCGGGCCCTGTCGGGCTCTGTCGGGCTCTGTCGGGCTCTGTCGGGCTCTGTCGGGCTCTACTGGGCCCTGTCGGGCCCTGTCGGGCCCTGTCGGGCTCTGTCGGGCTCTGTCGGGCTCTGTCGGGCTCTACTGGGCCCTGTCGGGCCCTGTCGGGCTCTGTCGGGCCCTGTCGGGCTCTGTCGGGCCCTGTCGGGCTCTACTGGGCCCTGTCGGGCTCTGTCGGGCCCTGTCGGGCTCTGTCGGGCTCTGTCGGGCCCTGTCGGGCCCTGTCGGGCCCTGTCGGGCTCTATCGGGCTCTGTCGGGCTCTACTGGGCTCTACTGGGCTCTGTCGGGCCCTGTCGGGCTCTGTCGGGCCCTGTCGGGCCCTGTCGGGCCCTGTCGGGCTCTGTCGGGCCCTGTCGGGCTCTGTCGGGCTCTACTGGGCTCTGTCAGGCTCTGTCGGGCCCTGTCGGGCCCTGTCGGGCCCTGTCGGGCCCTGTCGGGCTCTGTCGGGCTCTGTCGGGCTCTGTCGGGCTCTACTGGGCTCTGTCGGGCTCTACTGGGCTCTACTGGGCCCTGTCGGGCTCTGTCGGGCTCTGTCGGGCTCTACTGGGCCCTGTCGGGCCCTGTCGGGCTCTGTCGCGCTCTGTCGCGCTCTGTCGGGCTCTGTCGGGCTCTGTCGGGCTCTACTGGGCCCTGTCGGGCTCTGTCGGGCCCTGTCGGGCCCTGTCGGGCTCTGTCGGGCCCTGTCGGGCTCTGTCGGGCTCTACTGGGCCCTGTCGGGCCCTGTCAGGCTCTGTCGGGCCCTGTCGGGCCCTGTCGGGCCCTGTCGGGCTCTACTGGGCCCTGTCGGGCCCTGTCGGGCTCTGTCGGGCCCTGTCGGGCCCTGTCGGGCCCTGTCGGGCTCTGTCGGGCCCTGTCGGGCTCTGTCGGGCTCTGTCGGGCTCTGTCGGGCTCTACTGGGCCCTGTCGGGCCCTGTCGGGCCCTGTCGGGCTCTGTTGGGCTCTGTCGGGCTCTGTCGGGCTCTACTGGGCTCTACTGGGCTCTGTCGGGCTCTGTCGGGCTCTACTGGGCCCTGTCGGGCCCTGTCGGGCTCTGTCGGGCTCTACTGGGCTCTGTCGGGCTCTGTCGGGCCCTGTCGGGCCCTGTCGGGCCCTGTCGGGCCCTGTCGGGCTCTGTCGGGCTCTGTCGGGCTCTACTGGGCCCTGTCGGGCCCTGTCGGGCCCTGTCGGGCTCTGTCGGGCTCTGTCGGGCTCTGTCGGGCTCTACTGGGCTCTGTCGGGCTCTACTGGGCTCTACTGGGCCCTGTCGGGCTCTGTCGGGCTCTGTCGGGCTCTACTGGGCTCTGTCGGGCTCTGTCGGGCTCTGTCGGGCCCTGTCGGGCCCTGTCGGGCTCTGTCGCGCTCTGTCGGGCCCTGTCGGGCTCTGTCGGGCTCTGTCGAGCTCTGTCGGGCTCTGTCGGGCTCTACTGGGCCCTGTCGGGCTCTGTCGGGCCCTGTCGGGCTCTGTCGGGCCCTGTCTGGCTCTGTCGGGCTCTACTGGGCCCTGTCGGGCCCTGTCAGGCTCTGTCGGGCCCTGTCGGGCCCTGTCGGGCTCTGTCGGGCTCTGTCGGGCCCTGTCGGGCCCTGTCGGGCTCTGTCGGGCCCTGTCGGGCTCTGTCGGGCCCTGTCGGGCCCTGTCGGGCTCTGTCGGGCTCTGTCGGGCTCTGTCGGGCTCTGTCGGGCTCTACTGGGCTAAACTGGGCCCTGTCGGGCCCTGTCGGGCCCTGTCGGGTTCTGTCGGGCCCTGTAGGGCTCTG
The DNA here is from genome assembly GCF_036013445.1 of Caloenas nicobarica. Classification (NCBI taxonomy): domain Eukaryota; kingdom Metazoa; phylum Chordata; class Aves; order Columbiformes; family Columbidae; genus Caloenas; species Caloenas nicobarica. The sequence goes on from NW_027016975.1 coordinate 96,727, forward strand.
TCGGGCTCTGTCGGGCTCTACTGGGCCCTGTCGGGCTCTGTCGGGCTCTGTCGGGCTCTGTCGGGCTCTACTGGGCTCTGTCGGGCTCTGTCGGGCTCTCTCGGGCTCTGTCGGGCTCTACTGGGCTCTGTCGGGCTCTGTCGGGCTCTGTCGGGCTCTGTCGGGTTCTGTCGGGCTCTGTCGGGCTCTGTCGGGCTCTACTGGGCCCTGTCGGGCCCTGTCGGGCCCTGTCGGGCTCTGTCGGGTTCTGTCGGGCTCTGTCGGGCTCTACTGGGCTCTGTCGGGCTCTGTCGGGCCCTGTCGGGCTCTACTGGGCTCTGTCGGGCTCTGTCGGGCTCTGTCGGGCTCTACTGGGCCCTGTCGGGCCCTGTCGGGCCCTGTCGGGCCCTGTCGGGCCCTGTCGGGCTCTGTCGGGCCCTGTCGGGCCCTGTCGGGCTCTGTCGGGCTCTGTCGGGCCCTGTCGGGCCCTGTCGGGCCCTGTCGGGCTCTGTCGGGCTCTGTCGGGCTCTGTCGGGCTCTACTGGGCTCTGTCGGGCTCTGTCGGGCTCTACTGTGCCCTGTCGGGCCCTGTCGGGCTCTGTCGGGCTCTGTCGGGCTCAACTGGTCTCTGTCGGGCTCTGTCGGGCTCTGTCGGGCTCTGTCGGGCTCTGTCGGGCTCTACTGGGCTCTACTGGGCTCTGTCGGGCTCTGTCGGGCTCTACTGGGCCCTGTCGGGCCCTGTCGGGCCCTGTCGGGCTCTGTCGGGCTCTGTCGGGCTCTACTGGGCTCTGTCGGGCCCTGTCGGGCCCTGTCGGGCGCTGTCGGGCCCTGTCGGGCTCTGTCGGGCTCTGTCGGGCTCTACTGGGCTCTGTCGGGCTCTACTGGGCTCTACTGGGCCCTGTCGGGCTCTGTCGGGCTCTGTCGGGCTCTGTCGGGCTCTACTGGGCTCTGTCGGGCCCTGTCGGGCTCTGTCGGGCCCTGTCGGGCTCTGTCGGGCTCTGTCGGGCTCTGTCGGGCTCTGTCGGGCTCTACTGGGCTCTGTCGGGCTCTGTCGGGCTCTGTCGGGCTCTACTGGGCCCTGTCGGGCCCTGTCGGGCCCTGTCGGGCTCTGTCGGGCTCTGTCGGTCTCTGTCGGGCTCTACTGGGCCCTGTCGGGCCCTGTCGGGCCCTGTCGGGCTCTACTGGGCTCTACTGGGCTCTGTCGGGCTCTGTCGGGCTCTACTGGGCCCTGTCGGGCCCTGTCGGGCCCTGTCGGGCCCTGTCGGGCCCTGTCGGGCTCTGTCGGGCTCTGTCGGGCTCTACTGGGCTCTACTGGGCTCTGTCGGGCTCTGTCGGGCTCTACTGTGCCCTGTCGGGCCCTGTCGGGCCCTGTCGGGCTCTGTTGGGCTCTACTGGGCTCTGTCGGGCTCTGTCGGGCCCTGTCGGGCTCTACTGGGCCCTGTCGGGCTCTGTCGGGCTCTGTCGGGCTCTGTCGGGCTCTGTCGGGCTCTGTCGGGCCCTGTCGGGTCCTGTCGGGCTCTGTCGGGCTCTACTGGGCTCTGTCGGGCCCTGTTGGGCCCTGTCGGGCCCTGTCGGGCTCTGTCGGGCTCTACTGGGCTCTGTCGGGCTCTGTCGGGCTCTACTGGGCCCTGTCGGGCCCTGTCGGGCCCTGTCGGGCTCTGTCGGGCTCTGTCGGGCTCTGTTGGGCCCTGTCGGGCTCTGTCGGGCTCTACTGGGTCCTGTCGGGCCCTGTCGGGCCCTGTCGGGCTCTGTCGGGCTCTGTCGGGCTCTGTCGGGCTCTGTCGGGCTCTACTGGGCCCTGTCGGGCCCTGTCGGGCTCTGTCGGGCTCTGTCGGGCTCTGTCGGGCTCTGTCGGGTTCTACTGGGCCCTGTCGGGTTCTGTCGGGCTCTGTCGGGCTCTACTGGGCCCTGTCGGGCCCTGTGGGGCCCTGTCGGGCTCTGTCGGGCTTTGTCGGGCTCTGTCGGGCTCTACTGGGCCCTGTCGGGCTCTGTCGGGCTCTACTGGGCTCTATCGGGCTCTGTCGGGCTCTGTCGCGCCCTGTCGGGCCCTGTCGGGCTCTGTCGAGCCCTGTCGGGCTCTGTCGGGCCCTGTCGGGCCCTGTCGGGCCCTGTCGGGCTCTGTCGGGCTCTGTCGGGCTCTGTCGGGCTCTGTCGGGCTCTACTGGGCTCTGTCGGGCTCTGTCGGGCTCTGTCGGGCTCTACTGGGCCCTGTCGGGCCCTGTCGGGCCCTGTCGGGCCCTGTCGGGCTCTGTCGGGCTCTGTCGGGCTCAACTGGTCTCTGTCAGGCTCTGTCGGGCTCTGTCGGGCTCTGTCGGGCTCTGTCGGGCTCTACTGGGCTCTACTGGGCTCTGTCGGGCTCTGTCGGGCTCTACTGGGCCCTGTCGGGCCCTGTCGGGCCCTGTCGGGCCCTGTCGGGCTCTGTTGGGCTCTGTCGGGCTCTGTCGGGCTCTGTCGGGCTCTGTCGGGTTCTGTCGGGCTCTGTCGGGCTCTGTCGGGCTCTACTGGGCCCTGTCGGGCTCTGTCGGGCTCTGTCGGGCTCTGTCGGGCTCTACTGGGCCCTGTCGGGCCCTGTCGGGCTCTGTCGGGCTCTGTCGGGCTCTACTGGGCCCTGTCGGGCTCTGTCGGGCTCTGTCGGGCTCTGTCGGGCTCTGTCGGGCTCTGTCGGGCTCTACTGGGCCCTGTCGGGCCCTGTCGGGCCCTGTCGGGCTCTGTCGGGCTCTGTCGGGCTCTGTCGGGCTCTACTGGGCTCTACTGGGCTCTGTCGGGCTCTGTCGAGCTCTACTGGGCCCTGTCGGGCCCTGTCGGGCCCTGTCGGGCTCTGTTGGGCTCTGTCGGGCTCTGTCGGGCTCTGTCGGGTTCTGTCGGGCCCTGTCGGGCTCTGTCGGGCTCTGTCGGGCTCTGTCGGGCTCTGTCGGGCTCTACTGGGCCCTGTCGGGCCCTGTCGGTCTCTGTCGGGCTCTGTCGGGCTCTACTGGGCCGTGTCGGGCTCTGTCGGGCTCTGTCGGGCTCTGTCGGGCTCTGTCGGGCTCTGTCGGGCTCTACTGGGCCCTGTCGGGCTCTGTCGGGCTCTGTCGGGCTCTGTCGGGCTCTACTGGGCTCTGTCGGGCTCTGTCGGGCTCTACTGGGCCCTGTCGGGCTTTGTCGGGCCCTGTCGGGCTCTGTTGGGCTCTGTCGGGCCCTGTCGGGCCCTGTCGGGCTCTGTCGGGCTCTGTCGGGCTCTACTGGGCTCTGTCGGGCTCTACTGGGCTCTGTCGGGCTCTGTCGGGCTCTGTCGGGCTCTGTCGGGCTCTACTGGGCTCTGTCGGGCTCTGTCGGGCCCTGTCGGGCCCTGTCGGGCCCTGTCGGGCCCTGTCGGGCTCTGTCGGGCCCTGTCGGGTTCTGTCGGGCTCTGTCGGGCTCTGTCGGGCTCTACTGGGCCCTGTCGGGCTCTGTCGGTCTCTGTCGGGCCCTGTCGGGCTCTGTCGGGCTCTACTGGGCCCTGTCGGGCCCTTTCGGGCTCTGTCGGGCTCTGCTGGGTCCTGTCGGGCTCTGCTGGGTCCTGTCGGGCTCTGCTGGGTCCTGTCGGGCTCTGTCGGGCTCTGTCGGGCTCTGTCGGGCTCTGTCGGGCTCTGTCGGGCCCTGTCGGGCTCTGTCGGGCTCTACTGGGCCCTGTCGGGCCCTGTCGGGCTCTGTCGGGCTCTGTCGGGCTCTACTGGGCTAAACTGGGCCCTGTCGGGCCCTGTCGGGCCCTGTCGGGCCCTGTCGGGCTCTGTCGGGCCCTGTCGGGCCCTGTCGGGCCCTGTCGGGCCCTGTCGGGCTCTGTCGGGCTCTGTCGGGCTCTACTGGGCCCTGTCGGGCTCTGTCGGGCTCTGTCGGGCCCTGTGAGGCTCTGTCGGGCTCTGTCGGGCTCTACTGGGCCCTGTCGGGCTCTACTGGGCTCTACTGGGCTCTGTCGGGCTCTGTCGGGCTCTACTGGGCCCTGTCGGGCCCTGTCGGGCTCTGTCGGGCTCTGTCGGGCTCTACTGGGCTCTACTGGGCTCTGTCGGGCTCTGTCGGGCTCTACTGTGCCCTGTCGGGCCCTGTCGGGCCCTGTCGGGCCCTGTCGGGCTCTGTCGGGCTCTGTCGGGCTATACTGGGCCCTGTCGGGCCCTGTCGGGCTCTGTCGGGCTCTGTCGGGCTCTGTCGGGCTCTGTCGGGCTCTACTGGGCCCTGTCGGGCCCTGTCGGGCCCTGTCGGGCTCTGTCGGGCCCTGTCGGGCCCTGTCGGGCTCTGTCGGGCTCTGTCGGGCTCTGTCGGGCTCTGTCGGGCTCTACTGGGCCCTGTCGCGCTCTGTCGGGCTCTGTCGCGCTCTGTCGGGCTCTGTCGGGCCCTGTCGGGCTCCACTGGGCCCTGTCGGGCCCTGTCGGGCCCTGTCGGGCTCTGTCGGGATCTACTGGGCCCTGTCGGGTTCTGTCGGGCTCTGTCGGGCTCTGTCGGGCTCTACTGGGCCCTGTCGGGTTCTGTCGGGCTCTGTCGGGCTCTGTCGGGCTCTACTGGGCCCTGTCGGTCCCTGTCGGGCTCTGTCGGGCCCTGTCGGGCTCTGTCAGGCCCTGTCGGGCTCTGTCAGGCTCTACTGGGCCCTGTCGGGCCCTGTCGGGCCCTGTCGGGCTCTGTCGGGCTCTGTCGGGCTCTGTCGGGCTCTACTGGGCCCTGTCGGGCTCTGTCGGGCTCTACTGGGCCCTGTCGGGCCCTGTCGGGCCCTGTCGGGCTCTGTCGGGCTCTGTCGGGCTCTGTCGGGCCCTGTCGGGCTCTGTCGGGCCCTGTCGGGCCCTGTCGGGCTCTGTCGGGCTCTGTCGGGCTCTGTCGGGCTCTGTCGGGCTCTACTGGGCCCTGTCGGGCCCTGTCGGGCCCTGTCGGGCTCTGTCGGGCTCTGTCGGGCTCTGTCGGGCTCTGTTGGGCTCTACTGGGCTCTGTCGGGCTCTGTCGGGCTCTGTCGGGCTTTACTGGGCCCTGTCGGGCCCTGTCGGGCTCTGTCGGGCTCAACTGGTCTCTGTCGGGTTCTGTCGGGCTCTGTCGGGCTCTGTCGGGCTCTGTCGGGCTCTACTGGGCTCTACTGGGCTCTGTCGGGCTCTGTTGGGCTCTACTGGGTCCTGTCGGGCTCTGTCTGGCCCTGTCGGGCTCTGTCGGGCTCTGTCGGGCTCTGTCGGGCTCTGTCGGGCTCTGTCGGGCTCTGTCGGGCTCTACTGGGCCCTGTCGGGCCCTGTCGGGCCCTGTCGGGCTCTGTCGGGCTCTGTCGGGCTCTACTGGGCCCTGTCGGGCTCTGTCGGGCTCTGTCGGGCTCTGTCGGGCTCTGTCGGGCTCTGTCGGGCTCTACTGGGCCCTGTCGGGCCCTGTCGGGCCCTGTCGGGCTCTGTCGGGCTCTGTCGGGCTCTGTCGGGCTCTGTCGGGCTCTACTGGGCTCTGTCGGGCTCTGTCGGGCTCTACTGGGCCCTGTCGGGCTTTGTCGGGCCCTGTCGGGCTCTGTTGGGCTCTGTCGGGCCCTGTCGGGCCCTGTCGGGCTCTGTCGGGCTCTGTCGGGCTCTACTGGGCTCTGTCGGGCTCTACTGGGCTCTGTCGGGCTCTGTCGGGCTCTGTCGGGCTCTGTCGGGCTCTACTGGGCTCTGTCGGGCTCTGTCGGGCCCTGTCGGGCCCTGTCGGGCTCTGTCGGGCCCTGTCGGGTTCTGTCGGGCTCTGTCGGGCTCTGTCGGGCTCTACTGGGCCCTGTCGGGCTCTGTCGGGCTCTGTCGGGCTCTGTCGGGCTCTGTCGGTCTCTGTCGGGCCCTGTCGGGCTCTGTCGGGCTCTGTCGGTCTCTGTCGGGCCCTGTCGGGCTCTGTCGGGCTCTACTGGGCCCTGTCGGGCCCTTTCGGGCTCTGTCGGGCTCTGCTGGGTCCTGTCGGGCTCTGCTGGGTCCTGTCGGGCTCTGTCGGGCTCTGTCGGGCTCTGTCGGGCTCTGTCGGGCTCTGTCGGGCTCTGTCGGGCCCTGTCGGGCTCTGTCGGGCTCTACTGGGCCCTGTCGGGCCCTGTCGGGCTCTGTCGGGCTCTGTCGGGCTCTACTGGGCTAAACTGGGCCCTGTCGGGCCCTGTCGGGCCCTGTCGGGCTCTGTCGGGCTCTGTCGGGCCCTGTCGGGCCCTGTCGGGCCCTGTCGGGCTCTGTCGGGCTCTGTCGGGCTCTGTCGGGCTCTACTGGGCCCTGTCGGGCTCTGTCGGGCTCTGTCGGGCCCTGTGAGGCTCTGTCGGGCTCTGTCGGGCTCTACTGGGCCCTGTCGGGCTCTACTGGGCTCTACTGGGCTCTGTCGGGCTCTGTCGGGCTCTACTGGGCCCTGTCGGGCCCTGTCGGGCTCTGTCGGGCTCTGTCGGGCTCTACTGGGCTCTACTGGGCTCTGTCGGGCTCTGTCGGGCTCTACTGTGCCCTGTCGGGCCCTGTCGGGCCCTGTCGGGCCCTGTCGGGCCCTGTCGGGCTCTGTCGGGCTCTGTCGGGCTCTGTCGGGCTATACTGGGCCCTGTCGGGCCCTGTCGGGCTCTGTCGGGCTCTGTCGGGCTCTGTCGGGCTCTGTCGGGCTCTACTGGGCTCTGTCGGGCCCTGTCGGGCCCTGTCGGGCTCTGTCGGGCCCTGTCGGGCCCTGTCGGGCCCTGTCGGGCTCTGTCGGGCTCTGTCGGGCTCTGTCGGGCTCTGTCGGGCTCTACTGGGCCCTGTCGCGCTCTGTCGGGCTCTGTCGCGCTCTGTCGGGCTCTGTCGGGCCCTGTCGGGCTCCACTGGGCCCTGTCGGGCCCTGTCGGGCTCTGTCGGGCCGTGTCGGGCCCTGTCGGGCTCTGTCGGGCCCTGTCGGGCTCTGTCGGGATCTACTGGGCCCTGTCGGGCTCTGTCGGGCTCTGTCGGGCTCTGTCGGGCTCTACTGGGCCCTGTCGGGTTCTGTCGGGCTCTGTCGGGCTCTGTCGGGCTCTACTGGGCCCTGTCGGTCCCTGTCGGGCTCTGTCGGGCCCTGTCGGGCTCTGTCAGGCCTTGTCGGGCTCTGTCAGGCTCTACTGGGCCCTGTCGGGCCCTGTCGGGCCCTGTCGGGCTCTGTCGGGCTCTGTCGGGCTCTGTCGGGCTCTACTGGGCCCTGTCGGGCTCTGTCGGGCTCTACTGGGCCCTGTCGGGCCCTGTCGGGCCCTGTCGGGCTCTGTCGGGCTCTGTCGCGCTCTGTCGGGCCCTGTCGGGCTCTGTCGGGCCCTGTCGGGCCCTGTCGGGCTCTGTCGGGCTCTGTCGGGCTCTGTCGGGCTCTACTGGGCCCTGTCGGGCCCTGTCGGGCCCTGTCGGGCTCTGTCGGGCTCTGTCGGGCTCTGTCGGGCTCTGTTGGGCTCTACTGGGCTCTGTCGGGCTCTGTCGGGCTCTGTCGGGCTTTACTGGGCCCTGTCGGGCCCTGTCGGGCTCTGTCGGGCTCAACTGGTCTCTGTCGGGCTCTGTCGGGTTCTGTCGGGTTCTGTCGGGCTCTGTCGGGCTCTGTCGGGCTCTACTGGGCTCTACTGGGCTCTGTCGGGCTCTGTTGGGCTCTACTGGGCCCTGTCGGGCTCTGTCTGGCCCTGTCGGGCTCTGTCGGGCTCTGTCGGGCTCTGTCGGGCTCTGTCGGGCTCTGTCGGGCTCTACTGGGCCCTGTCGGGCCCTGTCGGGCCCTGTCGGGCTCTGTCGGGCTCTGTCGGGCCCTGTCGGGCCCTGTCGGGCTCTGTCGGGCCCTGTCGGGTTCTGTCGGGCTCTGTCGGGCTCTGTCGGGCTCTACTGGGCCCTGTCGGGCTCTGTCGGGCTCTGTCGGGCCCTGTCGGGCTCTGTCGGGACCTGTCGGGCCCTGTCGGGCTCTGTCGGGCTCTACTGGGCCCCGTCGGGCCCTGTCGGGCTCTGTCGGGCTCTGTCGGGCTCTGCTGGGTCCTGTCGGGCTCTGTCGGACTCTGTCGGGCTCTGTCGGGCTCTGTCGGGCTCTGTCGGGCTATACTGGGCTAAACTGGGCCCTGTCGGGCTCTGCCGGGCCCTGCCGGGCCCTGTCGGGCCCTGTCGGGCTCTGTCGGGCTCTGTCGGGCTCTGTCGGGCTCTGTCGGGCTCTGTCGGGCTCTACTGGGCCCTGTCGGGCTCTGTCGGGCCCTGTGAGGCTCTGTCGGGCTCTGTCGGGCTCTACTGGGCCCTGTCGGGCTCTACTGGGCTCTACTGGGCTCTGTCGGGCTCTGTCGGGCTCTACTGGGCCCTGTCGGGCCCTGTCGGGCCCTGTCGGGCCCTGTCGGGCTCTGTCGGGCTCTGTCGGGCTCTGTCGGGCTCTACTGGGCTCTACTGGGCTCTGTCGGGCTCTGTCGGGCTCTACTGTGCCCTGTCGGGCCCTGTCGGGCCCTGTCGGGCTCTGTCGGGCTCTACTGGGCTCTGTCGGGCTCTGTCGGGCTCTACTGTGCCCTGTCGGGCCCTGTCGGGCCCTGTCGGGCTCTGTCGGGCTCTACTGGGCTCTGTCGGGCTCTGTCGGGCTCTGTCGGGCTCTGTCGGGCTCTGTCGGGCTCTACTGGGCCCTGTCGGGCCCTGTCGGGCTCTGTCGGGCCCTGTCGGGCTCTGTCGGGCCCTGTCGGGCTCTGTCAGGCCCTGTCGGGCTCTGTCGGGCCCTGTCGGGCTCTGTCGGGCTCTACTGGTCCCTGTCGGGCCCTGTCGGGCTCTGTCGGGCTCTGTCGGGCTCTACTGGGCCCTGTCGGGCTCTGTCGGGCTCTACTGGGCCCTGTCGGGTTCTGTCGGGTTCTGTCGGGCTCTGTCGGGCCCTGTCGGGCTCTGTCGGGCTCTGTCGGGCCCTGTCGATCCCTGTCGGGCCCTGTCGGGCCCTGTCGGGCTCTGTCGGGCTCTGTCGGGCTCTGTCGGGCTCTGTCGGGCCCTGTCGATCCCTGTCGGGCCCTGTCGGGCTCTGCCGGGCTCTGTCGGGCTCTGTCGGGCTCTACTGGGCTCTGTCGGGCCCTGTCGGGCCCTGTCGGGCTCTGTCGGGCTCTGTCGGGCTCTACTGGGCTCTGTTGGGCTCTACTGGGCTCTGTCGGGCTCTGTCGGGCTCTGTCGGGCTCTACTGGGCCCTGTCGGGCCCTGTCGGGCTCTGTCGGGCTCAACTGGGCTCTGTCGGGCTCTGTCGGGCTCTGTCGGGCTCTGTCGGGCTCTGTCGGGCTCTACTGGGCTCTACTGGGCTCTGTCGGGCTCTGTCGGGCTCTACTGGGCCCTGTCGGGCTCTGTCGGGCCCTGTCGGGCTCTGTCGGGCTCTGTCGGGCTCTGTCGGGCTCTACTGGGCCCTGTCGGGCCCTGTCGGGCTCTGTCGGGCCCTGGCGGGCTCTGTCGGGCCCTGTCGGGCCCTGTCGGGCTCTGTCGGGCTCTGTCGGGCTCTGTCGGGCTCTACTGGGCTCTACTGGGCTCTACTGGGCCCTGTCGGGCTCTGTCGGGCTCTATCGGGCTCTGTCGGGCTCTACTGGGCCCTGTCGGGCTCTACTGGGCCCTGTCGGGCCCTGTCGGGCTCTGTCGGGCCCTGTCGGGCTCTGTCGGGCTCTGTCGGGCTCTACTGGGCCCTGTCGGGCTCTGTCGGGCCCTGTCGGGCTCTGTCGGGCTCTGTCGGGCCCTGTCGGGCCCTGTCGGGCCCTGTCGGGCCCTGTCGGGCTCTGTCGGGCTCTACTGGGCTCTACTGGGCTCTGTCGGGCCCTGTCGGGCCCTGTCGGGCCCTGTCGGGCTCTGTCGGGCCCTGTCGGGCTCTGTCGGGCTCTACTGGGCTCTGTCAGGCTCTGTCGGGCCCTGTCGGGCCCTGTCGGGCTCTGTCGGGCCCTGTCGGGCCCTGTCGGGCCCTGTCGGGCTCTGTCGGGCTCTGTCGGGCTCTGTCGGGCTCTGTCGGGCTCTACTGGGCTCTGTCGGGCTCTACTGGGCTCTACTGGGCCCTGTCGGGCTCTGTCGGGCTCTGTCGGGCTCTACTGGGCCCTGTCGGGCTCTGTCGGGCCCTGTCGGGCCCTGTCGGGCTCTGTCGCGCTCTGTCGCGCTCTGTCGGGCTCTGTCGGGCTCTGTCGGGCTCTACTGGGCCCTGTCGGGCTCTGTCGGGCCCTGTCGGGCCCTGTCGGGCTCTGTCGGGCCCTGTCGGGCTCTGTCGGGCTCTACTGGGCCCTGTCGGGCCCTGTCAGGCTCTGTCGGGCCCTGTCGGGCTCTACTGGGCCCTGTCGGGCCCTGTCGGGCTCTACTGGGCCCTGTCGGGCCCTGTCGGGCTCTGTCGGGCTCTGTCGGGCCCTGTCGGGCTCTGTCGGGCCCTGTCGGGCTCTGTCGGGCTCTGTCGGGCTCTGTCGGGCTCTACTGGGCTCTGTCGGGCCCTGTCGGGCCCTGTCGGGCTCTGTCGGGCTCTGTCGGGCTCTGTCGGGCTCTACTGGGCTCTACTGGGCTCTGTCGGGCTCTGTCGGGCTCTACTGGGCCCTGTCGGGCCCTGTCGGGCTCTTTCGGGCTCTACTGGGCTCTGTCGGGCTCTGTCGGGCTCTGTCGGGCCCTGTCGGGCCCTGTCGGGCCCTGTCGGGCCCTGTCGGGCTCTGTCGGGCTCTGTCGGGCTCTGTCGGGCTCTACTGGGCCCTGTCGGGCCCTGTCGGGCCCTGTCGGGCCCTGTCGGGCTCTGTCGGGCTCTGTCGGGCTCTGTCGGGCTCTACTGCGCTCTGTCGGGCTCTACTGGGCCCTGTCGGGCTCTGTCGGGCTCTGTCGGGCTCTACTGGGCTCTGTCGTGCTCTGTCGGGCTCTGTCGGGCCCTGTCGGGCCCTGTCGGGCTCTGTCGCGCTCTGTCGGGCTATGTCGGGCTCTGTCGGGCTCTGTCGGGCTCTGTCGGGCTCTACTGGGCCCTGTCGGGCCCTGTCGGGCCCTGTCGGGCTCTGTCGGGCCCTGTCGGGCCCTGTCGGGCTCTGTCGGGCCCTGTCTGGCTCTGTCGGGCTCTACTGGGCCCTGTCGGGCCCTGTCAGGCTCTGTCGGGCCCTGTCGGGCCCTGTCGGGCTCTGTCGGGCTCTGTCGGGCCCTGTCGGGCCCTGTCGGGCCCTGTCGGGCTCTGTCGGGCTGTGTCGGGCTCTGTCGGGCCCTGTCGGGCTCTGTCGGGCTCTACTGGGCCCTGTCGGGCTCTGTCGGGCTCTGTCGGGCTCTGTCGGGCTCTACTGGGCTAAACTGGGCCCTGTCGGGCCCTGTCGGGCCCTGTCGGGTTCTGTCGGGCCCTGTAGTGCTCTGTCGGGCTCTGTCGGGCTCTGTCGGGCTCTACTGGGCCCTGTCGGGCCCTGTCGGGCTCTGTCGGGCTCTGTCGGGCTCTGTCGGGCTCTGTCGGGCTCTGTCGGGCTCTACTGGGCTCTGTCGGGCTCTACTGGTCTCTACTGGGCCCTGTCGGGCCCTGTCGGGCTCTGTCGGGCTCTGTCGGGCTCTACTGGGCCCTGTCGGGCCCTGTCGGGCTCTGTCGGGCTCTGTCGGGCTCTGTCGGGCTCTGTCGGGCTCTACTGGGCCCTGTCGGGCCCTGTCGGGCCCTGTCGAGCTCTGTCGGGCTCTGTCGGGCTCTACTGGGCCCTGTCGGGCTCTGTCGGGCTCTGTCGGGCTCTACTGGGCCCTGTCGGGCCCTGTCGGGCCCTGTCGGGCTCTGTCGGGCCCTGTCGGGCCCTGTCGGGCCCTGTCGGGCTCTGTCGGGCTCTGTCGGGCCTTGTCGGGCTCTGACGGGCTCTGTCGGGCTCTGTCGGGCTCTACTGGGCTCTGTCGGGCTCTACTGGGCTCTACTGGGCTCTGTCGGGCTCTGTCGGGCTCTGTCGGGCTCTGTCGGGCTCTACTGGGCTCTGTCGGGCTCTGTCGGGCTCTACTGGGCCCTGTCGGGCTCTGTCGGGCTCTGTCGGGCTCTGTCGGGCTCAACTGGGCTCTGTCGGGCTCTGTCGGGCTCTGTCGGGCTCTGTCGGGCTCTGTCGGGCTCTGTCGGGCTCTACTGGGCTCTGTCGGGCTCTGTCGGGCTCTGTCGGGCTCTGTCGGGCTCTGTCGGGCTCTACTGGGCTCTACTGGGCTCTGTCGGGCTCTGTCGGGCTCTACTGGGCCCTGTCGGGCCCTGTCGGGCCCTGTCGGGCTCTGTCGGGCTCTGTCGGGCTCTGTCGGGCTCTACTGGGCTCTGTCGGGCTCTGTCGGGCTCTGTCGGGCTCTACTGGGCCCTGTCGGGCCCTGTCGGGCTCTGTCGGGCTCTGTCGGGCTCTGTCGGGCCCTGTCGGGCTCTGTCGGGCCCTGTCGGGCCCTGTCGGGCTCTGTCGGGCTCTGTCGGGCTCTGTCGGGCTCTGTCGGGCTCTACTGGGCCCTGTCGGGCCCTGTCGGGCCCTGTCGGGCTCTGTCGGGCTCTGTCGGGCTCTGTCGGGCTCTGTTGGGCTCTACTGGGCTCTGTCGGGCTCTGTCGGGCTCTGTCGGGCTTTACTGGGCCCTGTCGGGCCCTGTCGGGCTCTGTCGGGCTCAACTGGTCTCTGTCGGGCTCTGTCGGGCTCTGTCGGGTTCTGTCGGGTTCTGTCGGGCTCTGTTGGGCTCTGTCGGGCTCTGTCGGGCTCTACTGGGCTCTACTGGGCTCTGTCGGGCTCTGTTGGGCTCTACTGGGCCCTGTCGGGCTCTGTCTGGCCCTGTCGGGCTCTGTCGGGCTCTGTCGGGCTCTGTCGGGCTCTGTCGGGCTCTGTCGGGCTCTGTCGGGCTCTACTGGGCCCTCTCGGGCTCTGTCGGGCTCTGTCGGGCCCTGTCGGGCCCTGTCGGGCCCTGTCGGGCCCTGTCGGGCTCTGTCGGGCTCTGTCGGGCCCTGTCGGGCCCTGTCGGGCTCTGTCGGGCCCTGTCGGGTTCTGTCGGGCTCTGTCGGGCTCTGTCGGGCTCTACTGGGCCCTGTCGGGCTCTGTCGGGCTCTGTCGGGCCCTGTCGGGCTCTGTTGGGACCTGTCGGGCCCTGTCGGGCTCTGTCGGGCTCTACTGGGCCCCGTCGGGCCCTGTCGGGCTCTGTCGGGCTCTGTCGGGCTCTGTCGGGCTCTGCTGGGTCCTGTCGGGCTCTGTCGGACTCTGTCGGGCTCTGTCGGGCTCTGTCGGGCTCTGTCGGGCTCTGTCGGGCTCTACTTGGCTAAACTGGGCCCTGTCGGGCCCTGTCGGGCCCTGTCGGGCTCTGTCGGGCTCTGTCGGGCTCTGTCGGGCTCTGTCGGGCTCTGTCGGGCTCTACTGGGCCCTGTCGGGCTCTGTCGGGCCCTGTGAGGCTCTGTCGGGCTCTGTCGGGCTCTACTGGGCTCTACTGGGCTCTACTGGGCTCTGTCGGGCTCTGTCGGGCTCTACTGGGCCCTGTCGGGCCCTGTCGGGCCCTGTCGGGCCCTGTCGGGCTCTGTCGGGCTCTGTCGGGCTCTGTCGGGCTCTACTGGGCTCTACTGGGCTCTGTCGGGCTCTGTCGGGCTCTACTGTGCCCTGTCGGGCCCTGTCGGGCCCTGTCGGGCTCTGTCGGGCTCTACTGGGCTCTGTCGGGCTCTGTCGGGCTCTGTCGGGCTCTACTGGGCCCTGTCGGGCCCTGTCGGGCCCTGTCGGGCTCTGTCAGGCCCTGTCGGGCTCTGTCGGGCCCTGTCGGGCTCTGTCGGGCTCTACTGGGCCCTGTCGGGCCCTGTCGGGCTCTGTCGGGCTCTGTCGGGCTCTACTGGGCCCTGTCGGGCTCTGTCGGGCTCTACTGGGCCCTGTCGGGTTCTGTCGGGTTCTGTCGGGCTCTGTCGGGCCCTGTCGGGCTCTGTCGGGCTCTGTCGGGCCCTGTCGATCCCTGTCGGGCCCTGTCGGGCCCTGTCGGGCCCTGTCGGGCTCTGTCGGGCTCTGTCGGGCTCTGTCGGGCTCTGTCGGGCCCTGTCGATCCCTGTCGGGCCCTGTCGGGCTCTGTCGGGCTCTGTCGGGCTCTGTCGGGCTCTGTCGGGCTCTGTCGGGCTCTACTGGGCTCTGTCGGGCCCTGTCGGGCCCTGTCGGGCTCTGTCGGGCTCTGTCGGGCTCTGTCGGGCTCTGTTGGGCTCTACTGGGCTCTGTCGGGCTCTGTCGGGCTCTGTCGGGCTCTACTGGGCCCTGTCGGGCCCTGTCGGGCTCTGTCGGGCTCAACTGGTCTCTGTCGGGCTCTGTCGGGCTCTGTCGGGCTCTGTCGGGCTCTGTCGGGCTCTACTGGGCTCTACTGGGCTCTGTCGGGCTCTGTCGGGCTCTACTGGGCCCTGTCGGGCTCTGTCGGGCTCTGTCGGGCTCTGTCGGGCTCTGTCGGGCTCTGTCGGGCTCTACTGGGCCCTGTCGGGCCCTGTCGGGCTCTGTCGGGCCCTGGCGGGCTCTGTCGGGCCCTGTCGGGCCCTGTCGGGCCCTGTCGGGCTCTGTCGGGCTCTGTCGGGCTCTACTGGGCTCTACTGGGCTCTACTGGGCCCTGTCGGGCTCTGTCGGGCTCTATCGGGCTCTGTCGGGCTCTACTGGGCCCTGTCGGGCTCTACTGGGCCCTGTCGGGCCCTGTCGGGCTCTGTCGGGCCCTGTCGGGCTCTGTCGGGCTCTGTCGGGCTCTACTGGGCCCTGTCGGGCTCTGTCGGGCCCTGTCGGGCTCTGTCGGGCTCTGTCGGGCCCTGTCGGGCCCTGTCGGGCCCTGTCGGGCTCTGTCGGGCTCTGTCGGGCTCTACTGGGCTCTACTGGGCTCTGTCGGGCCCTGTCGGGCTCTGTCGGGCCCTGTCGGGCCCTGTCGGGCCCTGTCGGGCTCTGTCGGGCCCTGTCGGGCTCTGTCGGGCTCTACTGGGCTCTGTCAGGCTCTGTCGGGCCCTGTCGGGCCCTGTCGGGCTCTGTCGGGCTCTGTCGGGCCCTGTCGGGCCCTGTCGGGCTCTGTCGGGCTCTGTCGGGCTCTGTCGGGCTCTGTCGGGCTCTACTGGGCTCTGTCGGGCTCTACTGGGCTCTACTGGGCCCTGTCGGGCTCTGTCGGGCTCTGTCGGGCTCTACTGGGCCCTGTCGGGCTCTGTCGGGCCCTGTCGGGCCCTGTCGGGCCCTGTCGGGCTCTGTCGCGCTCTGTCGCGCTCTGTCGGGCTCTGTCGGGCTCTGTCGGGCTCTACTGGGCCCTGTCGGCCTCTGTCGGGCCCTGTCGGGCCCTGTCGGGCTCTGTCGGGCCCTGTCGGGCTCTGTCGGGCTCTACTGGGCCCTGTCGGGCCCTGTCAGGCTCTGTCGGGCCCTGTCGGGCTCTACTGGGCCCTGTCGGGCCCTGTCGGGCTCTACTGGGCCCTGTCGGGCCCTGTCGGGCTCTGTCGGGCCCTGTCGGGCCCTGTCGGGCCCTGTCGGGCTCTGTCGGGCTCTGTCGGGCTCTGTCGGGCTCTACTGGGCCCTGTCGGGCCCTGTCGGGCTCTGTCGGGCTCTGTCGGGCTCTGTCGGGCTCTACTGGGCTCTACTGGGCTCTGTCGGGCTCTGTCGGGCTCTACTGGGCCCTGTCGGGCCCTGTCGGGCTCTGTCGGGCTCTACTGGGCTCTGTCAGGCTCTGTCGGGCTCTGTCGGGCCCTGTCGGGCCCTGTCGGGCCCTGTCGGGCCCTGTCGGGCTCTGTCGGGCTCTGTCGGGCTCTGTCGGGCTCTACTGGGCCCTGTCGGGCCCTGTCGGGCCCTGTCGGGCCCTGTCGGGCTCTGTCGGGCTCTGTCGGGCTCTGTCGGGCTCTACTGGGCTCTGTCGGGCTCTACTGGGCTCTACTGGGCCCTGTCGGGCTCTGTCGGGCTCTGTCGGGCTCTACTGGGCTCTGTCGTGCTCTGTCGGGCTCTGTCGGGCCCTGTCGGGCCCTGTCGGGCTCTGTCGCGCCCTGTCGGGCCCTGTCGGGCTCTGTCGGGCTCTGTCGGGCTCTGTCGGGCTCTGTCGGGCTCTACTGGGCCCTGTCGGGCCCTGTCGGGCCCTGTCGGGCTCTGTCGGGCCCTGTCGGGCCCTGTCGGGCTCTGTCGGGCCCTGTCTGGCTCTGTCGGGCTCTACTGGGCCCTGTCGGGCCCTGTCAGGCTCTGTCGGGCCCTGTCGGGCCCTGTCGGGCCCTGTCGGGCTCTGTCGGGCCCTGTCGGGCCCTGTCGGGCTCTGTCGGGCCCTGTCTGGCTCTGTCGGGCTCTACTGGGCCCTGTCGGGCCCTGTCAGGCTCTGTCGGGCCCTGTCGGGCCCTGTCGGGCCCTGTCGGGCTCTGTCGGGCTCTGTCGGGCCCTGTCGGGCCCTGTCGGGCCCTGTCGGGCTCTGTCGGGCTCTGTCGGGCTGTGTCGGGCTCTGTCGGGCCCTGTCGGGCTCTGTCGGGCTCTACTGGGCCCTGTCGGGCTCTGTCGGGCTTTGTCGGGCTCTGTCGGGCTCTACTGGGCTAAACTGGGCCCTGTCGGGCCCTGTCGGGCCCTGTCGGGTTCTGTCGGGCCCTGTAGGGCTCTGTCGGGCTCTGTCGGGCTCTGTCGGGCTCTACTGGGCCCTGTCGGGCCCTGTCGGGCTCTGTCGGGCTCTGTCGGGCTCTACTGGGCTCTGTCGGGCTCTGTCGGGCTCTCTCGGGCTCTGTCGGGCTCTACTGGGCCCTGTCGGGCTCTGTCGGGCTCTGTCGGGCTCTGTCGGGCTCTGTCGGGCTCTACTGGGCCCTGTCGGGCCCTGTCGGGCCCTGTCGGGCTCTGTCGGGTTCTGTCGGGCTCTGTCGGGCTCTACTGGGCTCTGTCGGGCCCTGTCGGGCCCTGTCGGGCTCTGTCGGGCTCTGTCGGGCTCTGTCGGGCTCTGTCGGGCTCTACTGGGCTCTGTCGGGCTCTACTGGTCTCTACTGGGCCCTGTCGGGCCCTGTCGGGCTCTGTCGGGCTCTACTGGGCTCTGTCGGGCCCTGTCGGGCTCTGTCGGGCTCTGTCGGGCTCTGTCGGGCTCTGTCGGGCTCTACTGGGCCCTGTCGGGCCCTGTCGGGCCCTGTCGGGCTCTGTCGGGCTCTGTCGGGCTCTACTGGGCCCTGTCGGGCTCTGTCGGGCTCTGTCGGGCTCTACTGGGCCCTGTCGGGCTCTGTCGGGCCCTGTCGGGCTCTGTCGGGCTCTACTGGGCTCTGTCGGGCTCTACTGGGCTCTGTCGGGCTCTACTGGGCTCTACTGGGCTCTGTCGGGCTCTGTCGGGCTCTGTCGGGCTCTGTCGGGCTCTGTCGGGCTCTACTGGGCTCTGTCGGGCTCTGTCGGGCTCTACTGGGCCCTGTCGGGCCCTGTCGGGCTCTGTCGGGCTCTGTCGGGCTCAACTGGGCTCTGTCGGGCTCTGTCGGGCTCTGTCGGGCTCTGTCGGGCTCTACTGGGCTCTGTCGGGCTCTGTCGGGCTCTGTCGGGCTCTGTCGGGCTCTGTCGGGCTCTACTGGGCTCTACTGGGCTCTGTCGGGCTCTGTCGGGCTCTACTGGGCCCTGTCGGGCCCTGTCGGGCCCTGTCGGGCTCTGTCGGGCTCTGTCGGGCTCTGTCGGGCTCTACTGGGCTCTGTCGGGCTCTGTCGGGCTCTGTCGGGCTCTACTGGGCCCTGTCGGGCCCTGTCGGGCTCTGTCCGGCTCTGTCGGGCTCTGTCGGGCTCAACTGGTCTCTGTCGGGCTCTGTCGGGCTCTGTCGGGCTCTGTCGGGCTCTACTGGGCTCTACTGGGCCCTGTCGGGCCCTGTCGGGCCCTGTCGGGCTCTGTCGGGCTCTGTCGGGCTCTACTGGGCTCTACTGGGCCCTGTCGGGCCCTGTCGGGCCCTGTCGGGCCCTGTCGGGCTCTGTCGGGCTCTGTCGGGCTCTGTCGGGCTCTACTGGGCTCTGTCGGGCTCTGTCGGGCTCTGTCGGGCTCTACTGGGCCCTGTCGGGCCCTGTCGGGCTCTGTCGGGCTCTGTCGGGCTCAACTGGTCTCTGTCGGGCTCTGTCGGGTTCTGTCGGGCTCTGTCGGGCTCTGTCGGGCTCTGTCGGGCTCTGTCGGGCTCTACTGGGCTCTGTCGGGCTCTGTCGGGCTCTACTGGGCCCTGTCGGGCTCTGTCGGGCTCTGTCGGGCTCTGTCGGGCTCTGTCGGGCTCTGTCGGGCTCTACTGGGCCCTGTCGGGCCCTGTCGGGCTCTGTCGGGCTCTGTCGGGCTCTGTCGGGCGCTGTCGGGCTCTGTCGGGTTCTGTCGGGCTCTGTCGGGCTCTGTCGGGCTCTGTCGGGCTCTGTCGGGCTCTGTCGGGCTCTACTGGGCCCTGTCGGGCCCTGTCGGGCTCTGTCGGGCCCTGTCGGGCCCTGTCGGGCCCTGTCGGGCTCTGTCGGGCTCTGTCGGGCTCTGTCGGGCTCTGTCGGGCTCTGTCGGGCTCTGTCGGGCTCTACTGGGCTCTGTCGGGCTCTGTCGGGCTCTGTCGGGCTCTGTCGGGCCCTGTCGGGCTCTACTGGGCCCTGTCGGGCCCTGTCGGGCTCTGTCGGGCCCTGCCGGGCCCTGTCGGGCTCTGTCGGGCTCTGTCGGGCTCTACTGGGCTCTGTCGGGCTCTGTCGGGCTCTACTGGGCCCTGTCGGGCCCTGTAGGGCTCTGTCGGGCTCTACTGGGCTCTGTCAGGCCCTGTCGGGCCCTGTCGGGCCCTGTCGGGCCCTGTCGGGCTCTGTCGGGCTCTGTCGGGCTCTGTCGGGCTCTACTGGGCTCTGTCGGGCTCTGTCGGGCTCTGTCGGGCTCTACTGGGCCCTGTCGGGCCCTGTCGGGCTCTGTCGGGCTCTGTCGGGCTCTACTGGGCTCTACTGGGCCCTGTCGGGCTCTGTCGGGCTCTGTCGGGCTCTGTCGGGCTCTGTCGGGCTCTACTGGGCTTTGTCGGGCTCTACTGGGCTCTGTCGGGCTCTGTCGGGCCCTGTCGGGCCCTGTCGGGCCCTGTCGGGCTCTGTCGGGGTCTGTCGGGCTCTGTCGGGCTCTACTGGGCCCTGTCGGGCCCTGTCGGGCCCTGTCGGGCTCTGTCGGGCCCTGTCGGGCTCTGTCGGGCTCTACTGGGCCCTGTCGGTCTCTGTCGGGCTCTGTCGGGCTCTGTCGGGCCCTGTCGGGCCCTGTCGGGCTCTGTCGGGCTCTGTCGGGCTCTGTCTGGCTCTGCTGGGCCCTGTCGGGCCCTGTCAGGCTCTGTCGGGCCCTGTCGGGCCCTGTCGGGCTCTGTCGGGCTCTGTCGGGCCCTGTCGGGCTCTGTCGGGCTCTACTGGGCCCTGTCGGGCTCTGTCGGGCTCTGTCGGGCTCTACTGGGCTAAACTGGGCCCTGTCGGGCCCTGTCGGGCCCTGTCGGGCTCTGTCGGGCTCTACCGGGCCCTGTCGGGCTCTGTCGGGCTCTGTCGGGCTCTGTCGGGCTCTGTCGGGCTCTACTGGGCTCTGTCGGGCTCTGTCGGGCTCTCTCGGGCTCTGTCGGGCTCTACTGGGCCCTGTCGGGCTCTGTCGGGCTCTGTCGGGCTCTGTCGGGCTCTACTGGGCCCTGTCGGGCCCTGTCGGGCCCTGTCGGGCTCTGTCGGGCTCTGTCGGGCTCTACTGGGCTCTGTCGGGCCCTGTCGGGCCCTGTCGGGCCCTGTCGGGCTCTGTCGGGCTCTGTCGGGCTCTGTCGGGCTCTACTGGGCTCTGTCGGGCTCTACTGGGCTCTACTGGGCCCTGTCGGGCTCTGTCGGGCTCTGTCGGGCTCTGTCGGGCTCTACTGGGCCCTGTCGGGCCCCGTCGGGCTCTGTCGGGCCCTGTCGGGCTCTGTCGGGCTCTACTGGGCCCTGTCGGGCTCTGTCGGGCTCTGTCGGGCTCTGTCGGGCTCTACTGGGCCCTGTCGGGCTCTGTCGGGCTCTGTCGGGCTCTACTGGGCCCTGTCGGGCTCTGTCGGGCTCTGTCGGGCCCTGTCGGGCCCTGTCAGGCTCTGTCGGGCTCTGTCGGGCTCTGTCGGGCTCTACTGGGCTCTGTCGGGCTCTGTCGGGCCCTGTCGGGCCCTGTCGGGCTCTGTCGGGCTCTGTCGGGCTCTGTCGGGCTCTACTGGGCTCTACTGGGCCCTGTCGGGCCCTGTCGGGCCCTGTCGGGCCCTGTCGGGCTCTGTCGGGCTCTGTCGGGCTCTACTGGGCTCTGTCGGGCTCTGTCGGGCTCTGTCGGGCTCTGTCGGGCTCTACTGGGCCCTGTCGGGCCCTGTCGGGCTCTGTCGGGCTCAACTGGTCTCTGTCGGGCTCTGTCGGGTTCTGTCGGGCTCTGTCGGGCTCTGTCGGGCTCTGTCGGGCTCTGTCGGGCTCTACTGGGCTCAACTGGGCCCTGTCGGGCCCTGTCGGGCTCTGTCGGGCTCTGTCGGGCTCTGTCAGGCTCTGTCGGGCTCTGTCGGGCTCTACTGGGCCCTGTCGGGCCCTGTCGGGCTCTGTCGGGCTCTGTCGGGCTCTGTCGGGCTCTGTCGGGTTCTGTCGGGCTCTGTCGGGCTCTGTCGGGCTCTACTGGGCTCTGTCGGGCTCTGTCGGGCTCTGTCGGGCTCTACTGGGCCCTGTCGGGCTCTGTCGGGCCCTGTCGGGCCCTGTCGGGCCCTGTCGGGCCCTGTCGGGCTCTGTCGGGCTCTGTCGGGCTCTGTCGGGCTCTACTGGGCCCTGTCGGGCTCTACTGGGCCCTGTCGGGCCCTGTCGGGCCCTGTCGGGCTCTGTCGGGCCCTGTCGGGCTCTGTCGGGCTCTACTGGGCCCTGTCGGGCTCTGTCGGGCTCTGTCGGGCCCTGTCGGACTCTGTCGGGCCCTGTCGGGCTCTGTCGGGCTCTGTCGGGCTCTGCTGGGTCCTGTCGGGCTCTGTCGGACTCTGTCGGGCCCTGTCGGGCCCTGTCGGGCTCTGTCGGGCCCTGTCGGGCCCTGTCGGGCTCTGTCGGGCTGTACTGGGCCCTGTCGGGCCCTGTCGGGCTCTGTCGGGCTCTGTCGGGCTCTGTCGGGCTCTACTGGGCCCTGCAGGGCCCTGTCGGGCTCTGTCGGGTTCTGTCGGGCTCTGTCGGGCTCTGTCGGGCTCTACTGGGCTCTGTCGGACTCTGTCGGGCTCTGTCGGGCTCTACTGGTCCCTGTCGGGCCCTGTCGGGCTCTGTCGGGCTCTGTCGGGCCCTGTCGGGCTCTGTCGGGCTCTGTCGGGCTCTGTCGGGCCCTGTCGGGCTCTGTCGGGCCCTGTCGGGCCCTGTCGGGCTCTGTCGGGCTCTGTCGGGCTCTACTGGGCCCTGTTGGGCTCTGTCGGGCTCTGTCGGGCCCTGTCGGGCTCTGTCGGGCTGTACTGGGCCCTGTCGGGCCCTGTCGGGCCCTGTCGGGCTCTGTCGGGCTCTGTCGGGCTCTGTCGGGCCCTGTCGGGCTCTGTCGGGCCCTGTCGGGCCCTGTCGGGCTTTACTGGGCCCTGTCGGGCCCTGTCGGGCTCTGTCGGGCTCTGTCGGGTTCTGTCGGGCTCTGTCGGGTTCTGTCGGGCCCTGTCGGGCTCTGTCGGGCCCTGTCGGGCCCTGTCGGGCCCTGTCGGGCTCTGTCGGGCTCTGTCGGGCTCTACTGGGCTCTGTCGGGCTCTACTGGGCTCTACTGGGCCCTGTCGGGCTCTGTCGGGCTCTGTCGGGCTCTGTCGGGCTCTATCGGGCCCTGTCGGGCCCTGTCGGGCCCTGTCGGGCTCTGTCGGGCTCTGTCGGGCTCTACTGGGCTCTGTCGGGCTCTACTGGGCTCTGTCGGGCTCTGTCGGGCTCTGTCGGGCTCTGTCGGGCTCTGTCGTGCTCTACTGGGCCCTGTCGGGCCCTGTCGGGCTCTGTCGGGCCCTGTCGGGCCCTGTCGGGCTCTGTCGGGCTCTGTCGGGCTCTGTCCGGCTCTACTGGGCTCTACTGGGCTCTGTCGGGCTCTGTCGGGCTCTACTGGGCCCTGTCGGGCCCTGTCGGGCTCTGTCGGGCTCTACTGGGCTCTGTCAGGCCCTGTCGGGCCCTGTCGGGCCCTGTCGGGCTCTGTCGGGCTCTGTCGGGCCCTGTCGGGCTCTGTCGGGCTATGTCGGGCTCTGTCGGGCTCTACTGGGCTCTGTCGGGCTCTGTCGGGCTCTGTCGGGCTCTACTGGGCCCTGTCGGGCCCTGTCGGGGTCTGTCGGGCTCTACTGGGCTCTACTGGGCTCTGTCGGGCTCTGTCGGGCTCTGTCGGGCTCTGTCGGGCTCTGTCGGGCTCTACTGGGATTTGTCGGGCTCTACTGGGCTCTGTCGGGCCCTGTCGGGCCCTGTCGGGCTCTGTCGGGCTCTGCCGGGCTCTGTCGGGCTCTACTGGGCCCTGTCGGGCTCTGTCGGGCTCTTTCGGGCTCTGTCGGGCCCTGTCGGGCTCTGTCGGGCCCTGTCGGGCTCTGTCGGGCCCTGTCGGGCTCTGTCGGGCCCTGTTGGGCTCTGTCGGGCTCTGTCGGGCTCTGTCTGGCTCTGCTGGGCCCTGTCGGGCTCTGTCGGGCCCTGTCGGGCTCTGTCGGGCCCTGTCGGGCTCTGTCGGGCTCTGTCGGGCCCTGTCGGGCTCTGTCGGGCTCTACTGGGCCCTGCCGGGCCCTGTCGGGCTCTGTCGGGTTCTACTGGGCTAAACTGGGCCCTGTCGGGCTCTGTCGGGCTCTGTCGGGCTCTGTCGGGCTCTGTCGGGCTCTGCTGGGCTTTGTCGGGCTCTACTGGGCTCTGTCGGGCTCTGTCGGGCCATGTCGGGCCCTGTCGGGCCCTGTCGGGCTCTACTGGGCCCTGTCGGGCTCTGTCGGGCTCTGTCGGGCTCTGTCGGGCTCTGTCGGGCCCTGTCGGGCCCTGTCGGGCTCTGTCGGGCCCTGTCGGGCTCTGTCGGGCTCTACTGGGCCCTGTCGGGCTCTGTCGGGACCTGTCGGGCTCTGTCGGGCCCTGTCGGGCTCTGTCGGGCCCTGTCGGGCCCTGTCGGGCTCTGTCGGGCTCTGTCGGGCTCTGTCTGGCTCTGCTGGGCCCTGTCGGGCTCTGTCGGGCTCTGTCGGGCTGTGTCGGGCCCTGTCGGGCTGTGTCGGGCTCTGTCGGGCTCTACTGGGCCCTGTCGGGCCCTGTCGGGCTCTGTCGGGCTCTGTCGGGCTCTACTGGGCTAAACTGGGCCCTGTCGGGCCCTGTCGGGCCCTGTCGGGCTCTGTCGGGCTCTGTCGGGCTCTGTCGGGCTCTACCGGGCCCTGTCGGGCTCTGTCGGGCTCTGTCGGGCTCTGTCAGGCTCTGTCGGGCTCTGTCGGGCTCTACTGGGCTTTGTCGGGCTCTACTGGGCTCTGTCGGGCTCTGTCGGGCCATGTCGTGCCCTGTCGGGCCCTGTCGGGCCTTGTCGGGCTCTGTCGGGCTCTGTCGGGCTCTACTGGGCCCTGTCGGGCTCTGTCGGGCTCTGTCGGGCTCTGTCGGGCCCTGTCGGGCCCTGTCGGGCTCTGTCGGGCCCTGTCGGGCTCTGTCGGGCTCTACTGGGCCCTGTCGGGCTCTGTCGGGCCCTGTCGGGCTCTGTCGGGCCCTGTCGGGCCCTGTCGGGCCCTGTCGGGCTCTGTCGGGCTCTGTCGGGCTCTGTCTGGCTCTGCTGGGCCCTGTCGGGCTCTGTCGGGCTCTGTCGGGCTGTGTCGGGCCCTGTCGGGCTGTGTCGGGCTCTGTCGGGCTCTACTGGGCCCTGTCGGGCCCTGTCGGGCTCTGTCGGGCTCTGTCGGGCTCTACTGGGCTAAACTGGGCCCTGTCGGGCCCTGTCGGGCCCTGTCGGGCTCTGTCGGGCTCTGTCGGGGTCTGTCGGGCTCTACCGGGCCCTGACGGGCTCTGTCGGGCTCTGTCGGGCTCTGTCGGGCTCTGTCGGGCTCTACTGGGCTCTGTCGGGCTCTGTCGGGCTCTCTCGGGCTCTGTCGGGCTCTACTGGGCCCTGTCGGGCTCTGTCGGGCTCTGTCGGGCTCTGTCGGGCTCTACTGGGCCCTGTCGGGCCCTGTCGGGCTCTGTCGGGCTCTGTCGGGCTCTGTCGGGCTCTGTCGGGCCCTGTCGGGCCCTGTCGGGCTCTATCGGGCTCTGTCGGGCTCTACTGGGCTCTGTCGGGCCCTGTCGGGCCCTGTCGGGCCCTGTCGGGCTCTGTCGGGCTCTGTCGGGCTCTGTCGGGCTCTACTGGGCCCTGTCGGGCTCTGTCGGGCCCTGTCGGGCTCTGTCGGGCCCTGTCGGGCTCTGTCGGGCTCTGTCGGGCTCTGTCGGGCTCTACTGGGCTCTGTCGGGCTCTGTCGGGCTCTACTGGGCCCTGTCGGGCTCTGTCGGGCTCTGTCGGGCTCAACTGGTCTCTGTCGGGCTCTGTCGGGTTCTGTCGGGCTCTGTCGGGCTCTGTCGGGCTCTGTCGGGCTCTACTGGGCTCTGTCGGGCTCTGTCGGGCTCTACTGGGCCCTGTCGGGCCCTGTCGGGCCCTGTCGGGCTCTGTCGGGCTCTGTCGGGCTCTACTGGGCCCTGTCGGGCCCTGTCGGGCTCTGTCGGGCTCTGTCGGGCTCTGTCGGGCTCAACTGGTCTCTGTCGGGCTCTGTCGGGCTCTGTCGGGCTCTGTCGGGCTCTGTCGGGCTCTACTGGGCTCTACTGGGCTCTGTCGGGCCCTGTCGGGCCCTGTCGGGCCCTGTCGGGCTCTGTCGGGCTCTGTCGGGCTCTACTGGGCTCTACTGGGCTCTGTCGGGCTCTGTCGGGCTCTACTGGGCCCTGTCGGGCCCTGTCGGGCTCTGTCGGGCTCTACTGGGCTCTGTCGGGCCCTGTCGGGCCCTGTCGGGCCCTGTCGGGCTCTGTCGGGCTCTGTCGGGCCCTGTCGGCTCTGTCGGGCTATGTCGGGCTCTGTCGGGCTCTACTGGGCTCTGTCGGGCTCTGTCGGGCTCTGTCGGGCTCTACTGGGCCCTGTCGGGCCCTGTCGGGCTCTGTCGGGCTCTGTCGGGTTCTACTGGGCTCTACTGGGCCCTGTCGGGCTCTGTCGGGCTCTGTCGGGCTCTGTCGGGCTCTGTCGGGCTCTACTGGGCTTTGTCGGGCTCTACTGGGCTCTGTCGGGCTCTGTCGGGCCCTGTCGGGACCTGTCGGGCCCTGTCGGGCCCTGTCGGGCTCTGTCGGGCTCTGTCGGGCTCTGTCGGGCTCTACCGGGCCCTGACGGGCCCTGTCGGGCTCTGTCGGGCTCTGTCGGGCTCTGTCGGGCTCTGTCGGGCTCTACTGGGCTCTGTCGGGCTCTGTCGGGCTCTCTCGGGCTCTGTCGGGCTCTACTGGGCCCTGTCGGGCTCTGTCGGGCTCTGTCGGGCTCTGTCGGGCTCTACTGGGCCCTGTCGGGCCCTGTCGGGCCCTGTCGGGCTCTGTCGGGCTCTGTCGGGCTCTGTCGGGCTCTACTGGGCCCTGTCGGGCCCTGTCGGGCTCTGTCGGGCTCTGTCGGGCTCTGTCGGGCTCTACTGGGCCCTGTCGGGCTCTGTCGGGCTCTGTCGGGCTCTGTCGGGCTCTACTGGGCCCTGTCGGGCTCTGTCGGGCTCTGTCGGGCTCTACTGGGCCCTGTCGGGCTCTGTCGGGCTCTGTCGGGCCCTGTCGGGCCCTGTCGGGCTCTATCGGGCTCTGTCGGGCTCTACTGGGCTCTGTCGGGCCCTGTCGGTCTCTGTCGGGCCCTGTCAGGCCCTCTCGGGCCCTGTCGGGCCCTGTCGGGCTCTGTCGGGCTCTGTCGGGCTCTGTCGGGCTCTACTGGGCTCTACTGGGCCCTGTCGGGCTCTGTCGGGCCCTGTCGGGCTCTGTCGGGCTCTGTCGGGCTCTGTCGGGCTCTACTGGGCTCTGTCGGGCTCTGTCGGGCTCTGTCGGGCTCTGTCGGGCTCTGTCGGGCTCTACTGGGCTCTGTCGGGCTCTGTCGGGCTCTGTCGGGCTCAACTGGTCTCTGTCGGGCTCTGTCGGGTTCTGTCGGGCTCTGTCGGGCTCTGTCGGGCTCTACTGGGCTCTGTCGGGCTCTGTCGGGCTCTACTGGGCCCTGTCGGGCCCTGTCGGGCCCTGTCGGGCTCTGTCGGGCTCTACTGGGCCCTGTCGGGCTCTGTCGGGCTCTGTCGGGCTCTGTCGGGCTCAACTGGTCTCTGTCGGGCTCTGTCGGGCTCTGTCGGGCTCTGTCGGGCTCTGTCGGGCTCTACTGGGCTCTACTGGGCTCTGTCGGGCCCTGTCGGGCCCTGTCGGGCTCTGTCGGGCTCTGTCGGGCTCTACTGGGCTCTACTGGGCTCTGTCGGGCTCTGTCGGGCTCTACTGGGCCCTGTCGGGCCCTGTCGGGCTCTGTCGGGCTCTACTGGGCTCTGTCGGGCCCTGTCGGGCCCTGTCGGGCCCTGTCGGGCTCTGTCGGGCTCTGTCGGGCCCTGTCGGGCTCTGTCGGGCTATGTCGGGCTCTGTCGGGCTCTACTGGGCTCTGTCGGGCTCTGTCGGGCTCTGTCGGGCTCTACTGGGCCCTGTCGGGCCCTGTCGGGCTCTGTCGGGCTCTGTCGGGTTCTACTGGGCTCTACTGGGCCCTGTCGGGCTCTGTCGGGCTCTGTCGGGCTCTGTCGGGCTCTGTCGGGCTCTACTGGGCTTTGTCGGGCTCTACTGGGCTCTGTCGGGCTCTGTCGGGCCATGTCGGGCCCTGTCGGGCCCTGTCGGGCTCTGTCGGGCTCTGTCGGGCTCTGTCGGGCCCTGTCGGGCCCTGTCGGGCTCTCTCGGGCCCTGTCGGGCCCTGTCGGGCTCTACTGGGCCCTGTCGGGCTCTGTCGGGCCCTGTCGGGCCCTGTCGGGCCCTGTCGGGCACTGTCGGGCTCTGTCTGGCTCTGCTGGGCCCTGTCGGACTCTGTCGGTCTCTGTCGGGCTGTGTCGGGCCCTGTCGGGCTGTGTCGGGCTCTGTCGGGCTCTACTGGGGCCTGTCGGGCCCTGTCGGGCTCTGTCGGGCTCTGTCGGGCTCTACTGGGCTAAACTGGGCCCTGTCGGGCCCTGTCGGGCCCTGTCGGGCCCTGTCGGGCTCTGTCGGGCTCTGTCGGGCTCTGTCGGGCTCTACCAGGCCCTGTCGGGCCCTGTCGGGCTCTGTCGGGCTCTGTCGGGCTCTGTCGGGCTCTGTCGGGCTGTACTGGGCTCTGTCGGGCTCTGTCGGGCTCTCTCGGGCTCTGTCGGGCTCTACTGGGCCCTGTCGGGCTCTGTCGGGCTCTGTCGGGCTCTGTCGGGCTCTACTGGGCCCTGTCGGGCCCTGTCGGGCCCTGTCGGGCTCTGTCGGGCTCTGTCGGGCTCTACTGGGCTCTGTCGGGCCCTGTCGGGCCCTGTCGGGCCCTGTCGGGCTCTGTCGGGCTCTGTCGGGCTCTGTCGGGCTCTACTGGGCTCTGTCGGGCTCTACTGGGCTCTACTGGGCCCTGTCGGGCTCTGTCGGGCTCTGTCGGGCTCTGTCGGGCTCTACTGGGCCCTGTCGGGCCCTGTCGGGCTCTGTCGGGCTCTGTCGGGCCCTGTCGGGCCCTGTCGGGCTCTGTCGGGCTCTGTCGGGCTCTGTCGGGCTCTGTCGAGCTCTACTGGGCCCTGTCGGGCTCTGTCGGGCTCTGTCGGGCTCTGTCGGGCTCTACTGGGCCCTGTCGGGCCCTGTCGGGCTCTGTCGGGCCCTGTCGGGCTCTGTCGGGCTCTGTCGGGCTCTGTCGGGCTCTACTGGGCCCTGTCGGGCCCTGTCGGGCCCTGTCGGGCTCTGTCGGGCTCTGTCGGGCTCTGTCGGGCTCTACTGGGCCCTGTCGGGCCCTGTCGGGCCCTGTCGGGCCCTGTCGGGCTCTGTCGGGCTCTGTCGGGCTCTGTCGGGCTCTACTGGGCTCTGTCGGGCCCTGTCGGGCTCTGTCGGGCTCTGTCGGGCTCAACTGGTCTCTGTCGGGCTCTGTCGGGTTCTGTCGGGCTCTGTCGGGCTCTACTGGGCTCTGTCGGGCTCTACTGGGCTCTGTCGGGCTCTGTCGGGCTCTACTGGGCCCTGTCGGGCTCTGTCGGGCCCTGTCGGGCCCTGTCGGGCTCTGTCGGGCTCTGTCGGGCTCTGTCGGGCTCTGTCGGGCTCAACTGGGCTCTGTCGGGCTCTGTCGGGCTCTGTCGGGCTCTGTCGGGCTCAACTGGTCTCTGTCGGGCTCTACTGGGCCCTGTCGGGCCCTGTCGGGCCCTGTCGGGCTCTGTCGGGTTCTGTCGGGCTCTGTCGGGCTCTGTCGGGCTCTGTAGGGCTCTGTCGGGCTCTACTGGGCTCTGTCGGGCCCTGTCGGGCTCTGTCGGGCCCTGTCGGGCCCTGTCGGGCTCTGTCGGGCTCTGTCGGGCTCTGTCGGGCTCTACTGGGCCCTGTCGGGCTCTGTCGGGCTCTGTCGGGCTCTGTCGGGCTCTACTGGGCCCTGTCGGGCTCTGTCGGGCTCTGTCGGGCTCTACTGGGCCCTGTCGGGCTCTGTCGGGCTCTGTCGGGCCCTGTCGGGCCCTGTCGGGCTCTATCGGGCTCTGTCGGGCTCTACTGGGCTCTGTCGGGCCCTGTCGGTCTCTGTCGGGCCCTGTCAGGCCCTCTCGGGCCCTGTCGGGCCCTGTCGGGCTCTGTCGGGCTCTGTCGGGCTCTGTCGGGCTCTACTGGGCTCTACTGGGCCCTGTCGGGCTCTGTCGGGCCCTGTCGGGCTCTGTCGGGCTCTGTCGGGCTCTGTCGGGCTCTACTGGGCTCTGTCGGGCTCTGTCGGGCTCTGTCGGGCTCTGTCGGGCTCTGTCGGGCTCTACTGGGCTCTGTCGGGCTCTGTCGGGCTCTGTCGGGCTCAACTGGTCTCTGTCGGGCTCTGTCGGGTTCTGTCGGGCTCTGTCGGGCTCTGTCGGGCTCTACTGGGCTCTGTCGGGCTCTGTCGGGCTCTACTGGGCCCTGTCGGGCCCTGTCGGGCCCTGTCGGGCTCTGTCGGGCTCTACTGGGCCCTGTCGGGCTCTGTCGGGCTCTGTCGGGCTCTGTCGGGCTCAACTGGTCTCTGTCGGGCTCTGTCGGGCTCTGTCGGGCTCTGTCGGGCTCTGTCGGGCTCTACTGGGCTCTACTGGGCTCTGTCGGGCCCTGTCGGGCCCTGTCGGGCTCTGTCGGGCTCTGTCGGGCTCTACTGGGCTCTACTGGGCTCTGTCGGGCTCTGTCGGGCTCTACTGGGCCCTGTCGGGCCCTGTCGGGCTCTGTCGGGCTCTACTGGGCTCTGTCGGGCCCTGTCGGGCCCTGTCGGGCCCTGTCGGGCTCTGTCGGGCTCTGTCGGGCCCTGTCGGGCTCTGTCGGGCTATGTCGGGCTCTGTCGGGCTCTACTGGGCTCTGTCGGGCTCTGTCGGGCTCTGTCGGGCTCTACTGGGCCCTGTCGGGCCCTGTCGGGCTCTGTCGGGCTCTGTCGGGTTCTACTGGGCTCTACTGGGCCCTGTCGGGCTCTGTCGGGCTCTGTCGGGCTCTGTCGGGCTCTGTCGGGCTCTACTGGGCTTTGTCGGGCTCTACTGGGCTCTGTCGGGCTCTGTCGGGCCATGTCGGGCCCTGTCGGGCCCTGTCGGGCTCTGTCGGGCTCTGTCGGGCTCTGTCGGGCCCTGTCGGGCCCTGTCGGGCTCTCTCGGGCCCTGTCGGGCCCTGTCGGGCTCTACTGGGCCCTGTCGGGCTCTGTCGGGCCCTGTCGGGCCCTGTCGGGCCCTGTCGGGCACTGTCGGGCTCTGTCTGGCTCTGCTGGGCCCTGTCGGACTCTGTCGGTCTCTGTCGGGCTGTGTCGGGCCCTGTCGGGCTGTGTCGGGCTCTGTCGGGCTCTACTGGGGCCTGTCGGGCCCTGTCGGGCTCTGTCGGGCTCTGTCGGGCTCTACTGGGCTAAACTGGGCCCTGTCGGGCCCTGTCGGGCCCTGTCGGGCCCTGTCGGGCTCTGTCGGGCTCTGTCGGGCTCTGTCGGGCTCTACCAGGCCCTGTCGGGCCCTGTCGGGCTCTGTCGGGCTCTGTCGGGCTCTGTCGGGCTCTGTCGGGCTGTACTGGGCTCTGTCGGGCTCTGTCGGGCTCTCTCGGGCTCTGTCGGGCTCTACTGGGCCCTGTCGGGCTCTGTCGGGCTCTGTCGGGCTCTGTCGGGCTCTACTGGGCCCTGTCGGGCCCTGTCGGGCCCTGTCGGGCTCTGTCGGGCTCTGTCGGGCTCTACTGGGCTCTGTCGGGCCCTGTCGGGCCCTGTCGGGCCCTGTCGGGCTCTGTCGGGCTCTGTCGGGCTCTGTCGGGCTCTACTGGGCTCTGTCGGGCTCTACTGGGCTCTACTGGGCCCTGTCGGGCTCTGTCGGGCTCTGTCGGGCTCTGTCGGGCTCTACTGGGCCCTGTCGGGCCCTGTCGGGCTCTGTCGGGCTCTGTCGGGCCCTGTCGGGCCCTGTCGGGCTCTGTCGGGCTCTGTCGGGCTCTGTCGGGCTCTGTCGAGCTCTACTGGGCCCTGTCGGGCTCTGTCGGGCTCTGTCGGGCTCTGTCGGGCTCTACTGGGCCCTGTCGGGCCCTGTCGGGCTCTGTCGGGCCCTGTCGGGCTCTGTCGGGCTCTGTCGGGCTCTGTCGGGCTCTACTGGGCCCTGTCGGGCCCTGTCGGGCCCTGTCGGGCTCTGTCGGGCTCTGTCGGGCTCTGTCGGGCTCTACTGGGCCCTGTCGGGCCCTGTCGGGCCCTGTCGGGCCCTGTCGGGCTCTGTCGGGCTCTGTCGGGCTCTGTCGGGCTCTACTGGGCTCTGTCGGGCCCTGTCGGGCTCTGTCGGGCTCTGTCGGGCTCAACTGGTCTCTGTCGGGCTCTGTCGGGTTCTGTCGGGCTCTGTCGGGCTCTACTGG
This sequence comes from Caloenas nicobarica, assembly GCF_036013445.1. Classification (NCBI taxonomy): domain Eukaryota; kingdom Metazoa; phylum Chordata; class Aves; order Columbiformes; family Columbidae; genus Caloenas; species Caloenas nicobarica. Next base: position 127,300 of record NW_027016975.1, read on the forward strand.
GCTCTGTCGGGCTCTACTGGGCTCTGTCGGGCTCTGTCGGGCTCTACTGGGCCCTGTCGGGCTCTGTCGGGCCCTGTCGGGCCCTGTCGGGCTCTGTCGGGCTCTGTCGGGCTCTGTCGGGCTCAACTGGGCTCTGTCGGGCTCTGTCGGGCTCTGTCGGGCTCTGTCGGGCTCAACTGGTCTCTGTCGGGCTCTACTGGGCCCTGTCGGGCCCTGTCGGGCCCTGTCGGGCTCTGTCGGGTTCTGTCGGGCTCTGTCGGGCTCTGTCGGGCTCTGTAGGGCTCTGTCGGGCTCTACTGGGCTCTGTCGGGCCCTGTCGGGCTCTGTCGGGCCCTGTCGGGCCCTGTCGGGCTCTGTCGGGCTCTGTCGGGCTCTGTCGGGCTCTACTGGGCCCTGTTGGGCTCTGTCGGGCCCTGTCGGGCCCTGTCGGGCTCTGTCGGGCTCTGTCGGGCCCTGTCGGGCTCTGTCGGGCTCTACTGGGCCCTGTCGGGCTCTGTCGGGCCCTGTCGGGCCCTGTCGGGCTCTGTCGGGCTCTGTCGGGCTCTGTCGGGCTCTGCTGGGTCCTGTCGGGCTCTGTTGGACTCTGTCGGGCCCTGTCGGGCCCTGTCGGGCTCTGTCGGGCCCTGTCGGGCCCTGTCGGGCTCTGTCGGGCTCTACTGGGCCCTGTCGGGCCCTGTCGGGCTCTGTCGGACTCTGTCGGGCTCTGTCGGGCTCTACTGGGCCCTGTCGGGCCCTGTCGGGCTCTGTCGGGCTCTGTCGGGCTCTACTGGGCTCTGTCGGGCTCTGTCGGGGTCTACTGTGCCCTGTCGGGCCCTGTCGGGCTCTGTCGGGCTCTGTCGGGCTCTGTCGGGCTCTGTCGGGCTCTGTAGGGCTCTGTCGGGCTCTGTCGGGCTCTACTGGGCTCTGTCGGGCTCTGTCGGGCTCTGTCGGGCTCTACTGGGCCCTGTCGGGCCCTGTCGGGCTCTGTCGGGCTCTGTCGGGCTCTGTCGGGCTCTGTAGGGCTCTGTCGGGCTCTGTCGGGCTCTACTGGGCTCTGTCGGGCTCTGTCGGGCTCTGTCGGGCTCTACTGGGCCCTGTCGGGCCCTGTCGGGCCCTGTCGGGCCCTGTCGGGCTCTGTCGGGCTCTGTCGGGCTCTGTCGGGCTCTACTGGGCTCTGTCGGGCTCTACTGGGCTCTACTGGGCCCTGTCGGACTCTGTCGGGCTCTGTCGGGCTCTACTGGGCTCTGTCGGGCTCTGTCGGGCCCTGTCGGGCCCTGTCGGGCTCTGTCGGGCTCTGTCGGGCCCTATCGGGTTCTGTCGGGCTCTGTCGGGCCCTGTCGGGCTCTACTGGGCCCTGTCGGGCTCTGTCGGGCTCTGTCGGGCTCTGTCGGGCCCTGTCGGGCCCTGTCGGGCTCTGTCGGGCTCTACTGGGCCCTGTCGGGCCCTGTCGGGCTCTGTCGGGCTCTGTCGGGCCCTGTCGGGCTCTGTCGGGCTCTACTGGGCCCTGTCGGGTCCTGTGGGGCTCTGTCGGGCTCTGTCGGGCTCTACTGGGCTAAACTGGGCTCTCTCGGGCTCTGTCGGGCTCTGTCGGGCCCTGTCGGGCTCTGTCGGGCCCTGTCGGGCTCTGTCGGGCTCTGTCGGGCCCTGTCGGGCCCTGTCGGGCCCTGTCGGGCTCTGTCGGGGTCTGTCGGGCTCTGTCGGGCTCTGTCGGGCTCTGTCGGGCTCTACTGGGCCCTGTCGGGCTCTGTCGGGCTCTGTAGGGCTCTGTCGGGCTCTGTCGGGCTCTGTCGGTCTCTACTGGGCCCTGTCGGGCTCTGTCGGGCTCTGTCGGGCCCTGTCGGGCCCTGTCGGGCTCTGTCAGGCTCTGTCGGGCTCTGTCGGGCTCTACTGGGCCCTGTCGGGCCCTGTCGGGACCTGTCGGGCTCTACTGGGCTCTACTGGGCTCTGTCGGGCTCTGTCGGGCTCTACTGGGCCCTGTCGGGCCCTGTCGGGCCCTGTCGGGCCCTGTCGGGCTCTGTCGGGCTCTGTCGGGCTCTGTCTGGCTCTGTCGGGCTCTGTCGGGTTCTACTGGGCTCTACTGGGCTCTGTCGGGGTCTACTGTGCCCTGTCGGGCCCTGTCGGGCCCTGTCGGGCTTTGTCGGGCTCTACTGGGCTCTGTCGGGCTCTGTTGGGCTCTACTGGGCCCTGTCGGGCCCTGTCGGGCCCTGTCGGGCTCTGTCGGGCTCTGTCGGGCCCTGTCGGGCCCTGTCGGGCTCTGTCGGGCTCTGTCGGGCTCTACTGGGCTCTGTCGGGCTCTGTCGGGCTCTGTCGGGCCCTGTCGGGCCCTGTCGTGCTCTGTCGGGCCCTGTCGGGCCCTGTCGGGCTCTGTCGGGCTCTGCTGGGCCCTGTCGCGCTCTGTCGGGCTCTGTCGGGCTCTGTCGGGCTCTGTTGGACCCTGTCTGGCTCTGTCGGGCTCTACTGGGCCCTGTCGGGCCCTGTCGGGCCCTGTCGGGCTCTGTCGGGCTCTGTCGGTCTCTGTCGAGCCCTGTCGGGCTCTGTCGGGCTCTGTCGGGCTCTGTCGGGCTCTACTGGGCCCTGTCGGGCTCTGTCGGGCTCTGTCGGGCTCTACTGGGCCCTGTCGGGCTCTGTCGGGCTCTGTCGGGCTCTACTGGGCCCTGTCGGTCCCTGTCGGGCCCTGTCGGGCTCTGTCGGGCTCTGTCGGGCTCTGTCGGGCTCTGTCGGGCCCTGTCGGGCTGTGTCGGGCTCTACTGGGCCCTGTCGGGCTCTGTCGGGCTCTGTCGGGCCCTGTCGGGCTCTGTCGGGCTCTGTCGGGCTCTGTCGGGCTCTACTGGGCCCTGTCGGGTTCTGTCGGGCTCTACTGGGCTCTGTCGGGCCCTGTCGGGCCCTGTCGGGCCCTGTCGGGCTCTGTCGGGCTCTGTCGGGCCCTGTCGGGCCCTGTCGGGCTCTGTCGGGCCCTGTCGGGCCCTGTCGGGCTCTGTCGGGCCCTGTCGGGCCCTGTCGGGCTCTGTCGGGCTCTGTCGGGCTCTACTGGGCCCTGTCGGGCCCTGTCGGGCCCTGTCGGGCTCTGTCGGGCTCTGTCGGGCCCTGTCGGGCTCTGTCGGGCTCTACTGGGCCCTGTCGGGCCCTGTCGGGCTCTGTCGGGCTCTGTCGGGCTCTACTGGGCTAAACTGGGCCCTGTCGGGCCCTGTCGGGCCCTGTCGGGCCCTGTCGGGCTCTGTCGGGCCCTGTCGGGCCCTATCGGGCTCTGTCGGGCTCTGTCGGGCCCTGTCGGGTTCTACTGGGCTCTACTGGGCCCTGTCGGGCTCTGTCGGGCTCTGTCGGGCTCTGTCGGGCTCTGTCGGGCTCTACTGGGCTTTGTCGGGCTCTACTGGGCTCTGTCGGGCTCTGTCGGGCCATGTCGGGCCCTGTCGGGCCCTGTCGGGCTCTGTCGGGCTCTGTCGGGCTCTGTCGGGCCCTGTCGGGCCCTGTCGGGCTCTGTCGGGCCCTGTCGGGCCCTGTCGGGCTCTACTGGGCCCTGTCGGGCTCTGTCGGGCCCTGTCGGGCCCTGTCGGGCCCTGTCGGGCTCTGTCGGGCTCTGTCTGGCTCTGCTGGGCCCTGTCGGGCTCTGTCGGTCTCTGTCGGGCTGTGTCGGGCCCTGTCGGGCTGTGTCGGGCTCTGTCGGGCTCTACTGGGGCCTGTCGGGCCCTGTCGGGCTCTGTCGGGCTCTGTCGGGCTCTACTGGGCTAAACTGGGCCCTGTCGGGCCCTGTCGGGCCCTGTCGGGCTCTGTCGGGCTCTGTCGGGCTCTGTCGGGCTCTACCGGGCCCTGTCGGGCCCTGTCGGGCTCTGTCGGGCTCTGTCGGGCTCTGTCGGGCTCTGTCGGGCTGTACTGGGCTCTGTCGGGCTCTGTCGGGCTCTCTCGGGCTCTGTCGGGCTCTACTGGGCCCTGTCGGGCTCTGTCGGGCTCTGTCGGGCTCTGTCGGGCTCTACTGGGCCCTGTCGGGCCCTGTCGGGCCCTGTCGGGCCCTGTCGGGCTCTGTCGGGCTCTGTCGGGCTCTGTCGGGCTCTACTGGGCCCTGTCGGGCTCTGTCGGGCTCTGTCGGGCTCTGTCGGGCTCTACTGGGCTCTGTCGGGCCCTGTCGGGCCCTGTCGGGCCCTGTCGGGCTCTGTCGGGCTCTGTCGGGCTCTGTCGGGCTCTACTGGGCTCTGTCGGGCTCTACTGGGCTCTACTGGGCCCTGTCGGGCTCTGTCGGGCTCTGTCGGGCTCTGTCGGGCTCTGTCGGGCTCTACTGGGCCCTGTCGGGCTCTGTCGGGCTCTGTCGGGCCCTGTCGGGCCCTGTCGGGCTCTGTCGGGCTCTGTCGGGCTCTGTCGGGCTCTGTCGAGCTCTGTCGAGCTCTACTGGGCCCTGTCGGGCTCTGTCGGGCTCTGTCGGGCTCTGTCGGGCTCTACTGGGCCCTGTCGGGCCCTGTCGGGCTCTGTCGGGCCCTGTCGGGCTCTGTCGGGCTCTGTCGGGCTCTGTCGGGCTCTACTGGGCCCTGTCGGGCCCTGTCGGGCCCTGTCGGGCTCTGTCGGGCTCTGTCGGGCTCTGTCGGGCTCTACTGGGCCCTGTCGGGCCCTGTCGGGCCCTGTCGGGCTCTGTCGGGCTCTGTCGGGCTCTGTCGGGCTCTACTGGGCTCTGTCGGGCTCTGTCGGGCTCTGTCGGGCTCTGTCGGGCTCTACTGGGCCCTGTCGGGCCCTGTCGGGCTCTGTCGGGCTCTGTCGGGCTCAACTGGTCTCTGTCGGGCTCTGTCGGGTTCTGTCGGGCTCTGTCGGGCTCTACTGGGCTCTGTCGGGCTCTACTGGGCTCTGTCGGGATCTGTCGGGCTCTACTGGGCCCTGTCGGGCTCTGTCGGGCCCTGTCGGGCCCTGTCGGGCTCTGTCGGGCTCTGTCGGGCTCTGTCGGGCTCTGTCGGGCTCAACTGGGCTCTGTCGGGCTCTGTCGGGCTCTGTCGGGCTCTGTCGGGCTCAACTGGTCTCTGTCGGGCTCTACTGGGCCCTGTCGGGCCCTGTCGGGCTCTGTCGGGTTCTGTCGGGCTCTGTCGGGCTCTGTCGGGCTCTGTCGGGCTCTGTAGGGCTCTGTCGGGCTCTACTGGGCTCTGTCGGGCCCTGTCGGGCCCTGTCGGGCCCTGTCGGGCTCTGTCGGGCTCTGTCGGGCTCTGTCGGGCTCTACTGGGCCCTGTTGGGCTCTGTCGGGCCCTGTCGGGCCCTGTCGGGCTCTGTCGGGCTCTGTCGGGCCCTGTCGGGCTCTGTCGGGCTCTACTGGGCCCTGTCGGGCTCTGTCGGGCCCTGTCGGACTCTGTCGGGCCCTGTCGGGCTCTGTCGGGCTCTGTCGGGCTCTGTCGGGCTCTGCTGGGTCCTGTCGGGCTCTGTTGGACTCTGTCGGGCCCTGTCGGGCCCTGTCGGGCTCTGTCGGGCCCTGTCGGGCCCTGTCGGGCTCTGTCGGGCTCTACTGGGCCCTGTCGGGCCCTGTCGGGCTCTGTCGGACTGTGTCGGGCTCTGTCGGGCTCTACTGGGCCCTGTCGGGCCCTGTCGGGCTCTGTCGGGCTCTGTCGGGCTCTACTGGGCTCTACTGGGCTCTGTCGGGCTCTGTCGGGGTCTACTGTGCCCTGTCGGGCCCTGTCGGGCCCTGTCGGGCTCTGTCGGGCTCTGTCGGGCTCTGTCGGGCTCTGTAGGGCTCTGTCGGGCTCTGTCGGGCTCTACTGGGCTCTGTCGGGCTCTGTCGGGCTCTGTCGGGCTCTACTGGGCCCTGTCGGGCCCTGTCGGGCTCTGTCGGGCTCTGTCGGGCTCTGTCGGGCTCTGTAGGGCTCTGTCGGGCTCTGTCGGGCTCTACTGGGCTCTGTCGGGCTCTGTCGGGCTCTGTCGGGCTCTACTGGGCCCTGTCAGGCCCTGTCGGGCCCTGTCGGGCCCTGTCGGGCTCTGTCGGGCTCTGTCGGGCTCTGTCGGGCTCTACTGGGCTCTGTCGGGCTCTACTGGGCTCTACTGGGCCCTGTCGGACTCTGTCGGGCTCTGTCGGGCTCTACTGGGCTCTGTCGGGCTCTGTCGGGCCCTGTCGGGCCCTGTCGGGCTCTGTCGGGCTCTGTCGGGCTCTGTCGGGCTCTGTCGGGCTCTGTCGGGCCCTGTCGGGCTCTACTGGGCCCTGTCGGGCTCTGTCGGGCTCTGTCGGGCTCTGTCGGGCCCTGTCGGGCCCTGTCGGGCTCTGTCGGGCTCTACTGGGCCCTGTCGGGCCCTGTCGGGCTCTGTCGGGCTCTGTCGGGCCCTGTCGGGCTCTGTCGGGCTCTACTGGGCCCTGTCGGGTCCTGTGGGGCTCTGTCGGGCTCTGTCGGGCTCTACTGGGCTAAACTGGGCTCTGTCGGGCTCTGTCGGGCTCTGTCGGGCCCTGTCGGGCTCTGTCGGGCCCTGTCGGGCTCTGTCGGGCTCTGTCGGGCCCTGTCGGGCCCTGTCGGGCCCTGTCGGTCTCTGTCGGGGTCTGTCGGGCTCTGTCGGGCTCTGTCGGGCTCTGTCGGGCTCTACTGGGCCCTGTCGGGCTCTGTCGGGCTCTGTCGGGCTCTGTCGGGCTCTGTCGGGCTCTGTCGGTCTCTACTGGGCCCTGTCGGGCTCTGTCGGACTCTGTCGGGCCCTGTCGGGCCCTGTCGGGCTCTGTCAGGCTCTGTCGGGCTCTGTCGGGCTCTACTGGGCCCTGTCGGGCCCTGTCGGGACCTGTCGGGCTCTACTGGGCTCTACTGGGCTCTGTCGGGCTCTGTCGGGCTCTACTGGGCCCTGTCGGGCCCTGTCGGGCCCTGTCGGGCCCTGTCGGGCTCTGTCGGGCTCTGTCGGGCTCTGTCTGGCTCTGTCGGGCTCTGTCGGGTTCTACTGGGCTCTACTGGGCTCTGTCGGGGTCTACTGTGCCCTGTCGGGCCCTGTCGGGCCCTGTCGGGCTTTGTCGGGCTCTACTGGGCTCTGTCGGGCTCTGTTGGGCTCTACTGGGCCCTGTCGGGCCCTGTCGGGCTCTGTCGGGCTCTGTCGGGCCCTGTCGGGCCCTGTCGGGCTCTGTCGGGCTCTGTCGGGCTCTACTGGGCTCTGTCGGGCTCTGTCGGGCTCTGTCGGGCCCTGTCGGGCCCTGTCGTGCTCTGTCGGGCCCTGTCGGGCCCTGTCGGGCTCTGTCGGGCTCTGCTGGGCCCTGTCGCGCTCTGTCGGGCTCTGTCGGGCTCTGTCGGGCTCTGTTGGACCCTGTCGGGCTCTGTCGGGCTCTACTGGGCCCTGTCGGGCCCTGTCGGGCCCTGTCGGGCTCTGTCGGGCTCTGTCGGTCTCTGTCGAGCCCTGTCGGGCTCTGTCGGGCTCTGTCGGGCTCTGTCGGGCTCTACTGGGCCCTGTCGGGCTCTGTCGGGCTCTGTCGGGCTCTACTGGGCCCTGTCGGGCTCTGTCGGGCTCTGTCGGGCTCTACTGGGCCCTGTCGGTCCCTGTCGGGCCCTGTCGGGCCCTGTCGGGCTCTGTCGGGCTCTGTCGGGCTCTGTCGGGCTCTGTCGGGCCCTGTCGGGCTGTGTCGGGCTCTACTGGGCCCTGTCGGGCTCTGTCGGGCTCTGTCGGGCTCTGTCGGGCCCTGTCGGGCTCTGTCGGGCTCTGTCGGGCTCTGTCGGGCTCTACTGGGCCCTGTCGGGTTCTGTCGGGCCCTGTCGGGCCCTGTCGGGCCCTGTCGGGCCCTGTCGGGCTCTGTCGGGCTCTGTCGGGCCCTGTCGGGCCCTGTCGGGCTCTGTCGGGCCCTGTCGGGCCCTGTCGGGCTCTGTCGGGCCCTGTCGGGCCCTGTCGGGCTCTGTCGGGCTCTGTCGGGCTCTACTGGGCCCTGTCGGGCCCTGTCGGGCCCTGTCGGGCTCTGTCGGGCTCTGTCGGGCCCTGTCGGGCTCTGTCGGGCTCTACTGGGCCCTGTCGGGCCCTGTCGGGCTCTGTCGGGCTCTGTCGGGCTCTACTGGGCTAAACTGGGCCCTGTCGGGCCCTGTCGGGCTCTGTCGGGCCCTGTCGGGCCCTATCGGGCTCTGTCGGGCTCTGTCGGGCTCTGTCGGGCTCTACTGGGCCCTGTCGGGCTCTGTCGGGCTCTGTCGGGCTCTGTCGGGCTCTACTGGGCCCTGTCGGGCTCTGTCGGGCTCTGTCTGGCCCTGTCGGGCCCTGTCGGGCTCTGTCAGGCTCTGTCGGGCTCTGTCGGGCTCTACTGGGCCCTGTCGGGCCCTGTCGGGACCTGTCGGGCTCTACTGGGCTCTACTGGGCTCTGTCGGGCTCTGTCGGGCTCTACTGGGCCCTGTCGGGCCCTGTCGGGCCCTGTCGGGCTCTGTCGGGCCCTGTCGGGCTCTGTCTGGCCCTGTCAGGCCCTGCCGGGCTCTGTCGGGCTCTGTCGGGCTCTACTGGGCTCTACTGGGCTCTGTCGGGCTCTGTCGGGGTCTACTGTGCCCTGTCGGGCCCTGTCGGGCTCTGTCGGGCTCTACTGGGCTCTGTCGGGCTCTACTGGGCCCTGTCGGGCTCTGTCGGGCTCTGTCGGGCTCTGTCGGGCTCTACTGGGCCCTGTCGGGCCCTGTCGGGCTCTGTCGGGCCCTGTCGGGCCCTGTCGGGCTCTGTCGGGCTCTGTCGGGCTCTACTGGGCTCTGTCGGGCTCTGTCGGGCTGTACTGGGCTCTGTCGGGCTCTACTGGGCCCTGTCGGGCCCTATCGGGCCCTGTCGGGCTCTGTCGGGCTCAACTGGTCTCTGTCGGGCTCTGTCGGGCTCTGTCGGGCTCTGTCGGGCTCTGTCGGGCTCTACTGGGCTCTACTGGGCCCTGTCGGGCTCTGTCGGGCTCTGTCGGGCTCTGTCGGGCCCTGTCGGGCTCTGTCGGGCTCTGTCGGGCTCTACTGGGCTCTGTCGGGCTCTGTCGGGCTCTGTCGGGCTCAACTGGACTCTGTCGGGCTCTGTCGGGCTCTGTCGGGCTCTGTCGGGCTCTACTGGGCTCTACTGGGCTCTGTCGGGCTCTGTCGGGCTCTACTGGGCCCTGTCGGGCTCTGTCGGGCTCTGTCGGGCTCTGTCGGGCTCTGTCGGGCCCTGTCGGGCTCTGTCGGGCCCTGACGGGCTCTGTCGGGCTCTACTGGGCCCTGTCGGGCTCTGTCGGGCTCTGTCGGGCTCTGTCGGGCTCTGTCGGGCTCTACTGGGCCCTGTCGGGCCCTGTCGGGCTCTGTCGGGCCCTGTCGGGCCCTGTCGGGCTCTGTCGGGCTCTGTCGGGCTCTACTGGGCTCTGTCGGGCTCTGTCGGGCTGTACTGGGCTCTGTCGGGCTCTACTGGGCCCTGTCGGGCCCTGTCGGGCTCTGTCGGGCTCAACTGGTCTCTGTCGGGCTCTGTCGGGCTCTGTCGGGCTCTGTCGGGCTCTGTCGGGCTCTACTGGGCTCTACTGGGCTCTGTCGGGCTCTGTCGGGCTCTACTGGGCCCTGTCGGGCTCTGTCGGGCTCTGTCGGGCTCTGTCGGGCCCTGTCGGGCTCTGTCGGGCTCTGTCGGGCTCTACTGGGCTCTGTCGGGCCCTGACGGGCTCTGTCGGGCTCTACTGGGCCCTGTCGGGCCCTGTCGGGCTCTGTCGGGCTCTGTCGGGCTCTGTCGGGCTCTGTCGGGCTCTGCTGGGTCCTGTCGGGCTCTGTCGGACTCTGTCGGGCTCTGTCGGGCTCTGTCGGGCTCTGTCGGGCCCTGTCGGGCTCTCTCTGTCTCTACTGGGCCCTGTCTGGTCCTGTCGGGCTCTGTCGGGCTCTGTCGGGCTCTACTGGGCTAAACTGGGCTCTGTCGGGCCCTGTCGGGCCCTGTCGGGCCCTGTCGGGCCCTGTCGGGCTCTGTCGGGCTCTGTCGGGCTCTGTCGGGATCTGTCGGGCTCTACTGGGCTCTGTCGGGCTCTGTCGGGCTCTACTGGGCCCTGTCGGGCTCTGTCGGGCTCTGTCGGGCTCTGTCGGGCTCTGTCGGGCTCTGTCGGGCTCTACTGGGCTCTGTCGGGCTCTGTCGGGCTCTGTCGGGCTCTACTGGGCCCTGTCGGGCTCTGTCGGGCTCTGTCGGGCCCTGTTGGGCTCTGTCGGGCTCTGTCGGGCTCTGTCGGGCTCTACTGGGCTCTGTCGGGCTCTACTGGGCCCTGTCGGGCTCTGTCGGGCTCTGTCGGGCTCTGTCGGGCTCTACTGGGCTCTGTCGGGCTCTGTTGGGCCCTGTCGGGCCCTGTCGGGCTCTGTCGGGCCCTGTCGGGTTCTGTCGGGCACTGTCGGGCCCTGTCGGGCTCTACTGGGCCCTGTCGGGCTCTGTCGGGCTCTGTCGGGCTCTGTCGGGCCCTGTCGGGCTCTGTCGGGCTCTGTCGGGCCCTGTCGGGCTCTGTCGGGCTCTGTCGGGCTCTACTGGGCCCTGTTGGGCCCTGTCGGGCTCTGTCGGGCTCTGCTGGGTCCTGTCGGGCTCTGCTGGGTTCTGTCGGGCTCTGTCGGACTCTGTCGGGCTCTGTCGGGCTCTGTCGGGCTCTGTCGGGCTCTGTCGGGCTCTACTGGGCCCTGTCGGGTCCTGTCGTGCTCTGTCGGGCTCTGTCGGGATCTACTGGGCTAAACTGGGCCCTGTCGGGCCCTGTCGGGCCCTGTCGGGCTCTGTCGGGCTCTGTCGGGCCCTGTCGGGCTCTGTCGGGCCCTGTCGGGCCCTGTCGGGCTCTGTCGGGCTCTGTCGGGCTCTGTCGGGCTCTACTGGGCCCTGTCGGGCTCTGTCTGGCCCTGTCGGGCCCTGTCGGGCCCTGTCGGGCTCTGTCAGGCTCTGTCGGGCTCTGTCGGGCTCTACTGGGCTCTGTCGGGCCCTGTCGGGACCTGTCGGGCTCTACTGGGCTCTACTGGGCTCTGTCGGGCTCTGTCGGGCCCTGTCGGGCCCTGTCGGGCTCTGTCTGGCTCTGTCGGGCCCTGTCGGGCTCTGTCGGGCTCTACTGGGCTCTACTAGGCTCTGTCGGGCTCTGTCGGGGTCTACTGTGCCCTGTCGGGCCCTGTCGGGCCCTGTCGGACTCTGTCGGGCTCTACTGGGCTCTGTCGGGCTCTGTCGGGCTCTACTGGGCCCTGTCGGGCTCTGTCGGGCCCTGTCGGGCTCTGTCGGGCTCTGTCGGGCTCTGTCGGGCCCTGTCAGGCTCTGTCGGGCTCTACTGGGCCCTGTCGGGCCCTGTCGGGCTCTGTCGGGCTCTGTCGGGCTCTGTCGGGCTCTACTGGGCTCTGTCGGGCTCTGTCGGGCCCTGTCGGGCTCTACTGGGCCCTGTCGGGCTCTGTCGGGCCCTGTCGGGCTCTGTCGGGCTCTGTCGGGCTCTACTGGGCTCTGTCGGGCTCTACTGGGCCCTGTCGGGCTCTGTCGGGCTCTGTCGGGCTCTGTCGGGCTCTACTGGGCCCTGTCGGGCTCTGTCGGGCCCTGTCGGGCCCTGTCGGGCTCTGTCGGGCCCTGTCGGGCTCTACTGGGCTCTGTCGGGCTCTGTCGGGCCCTGTCGGGCCCTGTCGGGCTCTGTCGGGCCCTGTCGGGTTGTGTCGGGCTCTGTCGGGCCCTGTCGGGCTCTACTGGGCCCTGTCGGGCCCTGTCGGGCCCTGTCGGGCTCTGTCGGGCTCTGTCGGGCCCTGTCGGGCTCTGTCGGGCTCTACTGGGCCCTGTCGGGCCCTGTCGGGCTCTGTCGGGCTCTGTCGGGCTCTACTGGGCTAAACTGGGTCCTGTCGGTCCCTGTCGGGCCCTGTCGGGCCCTGTCGGGCTCTGTCGGGCTCTGTCGGGCTCTGTCGGGCTCTACTGGGCCCTGTCGGGCTCTGTCGGGCTCTGTCGGGCTCTGTCGGGCTCTGTCGGGCTCTGTCTGGCCCTGTCGGGCCCTGTCGGGCTCTGTCAGGCTCTGTCGGGCTCTGTCGGGCTCTACTGGGCCCTGTCGGGACCTGTCGGGCTCTACTGGGCTCTACTGGGCTCTGTCGGGCTCTGTCGGGCTCTACTGGGCCCTGTCGGGCCCTGTCGGGCCCTGTCGGGCTCTGTCGGGCCCTGTCGGGCTCTGTCTGGCCCTGTCGGGCCCTGCCGGGCTCTGTCGGGCTCTGTCGGGCTCTACCGGGCTCTACTGGGCTCTGTCGGGCTCTGTCGGGGTCTACTGTGCCCTGTCGGGCCCTGTCGGGCCCTGTCGGGCTCTGTCGGGCTCTACTGGGCTCTGTCGGGCTCTGTCGGGCTCTGTCGGGCTCTACTGGGCCCTGTCGGGCTCTGTCGGGCCCTGTCGGGCTCTGTCGGGCTCTGTCGGGCCCTGTCGGGCCCTGTCGGGCTCTGTCGGGCTCTGTCGGGCTCTACTGGGCCCTGTCGGGCCCTGTCGGGCCCTGTCGGGCTCTGTCGGGCTCTGTCGGGCCCTGTCGGTCTCTGTGGGGCTCTGTCGGGTCCTATCGGGCTCTGTCGGGCTCTACTGGGCCCTGTCGGGCTCTGTCGGGCTCTGTCGGGCTCTGTCGGGCTCAATTGGTCTCTGTCGGGCCCTGTCGGGCCCTGTCGGGCTCTGTCGGGCTCTGTCGGGCTCTGCTGGGCCCTGTCGGGCCCTGTCGGGCTCTGTCGGGCTCTGTCGGGCCCTGTCGGGCCCTGTCGGGCTCTGTCGGGCTCTGTCGGGCTCTGTCGGGCTCTACTGGGCCCTGTCGGGCTCTGTCGGGCTCTGTAGGGCTCTGTCGGGCTCTACTGGGCTAAACTGGGCTCAGTCGGGCCCTGTCGGGCCCTGTCGGGCCCTGTCGGGCTCTGTCGGGTTCTGTCGGGCCCTGTCGGGCCCTGTCGGGCCCTGTCGGGCCCTGTCGGGCTCTGTCGGGCTCTACTGGGCTCTTTCGGGCTCTGTCGGGCTCTACTGGGCTCTGTCGGGCTCTGTCGGGCCCTGTCGGGCTCTGTCGGGCTCTGTCGGGCTCTGTCGGGCTCTGTCGGGCTCTACTGGGCTCTGTCGGGCTCTGTCGGGCCCTGTCGGGCTCTACTGGGCCCTGTCGGGCTCTGTCGGGCCCTGTCGGGCTCTGTCGGGCTCTGTCGGGCTCTACTGGGCTCTGTCGGGCTCTACTGGGCCCTGTCGGGCTCTGTCGGGCTCTGTCGGGCTCTGTCGGGCTCTACTGGGCCCTGTCGGGCTCTGTCGGGCCCTGTCGGGCCCTGTCGGGCTCTGTCGGGCCCTGTCGGGCTCTACTGGGCTCTGTCGGGCTCTGTCGGGCCCTGTCGGGCCCTGTCGGGCTCTGTCGGGCCCTGTCGGGTTCTGTCGGGCTCTGTCGGGCCCTGTCGGGCTCTACTGGGCCCTGTCGGGCCCTGTCGGGCCCTGTCGGGCTCTGTCGGGCTCTGTCGGGCCCTGTCGGGCTCTGTCGGGCTCTACTGGGCCCTGTCGGGCCCTGTCGGGCTCTGTCGGGCTCTGTCGGGCTCTACTGGGCTAAACTGGGCCCTGTCGGTCCCTGTCGGGCCCTGTCGGGCCCTGTCGGGGTCTGTCGGGCTCTGTCGGGCTCTGTCGGGCTCTACTGGGCCCTGTCGGGCTCTGTCGGGCTCTGTCGGGCTCTGTCGGGCTCTGTCGGGCTCTGTCGGGCTCTGTCTGGCCCTGTCGGGCCCTGTCGGGCTCTGTCAGGCTCTGTCGGGCTCTGTCGGGCTCTACTGGGCCCTGTCGGGACCTGTCGGGCTCTACTGGGCTCTACTGGGCTCTGTCGGGCTCTGTCGGGCTCTACTGGGCCCTGTCGGGCCCTGTCGGGCCCTGTCGGGCTCTGTCTGGCCCTGTCGGGCCCTGCCGGGCTCTGTCGGGCTCTGTCGGGCTCTACCGGGCTCTACTGGGCTCTGTCGGGCTCTGTCGGGGTCTACTGTGCCCTGTCGGGCCCTGTCGGGCCCTGTCGGGCTCTGTCGGGCTCTACTGGGCTCTGTCGGGCTCTGTCGGGCTCTGTCGGGCTCTACTGGGCCCTGTCGGGCTCTGTCGGGCCCTGTCGGGCTCTGTCGGGCTCTGTCGGGCCCTGTCGGGCCCTGTCGGGCTCTGTCGGGCTCTGTCGGGCTCTACTGGGCCCTGTCGGGCCCTGTCGGGCCCTGTCGGGCTCTCTCGGGCTCTGTCGGGCCCTGTTGGTCTCTGTGGGGCTCTGTCGGGTCCTATCGGGCTCTGTCGGGCTCTACTGGGCCCTGTCGGGCTCTGTCGGGCTCTGTCGGGCTCTGTCGGGCTCAATTGGTCTCTGTCGGGCCCTGTCGGGCCCTGTCGGGCTCTGTCGGGCTCTGTCGGGCTCTGCTGGGCCCTGTCGGGCCCTGTCGGGCTCTGTCGGGCTCTGTCGGGCCCTGTCGGGCCCTGTCGGGCTCTGTCGGGCTCTGTCGGGCTCTGTCGGGCTCTACTGGGCCCTGTCGGGCTCTGTCGGGCTCTGTCGGGCTCTGTCGGGCTCTACTGGGCTAAACTGGGCTCAGTCGGGCCCTGTCGGGCCCTGTCGGGCCCTGTCGGGCTCTGTCGGGTTCTGTCGGGCTCTGTCGGGCCCTGTCGGGCCCTGTCGGGCCCTGTCGGGCCCTGTCGGGCTCTGTCGGGCTCTGTCGGGCTCTACTGGGCTCTTTCGGGCTCTGTCGGGCTCTACTGGGCTCTGTCGGGCTCTGTCGGGCCCTGTCGGGCCCTGTCGGGCCCTGTCGGGCTCTGTCGGGCTCTGTCGGGCTCTGTCGGGCTCTACTGGGCTCTGTCGGGCTCTACTGGGCTCTACTGGGCCCTGTCGGGCTCTGTTGGGCTCTTTCGGGCTCTGTCGGGCTCTGTCGGGCTCTGTCGGGCTCTACTGGGCCCTGTCGGGCCCTGTCGGGCTCTGTCGGGCCCTGTCGGGCCCTGTCGGGCTCTGTCGGGCTCTGTCGGGCTCTACTGGGCTCTGTCGGGCTCTGTCGGGCTGTACTGGTCTCTGTCGGGCTCTACTGGGCCCTGTCGGGCCCTGTCGGGCCCTGTCGGGCTCTGTCGGGCTCAACTGGTCTCTGTCGGGCTCTGTCGGGCTCTGTCGGGCTCTGTCGGGCTCTACTGGGCTCTACTGGGCTCTGTCGGGCTCTGTCGGGCTCTACTGGGCCCTGTCGGGCTCTGTCGGGCTCTGTCGGGCTCTGTCGGGCCCTGTCGGGCTCTGTCGGGCTCTGTCGGGCTCTACTGGGCTCTGTCGGGCTCTGTCGGGCTCTGTCGGGCTCAACTGGTCTCTGTCGGGCTCTGTCGGGCTCTGTCGGGCTCTGTCGGGCTCTACTGGGCTCTACTGGGCTCTGTCGGGCTCTGTCGGGCTCTACTGGGCCCTGTCGGGCTCTGTCGGGCTCTGTCGGGCTCTGTCGGGCTCTGTCGGGCCCTGTCGGGCTCTGTCGGGCTCTGTCGGGCCCTGACGGGCTCTGTCGGGCTCTACTGGGCCCTGTCGGGCCCTGTCGGGCTCTGTCGGGCTCTGTCGGGCTCTGTCGGGCTCTGCTGGGTCCTGTCGGGCTCTGTCGGACTCTGTCGGGCTCTGTCGGGCTCTGTCGGGCTCTGCCGGGCCCTGTCGGGCTCTCTCTGGCTCTACTGGGCCCTGTCTGGTCCTGTCGGGCTCTGTCGGGCTCTGTCGGGCTCTACTGGGCTCTGTCGGGCTCTGTCGGGCTCTACTGGGCCCTGTCGGGCTCTGTCGGGCTCTGTCGGGCTCTGTCGGGCTCTGTCGGGCCCTGTCGGGCTCTGTCGGGCTCTGTCGGGCCCTGACGGGCTCTGTCGGGCTCTACTGGGCCCTGTCGGGCCCTGTCGGGCTCTGTCGGGCTCTGTCGGGCTCTGCTGGGTCCTGTCGGGCTCTGTCGGACTCTGTCGGGCTCTGTCGGGCTCTGTCGGGCTCTGTCGGGCCCTGTCGGGCTCTCTCTGGCTCTACTGGGCCCTGTCTGGTCCTGTCGGGCTCTGTCGGGCTCTGTCGGGCTCTACTGGGCTAAACTGGGCTCTGTCGGGCCCTGTCGGGCCCTGTCGGGCTCTGTCGGGCCCTGTCGGGCTCTGTCGGGCCCTGTCGGGCTCTGTCGGGCTCTGTCGGGCTCTGTCGGGCTCTGTCGGGCTCTGTCGGGATCTGTCGGGCTCTACTGGGCTCTGTCGGGCTCTGTCGGGCTCTACTGGGCCCTGTCGGGCTCTGTCGGGCTCTGTCGGGCTCTGTCGGGCTCTACTGGGCTCTGTCGGGCTCTGTCGGGCTCTGTCGGGCTCTACTGGGCCCTGTCGGGCTCTGTCGGGCTCTGTCGGGCCCTGTCGGGCTCTGTCGGGCCCTGTCGGGCTCTGTCGGGCTCTGTCGGGCTCTGTCGGGCTCTACTGGGCTCTGTCGGGCTCTACTGGGCCCTGTCGGGCTCTGTCGGGCTCTGTCGGGCTCTACTGGGCTCTGTCGGGCTCTGTTGGGCCCTGTCGGGCCCTGTCGGGCTCTGTCGGGCCCTGTCGGGCCCTGTCGGGCTCTGTCGGGCTCTGTCGGGCTCTGTCGGGCTCTGTCGGGCCCTGTCGGGCTCTGTCGGGCTCTGTCGGGCCCTGTCGGGCTCTGTCGGGCTCTGTCGGGCTCTACTGGGCCCTGTTGGGCCCTGTCGGGCTCTGTCGGGCTCTGCTGGGTCCTGTCGGGCTCTGCTGGGTTCTGTCGGGCTCTGTCGGACTCTGTCGGGCTCTGTCGGGCTCTGTCGGGCTCTGTCGAGCTCTGTCGGGCTCTGTCGGGCCCTGTCGGGCTCTGTCGGGCTCTACTGGGCCCTGTCGGGTCCTGTCGTGCTCTGTCGGGCTCTGTCGGGCTCTACTGGGCTAAACTGGGCCCTGTCGGGCCCTGTCGGGCTCTGTCGGGCTCTGTCGGGCCCTGTCGGGCTCTGTCGGGCCCTGTCGGGCCCTGTCGGGCCCTGTCGGGCTCTGTCGGGCTCTGTCGGGCTCTGTCGGGCTCTACTGGGCCCTGTCGGGCCCTGTCGGGCCCTGTCGGGCCCTGTCGGGCTCTGTCAGGCTCTGTCGGGCTCTGTCGGGCTCTACTGGGCTCTGTCGGGCCCTGTCGGGACCTGTCGGGCTCTACTGGGCTCTACTGGGCTCTGTCGGGCTCTGTCGGGCCCTGTCGGGCCCTGTCGGGCTCTGTCTGGCTCTGTCGGGCCCTGTCGGGCTCTGTCGGGCTCTACTGGGCTCTACTAGGCTCTGTCGGGCTCTGTCGGGGTCTACTGTGCCCTGTCGGGCCCTGTCGGGCCCTGTCGGACTCTGTCGGGCTCTACTGGGCTCTGTCGGGCTCTGTCGGGCTCTACTGGGCCCTGTCGGGCTCTGTCGGGCCCTGTCGGGCTCTGTCGGGCCCTGTCGGGCTCTGTCGGGCTCTGTTGGGCCCTGTCGGGCCCTGTCGGGCTCTGTCGGGCTCTGTCGGGCTCTGTCGGGCTCTACTGGGCTCTGTCGGGCTCTGTCGGGCTCTGTCGGGCTCTACTGGGCCCTGTCGGGCTCTGTCGGGCCCTGTCGGGCTCTGTCGGGCTCTGTCGGGCTCTACTGGGCTCTGTCGGGCTCTACTGGGCCCTGTCGGGCTCTGTCGGGCTCTGTCGGGCTCTGTCGGGCTCTACTGGGCTCTGTCGGGCCCTGTCGGGCCCTGTCGGGCTCTGTCGGGCCCTGTCGGGCTCTACTGGGCTCTGTCGGGCTCTGTCGGGCCCTGTCGGGCCCTGTCGGGCTCTGTCGGGCCCTGTCGGGTTCTGTCGGGCTCTGTCGGGCCCTGTCGGGCTCTACTGGGCTCTGTCGGGCTCTGTCGGGCTCTGTCGGGTTCTGTCGGGCTCTGTCGGGCCCTGTCGGGCTCTGTCGGGCTCTGTCGGGCCCTGTCGGGCTCTGTCGGGCTCTACTGGGCCCTGTTGGGCCCTGTCGGGCTCTGTCGGGCTCTGCTGGGTCCTGTCGGGCTCTGCTGGGTTCTGTCGGGCTCTGTCGGACTCTGTCGGGCTCTGTCGGGCTCTGTCGGGCTCTGTCGGGCTCTGTCGGGCCCTGTCGGGCCCTGTCGGGCTCTGTCGGGCTCTACTGGGCCCTGTCGGGTCCTGTCGTGCTCTGTCGGGCTCTGTCGGGCTCTACTGGGCTAAACTGGGCTCTGTCGGGCCCTGTCGGGCTCTGTCGGGCTCTGTCGGGCCCTGTCGGGCTCTGTCGGGCCCTGTCGGGCCCTGTCGGGCCCTGTCGGGCCCTGTCGGGCTCTGTCGGGCTCTGTCGGGCTCTGTCGGGCTCTACTGGGCCCTGTCGGGCCCTGTCGGGCTCTGTCGGGCCCTGTCGGGCCCTGTCGGGCCCTGTCGGGCTCTGTCAGGCTCTGTCGGGCTCTGTCGGGCTCTACTGGGCTCTGTCGGGCCCTGTCGGGACCTGTCGGGCTCTACTGGGCTCTACTGGGCTCTGTCGGGCCCTGTCGGGCCCTGTCGGGCTCTGTCTGGCTCTGTCGGGCCCTGTCGGGCTCTGTCGGGCTCTACAGGGCTCTACTAGGCTTTGTCGGGCTCTGTCGGGGTCTACTGTGCCCTGTCGGGCCCTGTCGGGCCCTGTCGGACTCTGTCGGGCTCTACTGGGCTCTGTCGGGCTCTGTCGGGCTCTACTGGGCCCTGTCGGGCTCTGTCGGGCCCTGTCGGGCTCTGTCGGGCTCTGTCGAGCTCTGTCGGGCCCTGTCAGGCTCTGTCGGGCCCTGTCGGGCTCTGTCGGGCTCTGTCGGGCCCTGTCGGGCCCTGTCGGGCCCTGTCGGGCCCTGTCGGGCCCTGTCGGGCTCTGTCGGGCTCTGTCGGGCCCTGTCGGGCTCTGTCGGGCTCTACTGGGCCCTGTCGCGCTCTGTCGGGCTCTGTTGGGCCCTGTCGGGCTCTGTTGGGCCCTGTCGGGCTCTGTCGGGCTCTACTGGGCCCTGTCGGGCCCTGTCGGGCTCTGTCGGGCTCTGTCGGGCCCTGTCGGGCTCTGTCGGGCTCTGTCGGGCTCTGTCGGGCTCTACTGGGCCCTGTCGGGCTCTGTCGGGCTCTGTCGGGCTCTACTGGGCCCTGTCGGGCTCTGTCGGGCTCTGTCGGGCTCTGTCGGGCTCTACTGGGCCCTGTCGGGCCCTGTCGGGCCCTGTCGGGCTCTGTCGGGCCCTGTCGGACTCTGTCGGGCTCTACTGGCACCTGTCGGGCCCTGTCGGGCCCTGTCGGGCTCTGTCGGGCTCTGTCGGGCTCTGTCGGGCTCTACTGGGCTCTGTCGGGCTCTGTCGGGCTCTACTGGGCCCTGTCGGGTTCTGTCGGGCTCTACTGGGCCCTGTCGGGCCCTGTCAGGCTCTGTCGGGCTCTGTCGGGCTCTGTCGGGCACTGTCGGGCTCTGTCGGGCCCTGTCGGGCCCTGTCGGGCTCTGTCGTGCTCTGTCGGGCCCTGTCGGGCTCTGTCGGGCTCTGTCGGGCTCTGTCGGGCCCTGTCGGGCTCTACTGGGCTCTGTCGGGCCCTGTCGGGTCCTGTCGGGCTCTGTCGGGCCCTGTCGGGCTCTGTCGGGCTCTACTGGGCCCTGTCGGGCCCTGTCGGGCTCTGTCGGGCTCTGTCGGGCTCTACTGGGCTAAACTGGGCTCTGTCGTGCCCTGTCGGGCCCTGTCGGGCTCTGTCGGGCCCTGTCGGGCCCTGTCGGGCTCTGTCGGGCTCTGTCGGGCTCTGTCGGGCTCTACTGGGCTCTGTCGGGCTCTACTGGGCTCTACTGGGCCCTGTCGGGCTCTGTCGGGCTCTATCGGGCTCTGTCGGGCTCTACTGGGGTCTGTCGGGCCCTGTCGGGCTCTGTCGGGCTCTGTCGGGCCCTGTCGGGCTCTGTCGGGCTCTGTCGGGCTCTGTCGGGCTCTACTGGGCCCTGTCGGGCCCTGTCGGGCCCTGTCGGGCTCTGTCGGGCTCTGTCGGGCTCTGTCGGGCCCTGTCGGGCTCTGTCGGGTTCTGTCGGGCTCTGTCGGGCTCTACTGGGCTCTGTCGGGCTCTGTCGGGCCCTGTCGGGCTCTGTCGGGCTCTGTCGGGCTCTGTCGGGCTCTGTCGGGCTCTATCGGGCTCTGTCGGGCTCTACTGGGCTCTGTCGGGCCCTGTCGGGCTCTGTCGGGCCCTGTCGGGCCCTGTCGGGCTCTGTCGGGCTCTGTCGGGCTCTACTGGGCTCTGTCGGGCTCTGTCGAGCTCTGTCGGGCTCTACTGGGCTCTGTCGGGCCCTGTCGGGCTCTGTCGGGCTCTGTCGGGCTCTGTCGGGCTCTGTCGGGCTCTGTTGGGCTCTGTCGGGCTCTACTGGGCCCTGTCGGGCCCTGTCGGGCTCTGTCGGGCCCTGTCGGGCTCTGTAGGGCTCTGTCGGGCCCTGTCGGGCTCTGTCGGGCTCTGTCGGGCTCTGTCGGGCTCTACTGGGCCCTGTCGGGCCCTGTCGGGCTCTGTCGGGCTCTGTCGGGCCCTGTCGGGCTCTGTCGGGTTCTGTCGGGCTCTGTCGGGCTCTACTGGGCTCTGTCGGGCCCTGTCGGGCCCTGTCGGGCCCTGTCGGGCTCTGTCGGGCTCTGTCGGGCTCTATCGGGATCTGTCGGGCTCTACTGGGCTCTGTCGGGCCCTGTCGGGCCCTGTCGGGCCCTGTCGGGCTCTGTCGGGCTCTGTCGGGCTCTGTCGGGCTCTACTGGGCTCTGTCGGGCTCTGTCGGGCTCTGTCGGGCTCTACTGGGCCCTGTCGGGCTCTACTGGGCTCTGTCGGGCTCTGTCGGGCTCTGTCGGGCTCTGTCGGGCTCTGTCAGGCCCTGTCGGGCTCTGTCGGGCTCTGTCAGGCTCTGTCGGGCTCTGTCGGGCTCTACTGGGCCCTGTCGGGCCCTGTCGGGCTCTGTCGGGCTCGGTCGGGCTCTGTCGGGCCCTGTCGGGCTCTGTCGGGCTCTACTGGGCCCTGTCGGGCTCTGTCGGGCTCTGTCGGGCCCTTTCGGGCTCTGTCGGGCCCTGTCGGGCTCTGTCGGGCTCTGTCGGGCTCTGTCGGGCTCTGCTGGGCCCTGTCGGGCTCTGTCGGGCTCTGTCGGGCTCTGTCGGGCTCTGTCGGGCCCTGTCGGGCTCTGTCGGGCTCTACTGGGCCCTGTCGGGCCCTGTCGCCTCTGTCGGGCTCTTTCGGGCTCTACTGGGCTAAACTGGGCCCTGTCGGGCCCTGTCGGGCTCTGTCGGGCTCTGTCGGGCCCTGTCGGGCTCTGTCGGGCTCTGTCGGGCCCTGTCGGGCCCTGTCGGGCTCTGTCGGGCTCTGTCGGGCTCTGTCGGGCTCTACTGGGCTCTGTCGGGCTCTACTGGGCTCTACTGGGCCCTGTCGGGCTCTGTCGGGCTCTGTCGGGCTCTATCGGGCTCTGTCGGGCTCTACTGGGCTCTGTCGGGCCCTGTCGGGCCCTGTCGGGCTCGGTCGGGCTCGGTCGGGCTCTGTCGGGCTCTGTCGGGCTCTGTCGGGCTCTGTCGGGCTCTACTGGGCTCTGTCGGGCTCTGTCGGGCTCTGTCGGGCCCTGTCGGGCTCTACTGGGCTCTACTGGGCCCTGTCGGGCTCTGTCGGGCTCTGTCGGGCTCTATCGGGCTCTGTCGGGCTCTACTGGGCTCTGTCGGGCTCTGTCGGGCTCTGTCGGGCCCTGTCGGGCTCTGTCGGGCCCTGTCGGGCTCTGTCGGGCTCTGTCGGGCTCTGTCGGGCTCTGTCGGGCTCTACTGGGCCCTGTCGGGCCCTGTCGGGCTCTGTCGGGCCCTGTCGGGCTCTGTCGGGCCCTGTCGGGCTCTGTCGGGCTCTGTCGGGCCCTGTCGGGCTCTGTCGGGCTCTACTGGGCCCTGTCGGGCCCTGTCGGGCTCTGTCGGGCTCTGTCGGGCTCTACTGGGCTCTGTCGGGCTCTGTCGGGCTTTGTCAGGCTCTGTCGGGCCCTGTCGGGCTCTGTCGGGCTCTGTCGGACTCTACTGGGCTCTGTCGGGCTCTGTCGGGCTCTGTCGGGCTCTACTGGGCCCTGTCGGGCTCTGTCAGGCTCTGTCGGGCCCTGTCGGGCTCTGTCGGGCTCTGTCGGGCCCTGTCGGGCCCTGTCGGGCTCTGTCGGGCTCTGTCGGGCTCTACTGGGCTCTGTCGGGCTCTACTGGGCTCTACTGGGCCCTGTCGGGCTCTGTCGGGCTCTGTCGGGCTCTGTCGGGCTCTGTCGGGCTCTACTGGGCTCTGTCGGGCCCTGTCGGGCTCTGTCGGGCTCTGTCGGGCCCTGTCGGGCTCTGTCGGGCTCTGTCGGGCTCTACTGGGCTCTGTCGGGCTCTGTCGGGCTCTACTGGGCCCTATCGAGCCCTGTCGGGCTCTGTCGGGCTCTGTCGGGCTCTGTCGGGCTCAACTGGGCCCTGTCGGGCTCTGTCGGGCTCTGTCGGGCCCTGTCGGGCCCTGTCGGGCCCTGTCGGGCTCTGTCAGGCTCTGTCGGGCTCTGTCGGGCTCTACTGGGCTCTGTCGGGCTCTGTCGGGCCCTGTCGGGCCCTGTGAGGCCCTGTCGGGCTCTGTCGGGCTCTGTCGGGCTCTACTGGGCTCTGTCGGGCTCTGTCGGGCTCTGTCGGGCTCTGTCGGGCTCTACTGGGCCCTGTCGGGCCCTGTCGGGCTCTGTCGGGCTCTTTCGGGCTCAACTGGTCTCTGTCGGGTTCTGTCGGGCTCTGTCGGGCTCTGTTGGGCTCTACTGGGCTCTACTGGGCTCTGTCGGGCTCTGTCGGGCTCTACTGGGCCCTGTCGGGCTCTGTCGGGCTCTGTCAGGCCCTGTCGGGCCCTGTCGGGCTCTGTCGGGCTCTGTCGGGCTCTGACGGGCTCTGACGGGCTCTGTCGGGTTCTGTCGGGCTCTGTCGGGCTCTGTCGGGCTCTGTCGGGCTCTGTCGGGCTCTACTGGGCTCTGTCGGGCTCTGTCGGGCTCTGTCGGGCTCTACTGGGCCCTGTCGGGCTCTGTCGGGCCCTGTCGGGCTCTGTCGGGCCCTGTCGGGCTCTGTCGGGCTCTGTTGGGCTCTGTCGGGCTCTACTGGGCTCTACTGGGCCCTGTCGGGCTCTGTCGGGCCCTGTCGGGCTCTGTCGGGCTCTGTCGGGCCCTGTCGGGTTCTGTCGGGCTCTGTCGGGCTCTACTGGGCCCTGTCGGGCCCTGTCGGGCTCTGTCGGGCTCTGTCGGGCCCTGTCGGGCCCTGTCGGGCCCTGTCGGGCTCTGTCGGGCTCTACTGGGCCCTGTCGGGCTCTGTCGGGCTCTGTCGGGCCCTGTCGGGCCCTGTCGGGCCCTGTCGGGCTCTGTCGGGCTCTGTCGGGCCCTGTCGGGCTCTGTCGGGCTCTACTGGGCCCTGTCGGGCCCTGTCGGGCTCTGTCGGGCTCTGTCGGGCCCTGTCGGACTCTGTCGGGCCCTGTCGGGCCCTGTCGGGCTCTGTCGGGCTCTGTCGGGCTCTGCTGGGTCCTGTCGGGCTCTGTCGGACTCTGTCGGGCTCTGTCGGGCCCTGTCGGGCTCTGTCGGGCTCTACTGGGTCCTGTCGGGCTCTGTCGGGCCCTGTCGGGCTCTGTCGGGCCCTGTCGGGCTCTGTCGGGCTCTGCTGGGCCCTGTCGGGCTCTGTCGGGCTCTGTCGGGCTCTGTCGGGCCCTGTCGGGCTCTGTCGGGCTCTGTCGGGCTCTACTGGGCCCTGTCGGGCCCTGTCGGGCTCTGTCGGGCTCTGTCGGGCTCTACTGGGCTAAACTGGGCTCTGTCGGGTCCTGTCGGGCTCTGTCGGGCTCTGTCGGGCTCTGTCGGGCCCTGTCGGGCCCTGTCGGGCCCTGTCGGGCTCTGTCGGGCCCTGTCGGGCCCTGTCGGGCTCTGTCGGGCTCTGTCGGGCTCTGTCGGGCTCTACTGGCCTCTGTCGGGCTCTGTCGGGCTCTACTGGGCCCTGTCGGGCTCTGTCAGGCTCTGTCGGGCCCTGTCGGGCTCTGTCGGGCTCTATCGGGCCCTGTCGGGCCCTGTCGGTACCTGTCGGGCTCTGTCGGGCTCTACTGGGCGCTGTCGGGCTCTACTGGGCCCTGTCGGGCTCTGTCGGGCTCTGTCGGGCTCTGCTGGGCCCTGTCGGGCTCTGTCGGGCTCTGTCGGGCTCTGCTGGGCCCTGTCGGGCTCTGTCGGGCTCTGTCGGGCTCTACTGGGCCCTGTCGGGCTCTGTCGGGCTCTGTCGGGCTCTGCTGGGCCCTGTCGGGCTCTGTCGGACCCTGTCAGGCTCTGTCGGGCTCTACTGGGCCCTGTCGGGCCCTGTCGGGCTCTGTCGGGCTCTTTCGGGCTCTACTGGGCTAAACTGGGCCCTGTCGGGCCCTGTCGGGCCCTGTCGGGCCCTGTCGGGCTCTGTCGGGCCCTGTCGGGCTCTGTCGGGCCCTGTCGGGCTCTGTCGGGCTCTGTCGGGCTCTGTCGGGCTCTGTCGGGCTCTACTGGGCTCTGTCGGGCTCTACTGGGCTCTACTGGGCCCTGTCGGGCTCTGTCGGGCTCTGTCGGGCTCTATCGGGCTCTGTCGGGCTCTACTGGGCTCTGTCGGGCCCTGTCGGGCCCTGTCGGGCCCTGTCGGGCTCGGTCGGGCTCTGTCGGGCTCTACTGGGCTCTGTCGGGCTCTGTCGGGCTCTGTCGGGCCCTGTCGGGCTCTACTGGGCTCTACTGGGCCCTGTCGGGCCCTGTCGGGCTCTGTCGGGCTCTGTCGGGCCCTGTCGGGCCCTGTCGGGCCCTGTCGGGCTCTGTCGGGCTCTGTCGGGCCCTGTCGGGCTCTGTCGGGCTCTACTGGGCCCTGTCGGGCCCTGTCGGGCTCTGTCGGGCTCTGTCGGGCCCTGTCGGACTCTGTCGGGCCCTGTCGGGCTCTGTCGGGCTCTGTCGGGCTCTGTCGGGCTCTGCTGGGTCCTGTCGGGCTCTGTCGGACTCTGTCGGGCTCTGTCGGGCCCTGTCGGGCTCTGTCGGGCTCTACTGGGCCCTGTCGGGCTCTGTCGGGCCCTGTCGGGCTCTGTCGGGCCCTGTCGGGCTCTGTCGGGCTCTGCTGGGCCCTGTCGGGCTCTGTCGGGCTCTGTCGGGCTCTGTCGGGCCCTGTCGGGCTCTGTCAGGCTCTGTCGGGCTCTACTGGGCCCTGTCGGGCCCTGTCGGGCTCTGTCGGGCTCTGTCGGGCTCTACTGGGCTAAACTGGGCTCTGTCGGGTCCTGTCGGGCCCTGTCGGGCTCTGTCGGGCCCTGTCGGGCCCTGTCGGGCCCTGTCGGGCCCTGTCGGGCTCTGTCGGGCTCTGTCGGGCTCTACTGGCCTCTGTCGGGCTCTGTCGGGCTCTACTGGGCCCTGTCGGGCTCTGTCAGGCTCTGTCGGGCCCTGTCGGGCTCTGTCGGGCTCTATCGGCCTCTGTCGGGCCCTGTCGGTCCCTGTCGGGCTCTGTCGGGCTCTACTGGGCGCTGTCGGGCTCTACTGGGCTCTGTCGGGCTCTGTCGGGCTCTGTCGGGCTCTGCTGGGCCCTGTCGGGCTCTGTCGGGCTCTGTCGGGCTCTGTCGGGCTCTGTCGGGCCCTGTCAGGCTCTGTCGGGCTCTACTGGGCCCTGTCGGGCCCTGTCGGGCTCTGTCGGGCTCTTTCGGGCTCTACTGGGCTAAACTGGGCCCTGTCGGGCCCTGTCGGGCCCTGTCGGGCTCTGTCGGGCTCTGTCGGGCCCTGTCGGGCTCTGTCGGGCCCTGTCGGGCCCTGTCGGGCTCTGTCGGGCTCTGTCGGGCTCTGTCGGGCTCTGTCGGGCTCTACTGGGCTCTGTCGGGCTCTACTGGGCTCTACTGGGCCCTGTCGGGCTCTGTCGGGCTCTATCGGGCTCTGTCGGGCTCTACTGGGCTCTGTCAGGCCCTGTCGGGCCCTGTCGGGCCCTGTCGGGCTCGGTCGGGCTCTGTCGGGCTCTGTCGGGCTCTACTGGGCTCTGTCGGGCTCTGTCGGGCTCTGTCGGGCCCTGTCGGGCTCTACTGGGCTCTACTGGGCCCTGTCGGGCTCTGTCGGGCTCTGTCGGGCTCTATCGGGCTCTGTCGGGCTCTACTGGGCTCTGTCGGGCCCTGTCGGGCCCTGTCGGGCCCTGTCGGGCTCTGTCGGGCTCTGTCGGGCTCTGTCGGGCTCTACTGGGCCCTGTTGGGCCCTGTCGGCCTCTGTCGGGCCCTGTCGGGCTCTGTCGGGCTCTGTCGGGCCCTGTCGGGCTCTGTCGGGCTCTACTGGGCCCTGTCGGGCCCTGTCGGGCTCTGTCGGGCTCTGTCGGGCTCTACTGGGCTAAACTGGGCTCTGTCGGGCCCTGTCGGGCCCTGTCGGGCTCTGTCGGGCTTTGTCAGGCTCTGTCGGGCCCTGTCGGGCTCTGTCGGGCTCTGTCGGACTCTACTGGGCTCTGTCGGGCTCTGTCGGGCTCTGTCGGGCTCTACTGGGCCCTGTCGGGCTCTGTCAGGCTCTGTCGGGCCCTGTCGGGCTCTGTCGGGCTCTGTCGGGCCCTGTCGGGCCCTGTCGGGCTCTGTCGGGCTCTGTCGGGCTCTACTGGGCTCTGTCGGGCTCTACTGGGCTCTACTGGGCCCTGTCGGGCTCTGTCGGGCTCTGTCGGGCTCTGTCGGGCTCTGTCGGGCTCTGTCGGGCTCTACTGGGCCCTGTCGGGCCCTGTCGGGCTCTATCGGGCCCTGTCGGGCTCTGTCGGGCTCTGTCGGGCTCTACTGGGCTCTGTCGGGCTCTGTCGGGCTCTACTGGGCCCTATCGAGCCCTGTCGGGCTCTGTCGGGCTCTGTCGGGCTCTGTCGGGCTCAACTGGTCTCTGTCGGGCTCTGTCGGGTTCTGTCGGGCTCTGTCGGGCTCTGTCGGGCTCTGTCGGGCTCTACTGGGCTCTACTGGGCTCTGTCGGGCTCTGTCGGGCCCTGTCGGGCCCTGTCAGGCCCTGTCGGGCTCTGTCGGGCTCTGTCGGGCTCTACTGGGCTCTGTCGGGCTCTGTCGGGCTCTGTCGGGCTCTGTCGGGCTCTACTGGGCCCTGTCGGGCCCTGTCGGGCTCTGTCGGGCTCTTTCGGGCTCAACTGGTCTCTGTCGGGTTCTGTCGGGCTCTGTTGGGTTCTGTTGGGCTCTACTGGGCTCTACTGGGCTCTGTCGGGCTCTGTCGGGCTCTACTGGGCCCTGTCGGGCTCTGTCGGGCTCTGTCAGGCCCTGTCGGGCTCTGTCGGGCTCTGTCGGGCTCTGTCGGGCTCTGACGGGCTCTGACGGGCTCTGTCGGGCTCTGTCGGGCTCTGTCGGGCTCTGTCGGGCTCTGTCGGGCTCTGTCGGGCTCTACTGGGCCCTGTCGGGCTCTGTCGGGCCCTGTCGGGCTCTGTCGGGCTCTGTTGGGCTCTGTCGGGCTATACTGGGCTCTACTGGGCCCTGTCGGGCCCTGTCGGGCCCTGTCGGGCTCTGTCGGGCTCTGTCGGGCCCTGTCGGGTTCTGTCGGGCTCTGTCGGGCTCTGTCGGGCTCTACTGGGCCCTGTCGGGCCCTGTCGGGCTCTGTCGGGCCCTGTCGGGCCCTGTCGGGCCCTGTCGGGCCCTGTCGGGCCCTGTCGGGCTCTGTCGGGCTCTGTCGGGCCCTGTCGGGCTCTGTCGGGCTCTACTGGGCCCTGTCGGGCCCTGTCGGGCTCTGTCGGGCTCTGTCGGGCCCTGTCGGACTCTGTCGGGCCCTGTCGGGCTCTGTCGGGCTCTGTCGGGCTCTGTTGGGCTCTGTCGGGCTCTGCTGGGTCCTGTCGGGCCCTGTCGGGCTCTGTCGGGCTCTACTGGGCCCTGTCGGGCTCTGTCGGGCCCTGTCGGGCTCTGTCGGGCCCTGTCGGGCTCTGTCGGGCTCTGCTGGGCCCTGTCGGGCTCTGTCGGGCTCTGTCGGGATCTGTCGGGCCCTGTCGGGCTCTGTCGGGCTCTGTCGGGCTCTACTGGGCCCTGTCGGGGCCTGTCGGGCTCTGTCGGGCTCTGTCGGGCTCTACTGGGCTAAACTGGGCTCTGTCGGGTCCTGTCGGGCCCTGTCGGGCCCTGTCGGGCTCTGTCGGGCCCTGTCGGGCCCTGTCGGGCCCTGTCGGGCTCTGTCGGGCTCTGTCGGGCCCTGTCGGGCTCTGTCGGGCTCTGTCGGGCTCTGTCGGGCTCTGTCGGGCTCTGTCGGGCTCTACTGGCCTCTGTCGGGCTCTGTCGGGCTCTACTGGGCCCTGTCGGGCTCTGTCAGGCTCTGTCGGGCCCTATCGGGCTCTGTCGGGCCCTGTCGGTCCCTGTCGGGCTCTGTCGGGCTCTACTGGGCGCTGTCGGGCTCTACTGGGCTCTGTCGGGCTCTGTCGGGCTCTGTCGGGCTCTGTCGGGCTCTACTGGGCTCTGTCGGGCTCTGTCGGGCTCTGTCGGGCCCTGTCGGGCCCTGTCGGGCTCTGTCGGGCTCTGTCGGGCTCTGTCGGGCTCTACTGGGCCCTGTCGGGCCCTGTCGGGCTCCCTCGGGCTCTGTCGGGCTCTGTCGGGCTCAACTGGTCTCTGTCGGGCCCTGTCGGGCTCTACTGGGCTCTACTGGGCTCTACTGGGCTCTGTCGGGCTCTGTCGGGCTCTACTGGGCCCTGTCGGGCTCTGTCGGGCTCTGTCGGGCTCTGTCGGGCCCTGTCGGGCTCTGTCGGGCTCTGTCGGGCTCTGTCGGGCTCTACTGGGCTCTGTCGGGCTCTGACGGGCTCTGTCGGGCTCTGTCGGGCTCTGTCGGGCTCAACTGGTCTCTGTCGGGCTCTGTCGGGTTCTGTCGGGCTCTGTCGGGCTCTGTCGGGCTCTACTGGGCTCTACTGGCTCTGTCGGGCTCTGTCGGGCTCTACTGGGCCCTGTCGGGCTCTGTCGGGCTCTGTCGGGCTCTGTCGGGCTCTGTCGGGCTCTGTCGGGCTCTACTGGGCTCTGTCGGGCTCTGTCGGGCTCTGTCGGGCTCTGTCGGGCCCTGTCGGGCCCTGTCGGGCTCTGTCGGGCTCTGTCGGGCTCTGTCGGGCTCTGCTGGGCTCTGTCGGGCTCTACTGGGCTCTACTGGGCCCTGTCGGGCTCTGTCGGGCTCTGTCGGGCTCTGTCGGGCTCTACT
This sequence comes from Caloenas nicobarica, assembly GCF_036013445.1. NCBI lineage: Eukaryota > Metazoa > Chordata > Aves > Columbiformes > Columbidae > Caloenas > Caloenas nicobarica. The sequence continues at coordinate 156,116 of NW_027016975.1, forward strand.
GGGCTCTGTCGGGCTCTGTCGGGCCCTGTCGGGCCCTGTCGGGCCCTGTCGGGCCCTGTCGGGTTCTGTCGGGCTCTGTCGGGCTCTGTCGGGCTCTACTGAGCTCTGTCGGGCTCTGTCGGGCTCTGTCGGGCCCTGTCGGGCCCTGTCGGGCTCTGTCGGGCCCTGTCGGGCTCTGTCGGGCTCTACTGGGCCCTGTCGGGCCCTGTCGGGCTCTGTCGGGCCCTGTCGGGCCCTGTCGGGCTCTGTCGGGCTCTGTCGGGCTCTGCTGGGTCCTGTCGGGCTCTGTCGGGCTCTGTCGGGCTCTGTCGGGCTCTGTCGGGCTCTGTCGGGCCCTGTCGGGCTCTGTCGGGCTCTACTGGGCCCTGTCGGGCCCTGTCGGGCTCTGTCGGGCTCTACTGGGCTAAACTGGGCTCTGTCGGGCCCTGTCGGTCTCTGTCGGGCTCTGTCGGGCCCTGTCGGGTCCTGTCGGGCCCTGTCGGTCCCTGTCGGGCTCTGTCGGGCTCTGTCGGGCCCTGTCGGGCTCTGTCGGGCTCTACTGGGCCCTGTCGGGCTCTGTCGGGCTCTGTCGGGCTCTGTCGGGCTCTGTCGGGCTCTACTGGGCCCTGTCGGGCTCTGTCGGGCTCTGTCTGGCCCTGTCGGTCCCTGTCGGGCTCTGTCAGGCTCTGTCGGGCTCTGTTGGGCTCTACTGGGCCCTGTCGTGCCCTGTCGGGACCTGTCGGGCTCTACTGGGCTCTACTGGGCTCTGTCGGGCTCTGTCGGGCTCTACTGGGCCCTGTCGGGCCCTGTCGGGCTCTGTCGGGCTCTGTCGGGCTCTACTGGGCTCTACTGGGCTCTGTCGGGCTCTGTCGGGCTCTACTGTGCCCTGTCGGGCCCTGTCGGGCTCTGTCGGGCTCTACTGGGCTCTGTCGGGCTCTGTCGGGCTCTACTGGGCCCTGTCGGGCCCTGTCGGGCCCTGTCGGGCCCTGTCGGGCTCTGTCGGGCCCTGTCGGGCTCTGTCGGGCCCTGTCGGGCCCTGTCGGGCTCTGTCGGGCTCTGTCGGGCCCTGTCGGGCTCTGTCGGGCTCTGTCGGGCTCTGTCGGGCTCTGTCCGGCTCTACTGGGCCCTGTCGCGCTCTGTCGGGCTCTGTCGGGCTCTGTCGCCCCTGTCGGGCTCTGTCGGGCTCTACTGGGCCCTGACGGGCCCTGTCGGGCTCTGTCGGCCCCTGTCGGCCCCTGTCGGGCCCTGTCGGGCTCTGTCGGGCTCTGTCGGGCTCTGTCGGGCTCTACTGGGCCCTGTCGGGCCCTGTCGGGCTCTGTCGGGCTCTGTCGGGCTCTACTGGGCTCTGTCGGGCTCTGTCGGGCTTTGTCGGTCCCTGTCGGGCCCTGTCGGGCCCTGTCGGTCCCTGTCGGGCCCTGTCGGGCCCTGTCGGGCTCTGTCGGGCTCTGTCGGGCTCTGTCGGGCTCTGTCGGGCCCTGTCGGGCTCTGTCGGGCTCTACTGGGCCCTGTCGGGCCCTGTCGGGCCCTGTCGGGCTCTGTCGGGCTCTGTCGGGCCCTGTCGGGCTCTGTCGGGCTCTGTCGGGCCCTGTCGGGCTCTGTCGGGCTCTACTGGGCTCTGTCGGGCCCTGTTGGGCTCTGGCGGGCTCTGTCGGGCCCTGTCGGGCTCTGTCGGGCTCTGTCGGGCTCTGTCGGGCTCTACTGGGCTCTGTCGGGCCCTGTCGGGCCCTGTCGGGCCCTGTCGGGCCCTGTCGGGCTCTGTCGGGCTCTGTCGGGCTCTGTCGGGCTCTGTCGGGCTCAACTGGTCTCTGTCGGTCTCTGTCGGGCTCTGTCGGGCTCTGTCGGGCTCTGTCGGGCTCTACTGGGCTCTACTGGGCTCTGTCGGGCTCTGTCGGGCTCTACTGGGCCCTGTCGGGCCCTGTCGGGCCCTGTCGGGCTCTGTCGGGCTCTGTCGGGCCCTGTCGGGCCCTGTCGGGCCCTGTCGGGCCCTGTCGGGCTCTGTCGGGCCCTGTCGGGCCCTGTCGGGCTCTGTCGGGCTCTGTCGGGCTCTGTCGGGCTCTACTGGGCTCTGTCGGGCCCTGTCGGGCCCTGTCGGGCTCTGTCGGGCTCTGTCGGGCTCTACTGGGCCCTGTCGGGCTCTGTCGGGCTCTGTCGGGCCCTGTCGGGCCCTGTCGGGCTCTGTCGGGCTCTGTCGGGCTCTGTCGGGCTCTGTCGGGCTCTGTCGGGCTCTGTCGGGCTCTACTGGGCTCTGTCGGGCTCTACTGGGCTCTACTGGGCCCTGTCGGGCTCTGTCGGGCTCTGTCGGGCTCTGTCGGGCTCTACTGGGCTCTGTCGGGCCCTGTCGGGCCCTGTCGGGCCCTGTCGGGCTCTGTCGGGCCCTGTCGGGTTCTGTCGGGTTCTGTCGGGCTCTGTCGGGCTCTGTCGGGCTCTACTGGGCCCTGTCGGGCCCTGTCGGGCTCTGTCGGGCCCTGTCGGGCCCTGTCGGGCTCTGTCGGGCTCTGTCGGTCCCTGTCGGGCTCTGTCGGGCTCTACTGGGCCCTGTCGGGCCCTGTCGGGCTCTGTCGGGCTCTGTCGGGCTCTGTCGGGCCCTGTCGGACTCTGTCGGGCCCTGTTGGGCTCTGTCGGGCTCTGTCGGGCTCTGCTGGGTCCTCTCGGGCTCTGTCGGACTCTGTCGGGCCCTGTCGGGCCCTGTCGGGCTCTGTCGGGCCCTGTCGGGCTCTGTCGGGCCCTGTCGGGCCCTGTCGGGCTCTGTCGGGCCCTGTCGGGCTCTGTCGGGCTCTACTGGGCCCTGTCGGGCTCTGTCGGGCTCTGTCGGGCCCTGTCGGGCCCTGTCGGGCTCTACTGGGCCCTGTCGGGCTCTGTCGGGCTCTGTCGGGCTCTGTCGGGCCCTGTCGGGCCCTGTCGGGCTCTGTCGGGCTCTGTCGGGCCCTGTCGGGCCCTGTCGGGCTCTGTCGGGCCCTGTCGGGCCCTGTCGGGCCCTGTCGGGCTCTGTCGGGCTCTGTCGGGCTCTGTCGGGCTCTACTGGGCCCTGTCGGGCTCTGTCGGGCTCTGTCGGGCTCTGTCGGGCTCTGTCGGGCTCTACTGGGCCCTGTCGGGCTCTGTCGGGCTCTGTCGGGCCCTGTCGGGCCCTGTCGGGCTCTGTCAGGCTCTGTCGGGCTCTGTCGGGCTCTACTGGGCCCTGTCGGGCCCTGTCGGGACCTGTCGGGCTCTACTGGGCTCTACTGGGCTCTGTCGGGCTCTGTCGGGCTCTACTGGGCCCTGTCGGGCCCTGTCGGGCCCTGTCGGGCTCTGTCGGGCTCTACTGGGCTCTGTCGGGCTCTGTCGGGCTCTGTCGGGCTCTACTGGGCCCTGTCGGGCTCTGTCGGGACCTGTCGGGCTCTGTCGGGCTCTGTCGGGCCCTGTCGGGCCCTGTCGGGCTCTGTCGGGCTCTGTCGGGCACTGTCGGGCTCTGTCGGGCTCTACTGGGCCCTGTCGGGCTCTGTCGGGCTCTGTCGGGCCCTGTCGGGCCCTGTCGGGCTCTGTCGGGCTCTGTCGGGCCCTGTCGGGCCCTGTCGGGCTCTGTCGGGCTCTGTCGGGCCCTGTCGGGCCCTGTCGGGCCCTGTCGGGCTCTGTCGGGCTCTGTCGGGCTCTGTCGGGCTCTACTGGGCCCTGTCGCGCTCTGTCGGGCTCTGTCGGTCTCTGTCGGGCTCTGTTGCCCCTGTCGGGCCCTGTCGGGCTCTACTGGGCCCTGTCGGGCCCTGTCGGGCCCTGTCGGGCTCTGTCGGGCTCTGTCGGGCTCTGTCGGGCTCTGTCGGGCCCTGTCGGGCTCTGTCGGGCTCTGTCGGGCTCTGTCGGGCTCTACTGGGCCCTGTCGGGCCATGTCGGGCTCTGTCGGGCTCTGTCGGGCTCTGTCGGGCTCTACTGGGCCCTGTCGGGTTCTGTCGGGCTCTGTCGGGCTCTGTCGGGCTCTACTGGGCCCTGTCGGTCCCTGTCGGGCCCTGTCGGGCCCTGTCGGGCTCTGTCGGGCTCTGTCGGGCTCTGTCGGGCCCTGTCGGGCTCTGTCGGGCTCTACTGGGCCCTGTCGGGCTCTGTCGGGCTCTGTCGGGCCCTGTCGGGCTCTGTCGGGCTCTGTCGGGCTCTGTCGGGCTCTACTGGGCCCTGTCGGGCTCTGTCGGGCTCTACTGGGCCCTGTCGGGTTCTGTTGGGCCCTGTCGGGCCCTGTCGGGCCCTGTCGGGCCCTGTCGGGCTCTGTCGGGCTCTGTCGGGCCCTGTCGGGCCCTGTCGGGCTCTGTCGGGCTTGTCGGGCTCTGTCGGGCTCTGTCGGGCTCTACTGGGCTCTGTCGGGCTCTGTCGGGTTCTGTCGGGCTCTGTCGGGCTCTGTCGGGCCCTGTCGGGCTCTGTCGGGCTCTGTCGGGCCCTGTCGGCTCTGTCGGGCTCAACTGGTCTCTGTCGGGCTCTGTCGGGCTCTGTCGGGCTCTGTCGGGCTCTGTCGGGCTCTACTGGGCTCTACTGGGCTCTGTCGGGCTCTGTCGGGCTCTACTGGGCCCTGTCGGGCTCTGTCGGGCTCTGTCGGGCCCTGTCGGGCCCTGTCGGGCCCTGTCGGGCCCTGTCGGGCTCTGTCGGGCCCTGTCGGGCCCTGTCGGGCTCTGTCGGGCTCTGTCGGGCTCTACTGGGCTCTGTCGGGCTCTGTCGGGCTCTGTCGGGCTCTGTCGGGCTCTACTGGGCCCTGTCGGGCCCTGTCGGGCTCTGTCGGGCTCTGTCGGGCTCTGTCGGGCTCTGTCGGGCTCTGTCGGGCTCTACTGGGCTCTACTGGGCTCTGTCGGGCTCTGTCGGGCTCTACTGGGCCCTGTCGGGCCCTGTCGGGCTCTGTCGGGCCCTGTCGGGCTCTATCGGGCTCTGTCGGGCTCTGTCGGGCTCTGTCGGGCTCTACTGGGCTCTGTCGGGCTCTACTGGGCTCTACTGGGCCCTGTCGGGCTCTGTCGGGCTCTGTCGGGCTCTACTGGGCTCTGTCGGGCTCTGTCGGGCCCTGTCGGGCCCAGTCGGGCTCTGTCGGGCTCTGTCGGGCCCTGTCGGGCTCTGTCGGGCTCTGTCGGGCTCTGTCGGGCTCTACTGGGCCCTGTCGGGCTCTGTCGGGCTCTGTCGGGCTCTGACGGGCCCTGTCGGGCTCTGTCGGGCTCTGTCGGGCTCTGTCGGGCCCTGTCGGGCTCTGTCGGGCTCTACTGGGCCCTGTCGGGCCCTGTCGGGCTCTGTCGGGCCCTGTCGGGCTCTGTCGGGCTCTGTCGGGCCCTGTCGGGCTCTGTCGGGCTCTGTCGGGCTCTGTCGGTCTCTGTCGGGCTCTACCGGGCTCTGTCGGGCTCTGTCGGGCTCTGTCGGGCCCTGTCGGGCCCTGTCGGGCTCTGTCGGGCCCTGTCGGGCCCTGTCGGGCTCTGTTCGGGCTCTCCTGGGGCCCTGTCGGGCTCTGTCGGGCTCTACTGGGCCCTGTCGGGACCTGTCAAACCCTGTTCGGGCTCTGTCGGGCTCTGTCGGGCTCTGTCGGGCTCTACTGGGCTCTGTCGGGTTCTGTCGGGCTCTGTCGGACTCTGTCGGGCTCTGTCGGGCTCTACTGGGCTCTACTGGGCTCTACTGTTCTCTGTCGCCCCTGTCGGGCTCTGTCGGGCTCTACTGGGCTCTACTGGGCTCTACTGGGCTCTGTCGGGCCCTGTCGGGCCCTGTCGGGCCCTGTCGGGCTCTGTCGGGCTCTGTCGGGCTCTACTGGGCTCTGTCGGGCTCTGTCGGGCTCTGTCGGGCTCTGTCGGGCTCTACTGGGCCCAGTCGGGCCCTGTCAAACCCTGTCGGGATCTGTCGGGCTCTGTCGGGCTCTGTCGGGCTCTACTGGGCTCTGTCGGGTTCTGGTCGGGCTCTGTCGGGCTCTGTCGGGCTCTGTCGGGCTCTACTGGGCTCTGTCGGGCTCTGTCGGGCTCTGTCGGGCTCTGTCGGGCTCTGTCGGTCTCTACTGGGCCCTGTCGGGCTCTGTCGGACTCTGTCGGGCTCTGTCGGGATCTGTCGGGCTCTGCTGGGCCCTGTCGGGCCCTGTCGGGCTCTGTCGGGCTCTGTCGGGCTCTACTGGGCTCTGTCGGGCTCTGTCGGGTTCTGTCGGGCTCTGTCGGGCTCTGTCGGGCTCTACTGGGCTCTACTGGGCTCTGTCGGGCTCTGTCGGGCTCTACTGGGCCCTGTCGGGCTCTGTCGGGCTCTGTCGGGCTCTGTCGGGCTCTGTCGGGCTGTATTGGGCTCTGTCGGGCCCTGTCAGGCTCTGTCGGGCTCTGTCGGGCTCTGTCGGGCTCTACTGGGCTCTACTGGGCTCTGTCGGGCTCTGTCGGGCTCTACTGGGCCCTGTCGGGCTCTGTCGGGCTCTGTCGGGCTCTGTCGGGCTCTGTCGGGCTCTGTCGGGCTCTACTGGGCCCTGTCGGGCCCTGTCGGGCTCTGTCGGGCCCTGTCGGGCCCTGTCGGGCTCTGTCGGGCTCTGTCGGGCTCTGTCAGGCCCTGTCGGGCTCTGTCGGGCTCTGTCGGGCTCTACTGGGCTCTACTGGGCTCTACTGGGCTCTGTCGGGCCCTGTCGGGCCCTGTCGGGCTCTGTCGGGCTCTACTGGGCTCTGTCGGGCTCTGTCGGGCTCTGTCGGGCTCTGTCGGGCTCTACTGGGCTCTACTGTTCCCTGTCGGGCCCTGTCGGGTTCTGTCGGGCTCTGTCGGGCTCTGTCGGGCTCTCTCGGCCTCTACTGGGCCCTGTCGGGCCCTGTCGGGCCCTGTCGGGCTCTGTCGGGCTCTGTCGGGCTCTGTCGGGCTCTGTCGGGCTCTACTGGGCTCTGTCGGGCTCTGTCGGGCTCTACTGAGCCCTGTCGGGCTCTGTCGGGCTCTGTCGGGCTCTGTCGGGCTCTACTGGGCTCTGTCGGGCTCTGTCGGCTCTACTGGGCTCTGTCGGGCTCTGTCGGGCTCTACTGAGCCCTGTCGGGCTCTGTCGGGCTCTGTCGGGCTCTGTCGGACTCTGTCGGGCTCTACTGGGCTCTGTCGGGCCCTGTCGAGCCCTGTCGGGCTCTGTCGGGCCTCTGTCGGGCTCTACTTGTCTCTACTGGTTCCCTGTCGGGCCCTGTCGGGCCCTGTCGGGCCCTGTCGGGCTCTGTCGGGCTCTACTGGGCTCTGTCGGGCTCGTCCTCTGTCGGGCTCTGTCGGGCTGTCTCGGGCTCTACTGGGCTCTACTGGGCTCTACTGTTCCCTGTCGGGCCCTGTCGGGCTCTGTCGGGCCCTGTCGGGCTCTGTCGGGCTCTGTCGGGCTCTGTCGGGCTCTACTGGGCTCTACTGGGCTCTGTCGGGCCCTGTCGGGCCCTGTCGGGCCTGTCAGGCTCTGTCGGGCCCTGTCGGGCTCTGTCGGGCTCTGTCGGGCTCTGTCGGGCCCTGTCGGGCTCTTTCGGGCTCTGTCGGGCTCTACTGGGCTCTACTGGGCTCTACTGGGCTCTGTCGGGCTCTGTCGGGCCCTATCGGGCCCTGTCAGGCCCTGTCGGGCTCTGTCGGGCTCTGTCGGGCTCATCTGGGCTCTGTCGGGCTCTGTCGGGCTCTGTCGGGCTCTACTGGGCCCTTTCGGGCTCTGTCAAGCCCTGTCGGGCTCTGTCGGGCTCTGTCCGGCTCTGTCGGCCTCTACTGGGCTCTGTCGGGTTCTGTCGGGATCTGTCGGGCTCTGTCGGGCTCTGTCGGGCTCTACTGGGCCCTGTCGGGCCCTGTCGGGCCCTGTCGGGCTCTGTCGGGCTCTGTCGGGCTCTGTCGGGCTCTACTGGGCCCTGTCGGGCCCTGTCGGGCCCTGTCGGGCTCTGTCGGGCTCTGTCGGTCTCTGTCGGGCTCTACTGGGCTCTGTCGGGCCCTGTCGGGAACTGTCGGGCCTCTGTCGGGCTCTGTCGGGCTCTACTGGGCCCTGTCGGGCTCTGTCGGGCTCTGTCGGGCTCTGTCGTGCTCTGTCGGGCTCTGTCGGGCTCTACTGGGCCCTGTCGGGCCCTGTCGGGCCCTGTCGGGCTCTGTCGGGCTCTACTGGGCCCTGTCGGGCTCTGTCGGGCTCTGTCGGGCCTGTCGGGATCTGTCGGGCTCTGTCGGCTCTGTCGGGCTCTACTGGGCCCTGTCGGGCCCTGTCGGGCTCTCTCGGGCCCTGTCGGGCTCTGTCGGGCTCTGTCGGGCTCTGTCGGGCCCTGTCGGGCTCTGTCGGGCTCTACTGGGCTCTACTGGGCTCTGTCGGGCTCTGTCGGGCTCTACTGGGCCCTGTCGGGCCCTGTCGGGCCCTGTCGGGCTCTGTCGGGCTCTACTGGGCTCTGTCGGGCTCTGACGGGCCCTGTCGTGCTCTGTCGGGCCCTGTCGGGCTCTGTCGGGCTCTGTCGGGCTCTGTCGGGCTCTGTCGGGCCCTGTCGGGCTCTGTCGGGCCTCTGTCGGGCTCTACTGGGCTCTGTCGGGCTCTGTCGGGCTCTGTCGGGCTCTACTGGGCCCTGTCGGGCCCTGTCGGGCCCTGTCGGGCTCTGTCGGGCTCTGTCGGGCTCTGTCGGGCTCTGTCGGGCTCTGTCGGGCTCTACTGGGCTCTACTGGGCTCTGTCGGGCTCTGTCGGGCTCTACTGGGCCCTGTCGGGCTCTGTCGGGCTCTGTCGGGATCTGTCGGGCTCTGTCGGGCTCTGTCGGGCTGTGTCGGGCTCTGTCGGGCTCTGTCGGGCTCTGTCGGGATCTGTCGGGCTCTGTCGGGCTCTGTCGGGCTCTGTCGGGCTCTGTCGGGATCTGTCGGGCTCTGCGGCTCTGTCGGGCTCTGTCGGGCTCTGTCGGGCCCTGTAGGGCCCTGTCGGGCTCTGTCGGGCCCTGTCGGGCTCTGTCGGGCTCTGTCGGGCTCTGTCGGGCCCTGACGGGCTCTGTCGGGCCCTGTCGGGCTCTGTCGGGCTCTGTCGGGCCCTGTCGGGCCTGTCGGGCTCTGTCGGGCCCTGTCGGGCTCTGTCGGGCTCTGTCGGGCTCTACTGGGCTCTGTCGGGCTCTGTCGGGCTCTGTCGGGCCCTGTCGGGCCCTGTCGGGCCCTGTCGGGCTCTGTCGGGCTCTGTCGGGCTCTGTCGGGCTCTACTGGGCTCTACTGGGCTCTGTCGGGCTCTGTCGGGCCCTGTCGGGCCCTGTCAGGCTCTGTCGGGCCCTGTCGGGCTCTGTCGGGCCCTGTCGGGCTCTGTCGGGCTCTGTCGGGCTCTGTCGGGCCCTGTAGGGCCCTGTCGGGCTCTGTCGGGCCCTGTCGGGCTCTGTCGGGCTCTGTCGGGCTCTGTCGGGCCCTGACGGGCTCTGTCGGGCCCTGTCGGGCTCTGTCGGGCTCTGTCGGGCCCTGTCGGGCCCTGTCGGGCTCTGTCGGGCCCTGTCGGGCTCTGTCGGGCTCTGTCGGGCTCTACTGGGCTCTGTCGGGCTCTGTCGGGCTCTGTCGGGCCCTGTCGGGCTCTGTCGGGCCCTGTCGGGCTCTGTCGGGCTCTGTCGGGCTCTGTCGGGCTCTGTCGGGCTCTACTGGGCTCTACTGGGCTCTGTCGGGCTCTGTCGGGCCCTGTCGGGCCCTGTCAGGCTCTGTCGGGCCCTGTCGGGCTCTGTCGGGCTCTGTCGGGCTCTGTCGGGCCCTGTCGGGCTCTGTCGGGCTCTGTCGGGCTCTACTGGGCTCTACTGGGCTCTACTGGGCTCTGTCGGGCTCTGTCGGGCCCTATCGGGCCTGTCAGGCCCTGTCGGGCTCTGTCGGGCTCTGTCGGGCTCTTCTGGGCTCTGTCGGGCTCTGTCGGGCTCTGTCGGGCTCTACTGGGCCCTTTCGGGCTCTGTCAAGCCCTGTCGGGCTCTGTCGGGCTCTGTCCGGCTCTGTCGGCCTCTACTGGGCTCTGTCGGGATCTGTCGGGATCTGTCGGGCTCTGTCGGGCTCTGTCGGGCTCTACTGGGCCCTGTCGGGCCCTGTCGGGCCCTGTCGGGCTCTGTCGGGCTCTGTCGGGCTCTGTCGGGCTCTACTGGGCCTGTCGGGCCCTGTCGGGCCCTGTCGGGCTGTATTGGGCTCTGTCGGGCCCTGTCAGGCTCTGTCGGGCTCTGTCGGGCTCTGTCGGGCTCTACTGGGCTCTACTGGGCTCTGTCGGGCTCTGTCGGGCTCTACTGGGCCCTGTCGGGCTCTGTCGGGCTCTGTCGGGCTCTGTCGGGCTCTGTCGGGCTCTGTCGGGCTCTACTGGGCCCTGTCGGGCCTGTCGGGCTCTGTCGGGCCCTGTCGGGCCCTGTCGGGCTCTGTCGGGCTCTGTCGGGCTCTGTCAGGCCCTGTCGGGCTCTGTCGGGCTCTGTCGGGCTCTACTGGGCTCTACTGGGCTCTACTGGGCTCTGTCGGGCCCTGTCGGGCCCTGTCGGGCTCTGTCGGGCTCTACTGGGCTCTGTCGGGCTCTGTCGGGCTCTGTCGGGCTCTGTCGGGCTCTGTCGGGCTCTACTGGGCTCTACTGTTCCCTGTCGGGCCCTGTCGGGTCTGTCGGGCTCTGTCGGGCTCTGTCGGGCTCTCTCGGCCTCTACTGGGCCCTGTCGGGCCCTGTCGGGCCCTGTCGGGCTCTGTCGGGCTCTGTCGGGCTCTGTCGGGCTCTACTGGGCTCTGTCGGGCTCTGTCGGGCTCTACTGAGCCCTGTCGGGCTCTGTCGGGCTCTGTCGGGCTCTGTCGGGCTCTACTGGGCTCTACTGGGCTCTGTCGGGCTCTGTCGGGCCCTGTCGGGCCCTGTCAGGCTCTGTCGGGCCCTGTCGGGCTCTGTCGGGCTCTGTCGGGCTCTGTCGGGCCCTGTCGGGCTCTGTCGGGCTCTGTCGGGCTCTACTGGGCTCTACTGGGCTCTACTGGGCTCTGTCGGGCTCTGTCGGGCCCTATCGGGCCCTGTCAGGCCCTGTCGGGCTCTGTCGGGCTCTGTCGGGCTCATCTGGGCTCTGTCGGGCTCTGTCGGGCTCTACTGGGCCCTTTCGGGCTCTGTCAAGCCCTGTCGGGCTCTGTCGGGCTCTGTCCGGCTCTGTCGGCCTCTACTGGGCTCTGTCGGGTTCTGTCGGGATCTGTCGGGCTCTGTCGGGCTCTGTCGGGCTCTACTGGGCCCTGTCGGGCCCTGTCGGGCCCGTCGGGCTCTGTCGGGCTCTGTCGGGCTCTGTCGGGCTCTACTGGGCCCTGTCGGGCCCTGTCGGGCCCTGTCGGGCTCTGTCGGGCTCTGTCGGTCTCTGTCGGGCTCTACTGGGCTCTGTCGGGCCCTGTCGGGAACTGTCGGGCTCTGTCGGGCTCTGTCGGGCTCTACTGGGCCCTGTCGGGCTCTGTTCGGGCTCTGTCGGGCTCTGTCGTGCTCTGTCGGGCTCTGTCGGGCTCTACTGGGCCCTGTCGGGCCCTGTCGGGCCCTGTCGGGCTCTGTCGGGCTCTACTGGGCCCTGTCGGGCTCTGTCGGGCTCTGTCGGGCTCTGTCGGGCTCTGTCGGGCTCTACTGGGATCTACTGGGCTCTGTCGGGCCCTGTCGGGCCCTGTCGGGCCCTGTCGGGCTCTGTCGGGCTCTGTCGGGCTCTGTCGGGCTCTACTGGGCCCTGTCGGGCCCTGTCGGGCTCTCTCGGGCCCTGTCGGGCTCTGTCGGGCTCTGTCGGGCTCTGTCGGGCCCTGTCGGGCTCTGTCGGGCTCTACTGGGCTCTACTGGGCTCTGTCGGGCTCTGTCGGGCTCTACTGGGCCCTGTCGGGCCCTGTCGGGCCCTGTCGGGCTCTGTCGGGCTCTACTGGGCTCTGTCGGGCTCTGACGGGCCCTGTCGTGCTCTGTCGGGCCCTGTCGGGCTCTGTCGGGCTCTGTCGGGCTCTGTCGGGCCCTGTCGGGCTCTGTCGGGCCCTGTCGGGCTCTGTCGGGCTCTGTCGGGCTCTACTGGGCTCTGTCGGGCTCTGTCGGGCTCTGTCGGGCTCTACTGGGCCTGTCGGGCCCTGTCGGGCTCTGTCGGGCTCTGTCGGGCTCAAATGGTCTCTGTCGGGCTCTGTCGGGCTCTGTCGGGCTCTGTCGGGCTCTGTCGGGCTCTACTGGGCTCTACTGGGCTCTGTCGGGCTCTGTCGGGCTCTACTGGGCCCTGTCGGGCTCTGTCGGGCTCTGTCGGGATCTGTCGGGCTCTGTCGGGCTCTGTCGGGCTGTGTCGGGCTCTGTCGGGCTCTGTCGGGCTCTGTCGGGCTCTGTCGGGCCCTGTAGGGCCTGTCGGGCTCTGTCGGGCCCTGTCGGGCTCTGTCGGGCTCTGTCGGGCTCTGTCGGGCCCTGTCGGGCTCTGTCGGGCCCTGTCGGGCTCTGTCGGGCTCTGTCGGGCCCTGTCGGGCCCTGTCGGGCTCTGTCGGGCCCTGTCGGGCTCTGTCGGGCTCTGTCGGGCTCTACTGGGCTCTGTCGGGCTCTGTCGGGCTCTGTCGGGCCCTGTCGGGCTCTGTCGGGCTCTGTCGGGCTCTGTCGGGCTCTGTCGGGCTCTACTGGGCTCTACTGGGCTCTGTCGGGCTCTGTCGGGCCCTGTCGGGCCCTGTCAGGCTCTGTCGGGCCCTGTCGGGCTCTGTCGGGCTCTGTCGGGCTCTGTCGGGCCCTGTCGGGCTCTGTCGGGCTCTGTCGGGCTCTACTGGGCTCTACTGGGCTCTACTGGGCTCTGTCGGGCTCTGTCGGGCCCTATCGGGCCCTGTCAGGCCCTGTCGGGCTCTGTCGGGCTCTGTCGGGCTCTTCTGGGCTCTGTCGGGCTCTGTCGGGCTCTGTCGGGCTCTACTGGGCCCTTTCGGGCTCTGTCAAGCCCTGTCGGGCTCTGTCGGGCTCTGTCCGGCTCTGTCGGCCTCTACTGGGCTCTGTCGGGATCTGTCGGGATCTGTCGGGCTCTGTCGGGCTCTGTCGGGCTCTACTGGGCCCTGTCGGGCCCTGTCGGGCCCTGTCGGGCTCTGTCGGGCTCTGTCGGGCTCTGTCGGGCTCTACTGGGCCCTGTCGGGCCCTGTCGGGCCCTGTCGGGCTCTGTCGGGCTCTGTCGGTCTCTGTCGGGCTCTACTGGGCTCTGTCGGGCCCTGTCGGGAATGTCGGGCTCTGTCGGGCTCTGTCGGGCTCTACTGGGCCCTGTCGGGCTCTGTCGGGCTCTGTCGGGCTCTGTCGTGCTCTGTCGGGCTCTGTCGGGCTCTACTGGGCCCTGTCGGGCCCTGTCGGGCCCTGTCGGGCTCTGTCGGGCTCTACTGGGCCCTGTCGGGCTCTGTCGGGCTCTGTCGGGCTCTGTCGGGCTCTGTCGGGCTCTACTGGGATCTCCTGGGCTCTGTCGGGCCCTGTCGGGCCCTGTCGGGCCCTGTCGGGCTCTGTCGGGCTCTGTCGGCTCTGTCGGGCTCTACTGGGCCCTGTCGGGCCCTGTCGGGCTCTCTCGGGCCCTGTCGGGCTCTGTCGGGCTCTGTCGGGCTCTGTCGGGCCCTGTCGGGCTCTGTCGGGCTCTACTGGGCTCTACTGGGCTCTGTCGGGCTCTGTCGGGCTCTACTGGGCCCTGTCGGGCCCTGTCGGGCCCTGTCGGGCTCTGTCGGGCTCTACTGGGCTCTGTCGGGCTCTGACGGGCCCTGTCGTGCTCTGTCGGGCCCTGTCGGGCTCTGTCGGGCTCTGTCGGGCTCTGTCGGGCTCTGTCGGGCCCTGTCGGGCTCTGTCGGGCCCTGTCGGGCTCTGTCGGGCTCTGTCGGGCTCTACTGGGCTCTGTCGGGCTCTGTCGGGCTCTGTCGGGCTCTACTGGGCCCTGTCGGGCCCTGTCGGGCTCTGTCGGGCTCTGTCGGGCTCAAATGGTCTCTGTCGGGCTCTGTCGGGCTCTGTCGGGCTCTGTCGGGCTCTGTCGGGCTCTACTGGGCTCTACTGGGCTCTGTCGGGCTCTGTCGGGCTCTACTGGGCCCTGTCGGGCTCTGTCGGGCTCTGTCGGGCTCTGTCGGGCTGTGTCGGGCTCTGTCGGGCTCTGTCGGGCTCTGTCGGGCTCTGTCGGGCCCTGTAGGGCCCTGTCGGGCTCTGTCGGGCCCTGTCGGGCTCTGTCGGGCTCTGTCGGGCTCTGTCGGGCTCTGTCGGGCCCTGACGGGCTCTGTCGGGCCCTGTCGGGCTCTGTCGGGCTCTGTCGGGCCCTGTCGGGCCCTGTCGGGCTCTGTCGGGCCCTGTCGGGCTCTGTCGGGCTCTGTCGGGCTCTACTGGGCTCTGTCGGGCTCTGTCGGGCTCTACTGGGCCCTGTCGGGCTCTGTCGGGCTCTGTCGGGCCCTGTCGGGCCCTGTCGGGCCCTGTCGGGCTCTGTCGGGCTCTGTCGGGCCCTGTCGGGCTCTGTCGGGCCCTGTCGGGCTCTGTCGGGCTCTGTCGGGCTCTGTCGGGCTCTACTGGGCTCTGTCGGGTTCTACTGGGCTCTACTGGGCCCTGTCGGGCTCTGTCGGGCCCTGTCGGGCTCTGTCGGGCTCTGTCGGGCCCTGTCGGGCTGTGTCGGGCTCTGTCGGGCTCTGTCGGGCTCTACTGGGCCCTGTCGGGCTCTGTCGGGCTCTGTCGGGCTCTACTGGGCTCTACTTGGGCTCTGTCGGGCCCTGTCGGGCCTGTCGGGCTCTGTCGGGCCCTGTCGGGCCCTGTCGGGCCCTGTCGGGCTCTGTCGGGCTCTGTCGGGCTCTGTCGGGCTCTACTGGGCCCTGTCGGGCCCTGTCGGGCTCTCTCGGGCCCTGTCGGGCTCTGTCGGGCTCTGTCGGGCTCTGTCGGGCTCTGTCGGGCCCTGTCGGGCTCTGTCAGGCTCTGTCGGGCTCTACTGGGCTCTACTGGGCTCTGTCGGGCTCTGTCGGGCTCTACTGGGCCCTGTCGGGCCCTGTCGGGCCCTGTCGGGCTCTGTCGGGCCTACTGGGCTCTGTCGGGCTCTGACGGGCCCTGTCGGGCTCTGTCGGGCTCTGTCGGGCCCTGTCGGGCTCTGTCGGGCTCTGTCGGGCTCTGTCGGGCTCTACTGGGCTCTGTCGGGCTCTGTCGGGCTCTGTCAGGCTCTACTGGGCCCTGTCGGGCCCTGTCGGGCCCTGTCGGGCCCTGTCGGGCTCTGTCGGGCTCTGTCGGGCTCTGTCGGGCTCAAATGGTCTCTGTCGGGCTCTGTCGGGCTCTGTCGGGCTCTGTCGGGCTCTACTGGGCTCTACTGGGCCCTGTCGGGCTCTGTCGGGCTCTACTGGGCTCTGTCGGGCTCTGTCGGGCTCTGTCGGGCTCTGTCGGGCCCTGTCGGGCTCTGTCGGGCTCTGTCGGGCTCTGTCGGGCCCTGACGGGCTCTGTCGGGCTCTACTGGGCTCTGTCGGGCTCTGTCGGGCCCTGTCGGGCCCTGTCGGGCTCTGTCGGGCCCTGTCGGGCTCTGTCGGGCTCTGTCGGGCTCTACTGGGCTCTGTCGGGCTCTGTCGGGCTCTGTCGGGCTCTGTCGGGCCCTGTCGGGCCCTGTTGGGCTCTGTCGGGCCCTGTCGGGCTCTGTCGGGCCCTGTCGGGCTCTGTCGGGCCCTGCCGGCTCTGTCGGGCTCTGTCGGGCTCTGTCGGGCTCTGTCGGGCTCTACTGGGCTCTGTCGGGTTCTACTGGGCTCTACTGGGCTCTGTCGGGCTCTGTCGGGCTCTGTCGGGCCCTGTCGGGCTCTGGTCGGGCTCTGTCGGGCCCTGTCGGGCTGTGTCGGGCTCTGTCGGGCTGTGTCGGGCTCTACTGGGCCCTGTCGGGCTCTGTCGGGCTCTGTCGGGCTCTACTGGGCCCTGTCGGGCCCTGTTGGGCCCTGACGGGCTCTGTCGGGCTCTACTGGGCTCTGTCGGGCCCTGTCGGGCCCTGTCGGGCCCTGTCGGGCTCTGTCGGGCTCTGTCGGGCTCTACTGGGCTCTGTCGGGCTCTGTCGGGCTCTACTGGCCCCTGTCGGGCTCTGTCGGGCCCTGTCGGGCTCTGTCGGGCTCTGTCGGGCTCTGTCGGGCTCTACTGGGCTCTGTCGGGCTCTACTGGTCTCTACTGGGCCCTGTCGGGCTCTGTCGGGCTCTGTCGGGCTCTGTCGGGCTCTGTCGGGCTCTACTGGGCTCTGTCGGGCCCTGTCGGGCCCTGTCGGGCTCTGTCGGGCTCTGTCGGGCTCTGTCGGGCTCTGTCGGGCTCTACTGGGCCCTGTCGGGCTCTGTCGGGCTCTGTCGGGCTCTGTCGGGCTCTGTCGGGCTCAACTGTCTCTGTCGGGCTCTGTCGGGTTCTGTCGGGCTCTGTCGGGCTCTGTCGGGCTCTACTGGGCTCTACTGGGCTCTGTCGGGCTCTGTCGGGCTCTACTGGGCCCTGTCGGGCCCTGTCGGGCCCTGTCGGGCTCTGTCGGGCTCTGTCGGGCTCTGTCGGGTTCTGTCGGGCCCTGTCGGGCTCTGTCGGGCTCTTCTGGGCCCTGTCGGGCCCTGTCGGGCTCTGTCGGGCTCTGTCGGGCTCTACTGGGCCCTGTCGGGCTCTGTCGGGCTCTGTCGGGCTCTACTGGGCCCTGTCGGGCTCTGTCGGGCCCTGTCGGGCCCTGTCGGGCCCTGTCGGGCTCTGTCGGGCTCTGTCGGGCTCTGTCGGGCTCTACTGGGCTCTGTCGGGCTCTACTGGTCTCTACTGGGCCCTGTCGGGCTCTGTCGGGCTCTGTCGGGCTCTACTGGGCCCTGTCGGGCCCTGTCGGGCCCTGTCGGGCTCTGTCAGGCTCTGTCGGGCCCTGTCGGGCTCTGTCGGGCTCTGTCGGGCTCTGGTCGGGCTCTGTCGGGCTCTGTCGGGCTCTACTGGGCCCTGTCGGGCCCTGTCGGGCTCTGTCGGGCTCTGTCGGGCCCTGTCGGGCTCTGTCGGGCTCTGTCGGGCCTGTCGGGCTCTGTCGGGCTCTGTCGGGCCCTGTCGGGCTCTGTCGGGCTCTGTCGGGCTCTGTCGGGCTCTGTCGGGCCCTGACGGGCTCTGTCGGGCTCTGTCGGGCTCCTGTCGGGCTCTGTCGGGCCTGTCGGGCCCTGTCGGGCTCTGTCGGGCCCTGTCGGGCTCTGTCGGGCTCTGTCGGGCTCTACTGGGCTCTGTCGGGCTCTGTCGGGCTCTACTGGGCCCTGTCGTGCTCTGTCGGGCTCTGTCGGGCCCTGTCGGGCCCTGTTGGGCTCTGTCGGGCTCTGTCGGGCCCTGTCGGGCTCTGTCGGGCTCTGTCGGGCCCTGGTCGGGCTCTGTCGGGCTCTGTCGGGCTCTACTGGTCTCTGTCGGGTTCTACTGGGCTCTACTGGGCCCTGTCGGGCTCTGTCGGGCTCTGTCGGGCCCTGTCGGGCTCTGTCGGGCTCTGTCGGGCCCTGTCGGGCTGTGTCGGGCTCTGTCGGGCTCTGTCGGGCTCTACTGGGCCCTGTCGGGCTCTGTCGGGCTCTGTCGGGCTCTACTGGGCCCTGTCGGGCCCTGTCGGGCCCTGACGGTCTCTGTCGGGCTCTACTGGGCTCTGTCGGGCTCTGTCGGGCTCTGTCGGGCTCTGTCGGGCCCTGTCGGGCCCTGTCGGGCCCTGTCGGGCTCTGTCGGGCTCTGTCGGGCCCTGTCGGGCTGTGTCGGGCTCTGTCGGGCTCTGTCGGGCTCTACTGGGCCCTGTCGGGCTCTGTCGGGCTCTGTCGGGCTCTACTGGGCCCTGTCGGGCCCTGTTGGGCCCTGACGGGCTCTGTCGGGCTCTACTGGGCTCTGTCGGGCCCTGTCGGGCCCTGTCGGGCCCTGTCGGGCTCTGTCGGGCTCTGTCGGGCTCTACTGGGCTCTGTCGGGCTCTGTCGGGCTCTACTGGCCCCTGTCGGGCTCTGTCGGGCCCTGTCGGGCTCTGTCGGGCTCTGTCGGGCTCTGT
Organism: Caloenas nicobarica; assembly: GCF_036013445.1. NCBI lineage: Eukaryota > Metazoa > Chordata > Aves > Columbiformes > Columbidae > Caloenas > Caloenas nicobarica. The sequence continues at coordinate 173,858 of NW_027016975.1, forward strand.
CGGGCTCTACTGGGCTCTGTCGGGCTCTACTGGTCTCTACTGGGCCCTGTCGGGCTCTGTCGGGCTCTGTCGGGCTCTGTCGGGCTCTGTCGGGCTCTACTGGGCTCTGTCGGGCCCTGTCGGGCCCTGTCGGGCTCTGTCGGGCTCTGTCGGGCTCTGTCGGGCTCTGTCGGGCTCTGTCGGGCTCTACTGGGCCCTGTCGGGCTCTGTCGGGCTCTGTCGGGCTCTGTCGGGCTCTGTCGGGCTCAACTGGTCTCTGTCGGGCTCTGTCGGGTTCTGTCGGGCTCTGTCGGGCTCTGTCGGGCTCTACTGGCTCTACTGGGCTCTGTCGGGCTCTGTCGGGCTCTACTGGGCCCTGTCGGGCCCTGTCGGGCCCTGTCGGGCTCTGTCGGGCTCTGTCGGGCTCTGTCGGGTTCTGTCGGGCCCTGTCGGGCTCTGTCGGGCTCTTCTGGGCCCTGTCGGGCCCTGTCGGGCTCTGGTCGGGCTCTGTCGGGCTCTACTGGCCCTGTCGGGCTCTGTCGGGCTCTGTCGGGCTCTACTGGGCCCTGTCGGGCTCTGTCGGGCCCTGTCGGGCCCTGTCGGGCCCTGTTCGGGCTCTGCGGGCTCTGTCGGCTCTGTCGGGCTCTACTGGGCTCTGTCGGGCTCTACTGGTCTCTACTGGGCCCTGTCGGGCTCTGTCGGGCTCTTCGGGCTCTACTGGGCCCTGTCGGGCCCTGTCGGGCCCTGTCGGGCTCTGTCAGGCTCTGTCGGGCCCTGTCGGGCTCTGTCGGGCTCTGTCGGGCTCTGTCGGGCTCTGTCGGGCTCTGTCGGGCTCTACTGGGCCCTGTCGGGCCCTGTCGGGCTCTGTCGGGCTCTGTCGGGCCCTGTCGGGCTCTGTCGGGCTCTGTCGGGCCCTGTCGGGCTCTGTCGGGGCTCTGTCGGGCCCTGTCGGCTCTGTCGGGCTCTGTCGGGCTCTGTCGGGCTCTGTCGGGCCCTGACGGGCTCTGTCGGCTCTGTCGGGCTCTGTCGGGCTCTGTCGGGCCCTGTCGGGCCCTGTCGGGCTCTGTCGGGCCCTGTCGGGCTCTGTCGGGCTCTGTCGGGCTCTACTGGGCTCTGTCGGGCTCTGTCGGGCTCTACTGGCCTGTCGTGCTCTGTCGGGCTCTGTCGGGCCCTGTCGGGCCCTGTTGGGCTCTGTCGGGCTCTGTCGGGCCCTGTCGGGCTCTGTCGGGCTCTGTTGGGCCCTGTCGGGCTCTGTCGGGCTCTGTCGGGCTCTACTGGTCTCTGTCGGTTCTACTGGGCTCTACTGGGCCCTGTCGGGCTCTGTCGGCTCTGGCGGGCCCTGGCGGGCTCTGTCGGGCTCTGTCGGGCCCTGTCGGGCTGTGTCGGGCTCTGTGTGTCGGGCTCTGTCGGGCTCTGTCGGGCTCTACTGGGCCCTGTCGGGCTCTGTCGGGCTCTGTCGGGCTCTACTGGGCCCTGTCGGGCCCTGTCGGGCCCTGACGGTCTCTGTCGGGCTCTACTGGGCTCTGTCGGGCTCTGTCGGGCTCTGTCGGGCTCTGTCGGGCCCTGTCGGGCCCTGTCGGGCCCTGTCGGGCTCTGTCGGGCTCTGTCGGGCCCTGTCGGGCTGTGTCGGGCTCTGTCGGGCTCTGTCGGGCTCTACTGGGCCCTGTCGGGCTCTGTCGGGCTCTGTCGGGCTCTACTGGGCCCTGTCGGGCCCTGTTGGGCCCTGACGGGCTCTGTCGGGCTCTACTGGGCTCTGTCGGGCTCTGTCGGGCCCTGTCGGGCCCTGTCGGGCCCTGTCGGGCTCTGTCGGGCTCTGTCGGGCTCTACTGGGCTCTGTCGGGCTCTGTCGGGCTCTACTGGCCCCTGTCGGGCTCTGTCGGGCCCTGTCGGGATCTGTCGGGCTCTGTCGGGCTCTGTCGGGCTCTGTCGGGCTCTACTGGGCTCTGTCGGGCTCTACTGGTCTCTACTGGGCCCTGTCGGGCTCTGTCGGGCTCTATCGGGCTCTGTCGGGCTCTGTCGGGCTCTACTGGGCCCTGTCGGGCCCTGTCGGGCCCTGTCGGGCTCTGTCGGGCTCTGTCGGGCTCTGTCGGGCTCTACTGGGCCCTGTCGGGCTCTGTCGGGCTCTGTCGGGCTCTGTTGGGCTCTGTCGGGCTCAACTGGTCTCTGTCGGGCTCTGTCGGGTTCTGTCGGGCTCTGTCGGGCTCTGTCGGGCTCTGTCGGGCTCTACTGGGCTCTACTGGGCTCTGTCGGGCTCTGTCGGGCTCTACTGGGCCCTGTCGGGCTCTGTCGGGCCCTGTCGGGCCCTGTCGGGCCCTGTCGGGCTCTGTCGGGCTCTGTCGGGTTCTGTCGGGCTCTGTCGGGCTCTGTCGGGCTCTTCTGGGCCCTGTCGGGCCCTGTCGGGCTCTGTCGGGCTCTACTGGGCCCTGTCGGGCTCTGTCGGGCTCTGTCGGGCTCTACTGGGCCCTGTCGGGCTCTGTCGGGCTCTGTCGGGCCCTGTCGGGCCCTGTCGGGCTCTGTCGGGCTCTGTCGGGCTCTGTCGGGCTCTACTGGGCTCTGTCGGGCTCTACTGGTCTCTACTGGGCCCTGTCGGGCTCTGTCGGGCTCTGTCGGGCTCTGTCGGGCTCTACTGGGATCTGTCGGGCCCTGTCGGGCCCTGTCGGGCTCTGTCAGGCTCTGTCGGGCCCTGTTGGGCTCTGTCGGGCTCTGTCGGGCTCTGTCGGGCCCTGTCGGGCTCTGTCGGGCCCTGTCGGGCTCTGTCGGGCTCTGTCGGGCTCTACTGGGCTCTGTCGGGCTCTGTCGGGCTCTACTGGGCCCTGTCGGGCTCTGTCGGGCTCTGTCGGGCTCTGTCGGGCCCTGTTGGGCTCTGTCGGGCTCTGTCGGGCCCTGTCGGGCTCTGTCGGGCTCTGTCGGGCTCTGTCGGGCTCTGTCGGGCTCTACTGGGCTCTGTCGGGTTCTACTGGGCTCTACTGGGCCCTGTCGGGCTCTGTCGGGCTCTGTCGGGCCCTGTCGGGCTCTGTCGGGCTCTGTCGGGCCCTGTCGGGCTGTGTCGGGCTCTGTCGGGCTCTGTCGGGCTCTACTGGGCCCTGTCGGGCTCTGTCGGGCTCTGTCGGGCTCTACTGGGCCCTGTCGGGCCCTGTCGGGCCCTGACGGGCTCTGTCGGGCTCTACTGGGCTCTGTCGGGCTCTGTCGGGCCCTGCCGGGCCCTGTCGGGCTCTGTCGGGCTCTGTCGGGCTCTGTCGGGCTCTGTCGGGCTCTACAGGCCCCTGTCGGGCTCTGTCGGGCCCTGTCGGGCTCTGTCGGGCTCTGTCGGGCTCTGTCGGGCTCTGTCGGGCTCTACTGGGCTCTGTCGGGCTCTACTGGTCTCTACTGGGCTCTGTCGGGCTCTGTCGGGCTCTGTCGGGCTCTGTCGGGCTCTACTGGGCTCTGTCGGGCTCTGTCGGGCCCTGTCGGGCTCTGTCGGGCCCTGTCGGGCCCTGTCGGGCTCTGTCGGGCCCTGTCGGGCTCTGTCGGGCTCTACTGGGCCCTGTCGGGCTCTGTCGGGCTCTGTCGGGCCCTGTCGGGCTCTACTGGGCCCTGTCGGGCCCTGTCGGGCTCTGTCGGGCTCTGTCGGGCCCTGTCGGGCTCTACTGGGCCCTGTCGGGCTCTGTCGGGCCCTGTCGGGCCCTGTCGGGCCCTGTCGGGCTCTGTCGGGCTCTGTCGGGCCCTGTCGGGCCCTGTCGGGCCCTGTCGGGCTCTGTCGGGCTCTGTCGGGCTCTGTCGGGCTCTACTGGGCCCTGTCGGGCTCTGTCGGGCTCTGTCGGGCTCTGTCGGGCTCTGTCGGGCTCTACTGGGCCCTGTCGGGCTCTGTCGGGCTCTGTCGGGCCCTGTCGGGCCCTGTCGGGCTCTGTCAGGCTCTGTCGGGCTCTGTCGGGCTCTACTGGGCCCTGTCGGGCCCTGTCGGGACCTGTCGGGCTCTACTGGGCTCTACTGGGCTCTGTCGGGCTCTGTCGGGCTCTACTGGGCCCTGTCGGGCCCTGTCGGGCTCTGTCGGGCTCTACTGGGCTCTGTCGGGCTCTGTCGGGCTCTGTCGGGCTCTACTGGGCCCTGTCGGGCTCTGTCGGGCCCTGTCGGGCTCTGTCGGGCTCTGTCGGGCCCTGTCGGGCCCTGTCGGGCTCTGTCGGGCTCTGTCGGGCACTGTCGGGCTCTGTCGGGCTCTACTGGGCCCTGTCGGGCTCTGTCGGGCTCTGTCGGGCCCTGTCGGGCCCTGTCGGGCTCTGTCGGGCCCTGTCGGGCCCTGTCGGGCCCTGTCGGGCTCTGTCGGGCTCTGTCGGGCCCTGTCGGGCTCTGTCGGGCCCTGTCGGGCTCTGTCGGGCTCTGTCGGGCTCTGTCGGGCTCTACTGGGCCCTGTCGCGCTCTGTCGGGCTCTGTCGGTCTCTGTCGGGCTCTGTTGCCCCTGTCGGGCCCTGTCGGGCTCTACTGGGCCCTGTCGGGCCCTGTCGGGCCCTGTCGGGCTCTGTCGGGCTCTGTCGGGCTCTGTCGGGCCCTGTCGGGCCCTGTCGGGCTCTGTCGGGCTCTGTCGGGCTCTGTCGGGCTCTACTGGGCCCTGTCGGGCCATGTCGGGCTCTGTCGGGCTCTGTCGGGCTCTGTCGGGCTCTACTGGGCCCTGTCGGGTTCTGTCGGGCTCTGTCGGGCTCTGTCGGGCTCTACTGGGCCCTGTCGGTCCCTGTCGGGCCCTGTCGGGCCCTGTCGGGCTCTGTCGGGCTCTGTCGGGCTCTGTCGGGCCCTGTCGGGCTCTGTCGGGCTCTACTGGGCCCTGTCGGGCTCTGTCGGGCTCTGTCGGGCCCTGTCGGGCTCTGTCGGGCTCTGTCGGGCTCTGTCGGGCTCTACTGGGCCCTGTCGGGCTCTGTCGGGCTCTACTGGGCCCTGTCGGGTTCTGTTGGGCCCTGTCGGGCCCTGTCGGGCCCTGTCGGGCTCTGTCGGGCTCTGTCGGGCCCTGTCGGGCCCTGTCGGGCCCTGTCGGGCTCTGTCGGGCTTGTCGGGCTCTGTCGGGCTCTGTCGGGCTCTACTGGGCTCTGTCGGGCTCTGTCGGGCTCTGTCGGGCCCTGTCGGGCTCTGTCGGGCTCAACTGGTCTCTGTCGGGCTCTGTCGGGTTCTGTCGGGCTCTGTCGGGCTCTGTCGGGCTCTACTGGGCTCTACTGGGCTCTGTCGGGCTCTGTCGGGCTCTACTGGGCCCTGTCGGGCTCTGTCGGGCCCTGTCGGGCCCTGTCGGGCCCTGTCGGGCCCTGTCGGGCTCTGTCGGGCCCTGTCGGGCCCTGTCGGGCTCTGTCGGGCTCTGTCGGGCTCTACTGGGCTCTGTCGGGCTCTGTCGGGCTCTGTCGGGCTCTGTCGGGCTCTACTGGGCCCTGTCGGGCTCTGTCGGGCTCTGTCGGGCTCTGTCGGGCTCTGTCGGGCTCTGTCGGGCTCTACTGGGCTCTACTGGGCTCTGTCGGGCTCTGTCGGGCTCTACTGGGCCCTGTCGGGCCCTGTCGGGCTCTGTCGGGCTCTGTCGGGCTCTGTCGGGCTCTGTCGGGCTCTGTCGGGCTCTGTCGGGCTCTACTGGGCTCTGTCGGGCTCTACTGGGCTCTACTGGGCCCTGTCGGGCTCTGTCGGGCTCTGTCGGGCTCTACTGGGCTCTGTCGGGCTCTGTCGGGCCCTGTCGGGCCCAGTCGGGCTCTGTTGGGCTCTGTCGGGCCCTGTCGGTCTCTGTCGGGCTCTGTCGGGCTCTGTCGGGCTCTACTGGGCCCTGTCGGGCTCTGTCGGGCTCTGTCGGGCTCTGACGGGCCCTGTCGGGCTCTGTCGGGCTCTGTCGGGCTCTGTCGGGCCCTGTCGGGCTCTGTCGGGCTCTACTGGGCCCTGTCGGGCCCTGTCGGGCTCTGTCGGGCCCTGTCGGGCTCTGTCGGGCTCTGTCGGGCCCTGTCGGGCTCTGTCGGGCTCTGTCGGGCTCTGTCGGGCTCTACCGGGCTCTGTCGGGCTCTGTCGGGCTCTGTCGGGCCCTGTCGGGCTCTGTCGGGCTCTGTCGGGCCCTGTCGGGCCCTGTCGGGCTCTGTCGGGCTCTCCTGGGCCCTGTCGGGCTCTGTCGGGCTCTACTGGGCCCTGTCGGGCCCTGTCAAACCCTGTCGGGCTCTGTCGGGCTCTGTCGGGCTCTGTCGGGCTCTACTGGGCTCTGTCGGGTTCTGTCGGGCTCTGTCGGACTCTGTCGGGCTCTGTCGGGCTCTACTGGGCTCTACTGGGCTCTACTGTTCTCTGTCGGCCCCTGTCGGGCTCTGTCGGGCTCTACTGGGCTCTACTGGGCTCTACTGGGCTCTGTCGGGCCCTGTCGGGCCCTGTCGGGCCCTGTCGGGCTCTGTCGGGCTCTGTCGGGCTCTACTGGGCTCTGTCGGGCTCTGTCGGGCTCTGTCGGGCTCTACTGGGCCCTGTCGGGCCCTGTCAAACTCTGTCGGGCTCTGTCGGGCTCTGTCGGGCTCTGTCGGGCTCTACTGGGCTCTGTCGGGTTCTGTCGGGCTCTGTCGGGCTCTGTCGGGCTCTGTCGGGCTCTACTGGGCTCTGTCGGGCTCTGTCGGGCTCTGTCGGGCTCTGTCGGGCTCTGTCGGTCTCTACTGGGCCCTGTCGGGCTCTGTCGGACTCTGTCGGGCCCTATCGGGCCCTGTCGGGCTCTGTCGGGATCTGTCGGGCTCTGCTGGGCCCTGTCGGGCCCTGTCGGGCTCTGTCGGGCTCTGTCGGGCTCTACTGGGCTCTGTCGGGCTCTGTCGGGTTCTGTCGGGCTCTGTCGGGCTCTGTCGGGCTCTGTCGGGCTCTACTGGGCTCTACTGGGCTCTGTCGGGCTCTGTCGGGCTCTAATGGGCCCTGTCGGGCTCTGTCGGGCTCTGTCGGGCTCTGTCGGGCTCTGTCGGGCTGTATTGGGCTCTGTCGGGCCCTGTCAGGCTCTGTCGGGCTCTGTCGGGCTCTGTCGGGCTCTACTGGGCTCTACTGGGCTCTGTCGGGCTCTGTCGGGCTCTACTGGGCCCTGTCGGGCTCTGTCGGGCTCTGTCGGGCTCTGTCGGGCTCTGTCGGGCTCTGTCGCGCTCTACTGGGCCCTGTCGGGCCCTGTCGGGCCCTGTCGGGCTCTGTCGGGCTCTGTCGGGCTCTGTCGGGCCCTGTCGGGCTCTGTCGGGCTCTGTCGGGCTCTACTGGGCTCTACTGGGCTCTACTGGGCTCTGTCGGGCCCTGTCGGGCCTTGTCGGGCTCTGTCGGGCTCTACTGGGCTCTGTCGGGCTCTGTCGGGCTCTGTCGGGCTCTGTCGGGCTCTGTCGGGCTCTACTGGGCTCTACTGTTCCCTGTCGGGCCCTGTCGGGTTCTGTCGGGCTCTGTCGGGCTCTGTCGGGCTCTCTCGGCCTCTACTGGGCCCTGTCGGGCCCTGTCGGGCCCTGTCGGGCTCTGTCGGGCTCTGTCGGGCTCTGTCGGGCTCTACTGGGCTCTGTCGGGCTCTGTCGGGCTCTACTGAGCCCTGTCGGGCTCTGTCGGGCTCTGTCGGGCTCTGTCGGGCTCTGTCGGGCTCTACTGGGCTCTGTCGGGCTCTGTCGGGCTCTACTGGGCTCTGTCGGGCTCTGTCGGGCTCTACTGAGCCCTGTCGGGCTCTGTCGGGCTCTGTCGGGCTCTGTCGGACTCTGTCGGGCTCTACTGGGCTCTGTCGGGCCCTGTCGAGCCCTGTCGGGCTCTGTCGGGCTCTGTCGGGCTCTACTTGTCTCTACTGTTCCCTGTCGGGCCCTGTCGGGCCCTGTCGGGCCCTGTCGGGCTCTGTCGGGCTCTACTGGGCTCTGTCGGGCTCTGTCGGGCTCTGTCGGGCTGTCTCGGGCTCTACTGGGCTCTACTGGGCTCTACTGTTCCCTGTCGGGCCCTGTCGGGCTCTGTCGGGCCCTGTCGGGCTCTGTCGGGCTCTGTCGGGCTCTGTCGGGCTCTGTCGGGCTCTACTGGGCTCTGTCGGGCTCTGTCGGGCCCTGTCGGGCCCTGTCATGCTCTGTCGGGCTCTGTCGGGCTCTGTCGGGCTCTGTCGGGCTCTGTCGGGCCCTGTCGGGCTCTGTCGGGCTCTGTCGGGCTCTACTGGGCTCTACTGGGCTCTACTGGGCTCTGTCGGGCTCTGTCGGGCCCTATCGGGCCCTGTCAGGCCCTGTCGGGCTCTGTCGGGCTCTGTCGGGCTCATCTGGGCTCTGTCGGGCTCTGTCGGGCTCTGTCGGGCTCTACTGGGCCCTTTCGGGCTCTGTCAAGCCCTGTCGGGCTCTGTCGGGCTCTGTCCGGCTCTGTCGGCCTCTACTGGGCTCTGTCGGGTTCTGTCGGGATCTGTCGGGCTCTGTCGGGCTCTGTCGGGCTCTACTGGGCCCTGTCGGGCCCTGTCGGGCCCTGTCGGGCTCTGTCGGGCTCTGTCGGGCTCTGTCGGGCTCTACTGGGCCCTGTCGGGCCCTGTCGGGCCCTGTCGGGCTCTGTCGGGCTCTGTCGGTCTCTGTCGGGCTCTACTGGGCTCTGTCGGGCCCTGTCGGGAACTGTCGGGCTCTGTCGGGCTCTGTCGGGCTCTACTGGGCCCTGTCGGGCTCTGTCGGGCTCTGTCGGGCTCTGTCGTGCTCTGTCGGGCTCTGTCGGGCTCTACTGGGCCCTGTCGGGCCCTGTCGGGCCCTGTCGGGCTCTGTCGGGCTCTACTGGGCCCTGTCGGGCTCTGTCGGGCTCTGTCGGGCTCTGTCGGGCTCTGTCGGGCTCTACTGGGATCTACTGGGCTCTGTCGGGCCCTGTCGGGCCCTGTCGGGCCCTGTCGGGCTCTGTCGGGCTCTGTCGGGCTCTACTGGGCCCTGTCGGGCCCTGTCGGGCTCTCTCGGGCCCTGTCGGGCTCTGTCGGGCTCTGTCGGGCTCTGTCGGGCCCTGTCGGGCTCTGTCGGGCTCTACTGGGCTCTACTGGGCTCTGTCGGGCTCTGTCGGGCTCTACTGGGCCCTGTCGGGCCCTGTCGGGCCCTGTCGGGCTCTGTCGGGCTCTACTGGGCTCTGTCGGGCTCTGACGGGCCCTGTCGTGCTCTGTCGGGCCCTGTCGGGCTCTGTCGGGCTCTGTCGGGCTCTGTCGGGCCCTGTCGGGCTCTGTCGGGCCCTGTCGGGCTCTGTCGGGCTCTGTCGGGCTCTACTGGGCTCTGTCGGGCTCTGTCGGGCTCTGTCGGGCTCTACTGGGCCCTGTCGGGCCCTGTCGGGCTCTGTCGGGCTCTGTCGGGCTCAAATGGTCTCTGTCGGGCTCTGTCGGGCTCTGTCGGGCTCTGTCGGGCTCTGTCGGGCTCTACTGGGCTCTACTGGGCTCTGTCGGGCTCTGTCGGGCTCTACTGGGCCCTGTCGGGCTCTGTCGGGCTCTGTCGGGCTCTGTCGGGCTCTGTCGGGCTGTGTCGGGCTCTGTCGGGCTCTGTCGGGCTCTGTCGGGCCCTGTAGGGCCCTGTCGGGCTCTGTCGGGCCCTGTCGGGCTCTGTCGGGCTCTGTCGGGCTCTGTCGGGCCCTGACGGGCTCTGTCGGGCCCTGTCGGGCTCTGTCGGGCTCTGTCGGGCCCTGTCGGGCCCTGTCGGGCTCTGTCGGGCCCTGTCGGGCTCTGTCGGGCTCTGTCGGGCTCTACTGGGCTCTGTCGGGCTCTGTCGGGCCCTGTCGGGCCCTGTCGGGCTCTGTCGGGCTCTGTCGGGCTCTGTCGGGCTCTACTGGGCTCTACTGGGCTCTGTCGGGCTCTGTCGGGCCCTGTCGGGCCCTGTCAGGCTCTGTCGGGCCCTGTCGGGCTCTGTCGGGCTCTGTCGGGCTCTGTCGGGCCCTGTCGGGCTCTGTCGGGCTCTGTCGGGCTCTACTGGGCTCTACTGGGCTCTACTGGGCTCTGTCGGGCTCTGTCGGGCCCTATCGGGCCCTGTCAGGCCCTGTCGGGCTCTGTCGGGCTCTGTCGGGCTCTTCTGGGCTCTGTCGGGCTCTGTCGGGCTCTGTCGGGCTCTACTGGGCCCTTTCGGGCTCTGTCAAGCCCTGTCGGGCTCTGTCGGGCTCTGTCCGGCTCTGTCGGCCTCTACTGGGCTCTGTCGGGATCTGTCGGGATCTGTCGGGCTCTGTCGGGCTCTGTCGGGCTCTGTCGGGCTCTACTGGGCCCTGTCGGGCCCTGTCGGGCCCTGTCGGGCTCTGTCGGGCTCTGTCGGGCTCTGTCGGGCTCTACTGGGCCCTGTCGGGCCCTGTCGGGCCCTGTCGGGCTCTGTCGGGCTCTGTCGGTCTCTGTCGGGCTCTACTGGGCTCTGTCGGGCCCTGTCGGGAACTGTCGGGCTCTGTCGGGCTCTGTCGGGCTCTACTGGGCCCTGTCGGGCTCTGTCGGGCTCTGTCGGGCTCTGTCGTGCTCTGTCGGGCTCTGTCGGGCTCTACTGGGCCCTGTCGGGCCCTGTCGGGCCCTGTCGGGCTCTGTCGGGCTCTACTGGGCCCTGTCGGGCTCTGTCGGGCTCTGTCGGGCTCTGTCGGGCTCTGTCGGGCTCTACTGGGATCTACTGGGCTCTGTCGGGCCCTGTCGGGCCCTGTCGGGCCCTGTCGGGCTCTGTCGGGCTCTGTCGGGCTCTGTCGGGCTCTACTGGGCCCTGTCGGGCCCTGTCGGGCTCTCTCGGGCCCTGTCGGGCTCTGTCGGGCTCTGTCGGGCTCTGTCGGGCCCTGTCGGGCTCTGTCGGGCTCTACTGGGCTCTACTGGGCTCTGTCGGGCTCTGTCGGGCTCTACTGGGCCCTGTCGGGCCCTGTCGGGCCCTGTCGGGCTCTGTCGGGCTCTACTGGGCTCTGTCGGGCTCTGACGGGCCCTGTCGGGCTCTGTCGGGCCCTGTCGGGCTCTGTCGGGCTCTGTCGGGCTCTGTCGGGCTCTGTCGGGCCCTGTCGGGCTCTGTCGGGCTCTGTCGGGCTCTACTGGGCTCTGTCGGGCTCTGTCGGGCTCTGTCGGGCTCTACTGGGCCCTGTCGGGCCCTGTCGGGCTCTGTCGGCCTCTGTCGGGCTCAAATGGTCTCTGTCGGGCTCTGTCGGGCTCTGTCGGGCTCTGTCGGGCTCTGTCGGGCTCTACTGGGCTCTACTGGGCTCTGTCGGGCTCTGTCGGGCTCTGTCGGGCTCTGTCGGGCTCTACTGGGCTCTACTGGGCTCTGTCGGGCTCTGTCGGGCTCTACTGGGCCCTGTCGGGCTCTGTCGGGCTCTGTCGGGATCTGTCGGGCTCTGTCGGGCTCTGTCGGGCTGTGTCGGGCTCTGTCGGGCTCTGTCGGGCTCTGTCGGGCTCTGTCGGGCCCTGTAGGGCCCTGTCGGGCTCTGTCGGGCCCTGTCGGGCTCTGTCGGGCTCTGTCGGGCTCTGTCGGGCTCTGTCGGGCCCTGACGGGCTCTGTCGGGCCCTGTCGGGCTCTGTCGGGCTCTGTCGGGCTCTGTCGGGCCCTGTCGGGCCCTGTCGGGCTCTGTCGGGCCCTGTCGGGCTCTGTCGGGCTCTGTCGGGCTCTACTGGGCTCTACTGGGCTCTGTCGGGCTCTGTCGGGCCCTGTCGGGCCCTGTCAGGCTCTGTCGGGCCCTGTCGGGCTCTGTCGGGCTCTGTCGGGCTCTGTCGGGCCCTGTCGGGCTCTGTCGGGCTCTGTCGGGCTCTACTGGGCTCTACTGGGCTCTACTGGGCTCTGTCGGGCTCTGTCGGGCCCTATCGGGCCCTGTCAGGCCCTGTCGGGCTCTGTCGGGCTCTGTCGGGCTCTTCTGGGCTCTGTCGGGCTCTGTCGGGCTCTGTCGGGCTCTACTGGGCCCTTTCGGGCTCTGTCAAGCCCTGTCGGGCTCTGTCGGGCTCTGTCCGGCTCTGTCGGCCTCTACTGGGCTCTGTCGGGATCTGTCGGGATCTGTCGGGCTCTGTCGGGCTCTGTCGGGCTCTACTGGGCCCTGTCGGGCCCTGTCGGGCCCTGTCGGGCTCTGTCGGGCTCTGTCGGGCTCTGTCGGGCTCTACTGGGCCCTGTCGGGCCCTGTCGGGCCCTGTCGGGCTCTGTCGGGCTCTGTCGGTCTCTGTCGGGCTCTACTGGGCTCTGTCGGGCCCTGTCGGGAACTGTCGGGCTCTGTCGGGCTCTGTCGGGCTCTACTGGGCTCTGTCGGGCTCTGTCGGGCTCTGTCGTGCTCTGTCGGGCTCTGTCGGGCTCTACTGGGCCCTGTCGGGCCCTGTCGGGCCCTGTCGGGCTCTGTCGGGCTCTACTGGGCCCTGTCGGGCTCTGTCGGGCTCTGTCGGGCTCTGTCGGGCTCTGTCGGGCTCTACTGGGATCTACTGGGCTCTGTCGGGCCCTGTCGGGCCCTGTCGGGCCCTGTCGGGCTCTGTCGGGCTCTGTCGGGCTCTGTCGGGCTCTACTGGGCCCTGTCGGGCCCTGTCGGGCTCTCTCGGGCCCTGTCGGGCTCTGTCGGGCTCTGTCGGGCTCTGTCGGGCCCTGTCGGGCTCTGTCGGGCTCTACTGGGCTCTACTGGGCTCTGTCGGGCTCTGTCGGGCTCTACTGGGCCCTGTCGGGCCCTGTCGGGCCCTGTCGGGCTCTGTCGGGCTCTACTGGGCTCTGTCGGGCTCTGACGGGCCCTGTCGGGCTCTGTCGGGCCCTGTCGGGCTCTGTCGGGCTCTGTCGGGCTCTGTCGGGCTCTGTCGGGCCCTGTCGGGCTCTGTCGGGCCCTGTCGGGCTCTGTCGGGCTCTGTCGGGCTCTACTGGGCTCTGTCGGGCTCTGTCGGGCTCTGTCGGGCTCTACTGGGCCCTTTCGGGCCCTGTCGGGCTCTGTCGGCCTCTGTCGGGCTCAAATGGTCTCTGTCGGGCTCTGTCGGGCTCTGTCGGGCTCTGTCGGGCTCTGTCGGGCTCTACTGGGCTCTACTGGGCTCTGTCGGGCTCTGTCGGGCTCTACTGGGCCCTGTCGGGCTCTGTCGGGCTCTGTCGGGATCTGTCGGGCTCTGTCGGGCTCTGTCGGGCTGTGTCGGGCTCTGTCGGGCTCTGTCGGGCTCTGTCGGGCCCTGTAGGGCCCTGTCGGGCTCTGTCGGGCCCTGTCGGGCTCTGTCGGGCTCTGTCGGGCTCTGTCGGGCCCTGACGGGCTCTGTCGGGCCCTGTCGGGCTCTGTCGGGCTCTGTCGGGCTCTGTCGGGCCCTGTCGGGCCCTGTCGGGCTCTGTCGGGCCCTGTCGGGCTCTGTCGGGCTCTGTCGGGCTCTACTGGGCTCTGTCGGGCTCTGTCGGGCTCTACTGGGCCCTGTCGGGCTCTGTCGGGCTCTGTCGGGCCCTGTCGGGCCCTGTCGGGCTCTGTCGGGCTCTGTCGGGCCCTGTCGGGCTCTGTCGGGCCCTGTCGGGCTCTGTCGGGCTCTGTCGGGCTCTGTCGGGCTCTACTGGGCTCTGTCGGGTTCTACTGGGCTCTACTGGGCCCTGTCGGGCTCTGTCGGGCCCTGTCGGGCTCTGTCGGGCTCTGTCGGGCCCTGTCGGGCTGTGTCGGGCTCTGTCGGGCTCTGTCGGGCTCTACTGGGCCCTGTCGGGCTCTGTCGGGCTCTGTCGGGCTCTACTGGGCTCTACTGGGCTCTGTCGGGCCCTGTCGGGCCCTGTCGGGCTCTGTCGGGCCCTGTCGGGCCCTGTCGGGCTCTGTCGGGCTCTGTCGGGCTCTGTCGGGCTCTACTGGGCCCTGTCGGGCCCTGTCGGGCTCTCTCGGGCCCTGTCGGGCTCTGTCGGGCTCTGTCGGGCTCTGTCGGGCTCTGTCGGGCCCTGTCGGGCTCTGTCAGGCTCTGTCGGGCTCTACTGGGCTCTACTGGGCTCTGTCGGGCTCTGTCGGGCTCTACTGGGCTCTGTCGGGCCCTGTCGGGCTCTGTCGGGCTCTACTGGGCTCTGTCGGGCTCTGACGGGCCCTGTCGGGCTCTGTCGGGCTCTGTCGGGCCCTGTCGGGCTCTGTCGGGCTCTGTCGGGCTCTGTCGGGCTCTACTGGGCTCTGTCGGGCTCTGTCGGGCTCTGTCGGGCTCTACTGGGCCCTGTCGGGCCCTGTCGGGCCCTGTCGGGCCCTGTCGGGCTCTGTCGGGCTCTGTCGGGCTCTGTCGGGCTCAAATGGTCTCTGTCGGGCTCTGTCGGGCTCTGTCGGGCTCTGTCGGGCTCTACTGGGCTCTACTGGGCCCTGTCGGGCTCTGTCGGGCTCTACTGGGCTCTGTCGGGCTCTGTCGGGCTCTGTCGGGCTCTGTCGGGCCCTGTCGGGCTCTGTCGGGCTCTGTCGGGCTCTGTCGGGCTCTGTCGGGCCCTGACGGGCCCTGTCGGGCTCTACTGGGCTCTGTCGGGCTCTGTCGGGCCCTGTCGGGCCCTGTCGGGCTCTGTCGGGCCCTGTCGGGCTCTGTCGGGCTCTGTCGGGCTCTACTGGGCTCTGTCGGGCTCTGTCGGGCTCTGTCGGGCTCTGTCGGGCCCTGTCGGGCCCTGTTGGGCTCTGTCGGGCCCTGTCGGGCTCTGTCGGGCCCTGTCGGGCTCTGTCGGGCTCTGTCGGGCTCTGTCGGGCTCTACTGGGCTCTGTCAGGTTCTACTGGGCTCTACTGGGCTCTGTCGGGCTCTGTCGGGCTCTGTCGGGCCCTGTCGGGCTCTGTCGGGCCCTGTCGGGCTGTGTCGGGCTCTGTCGGGCTCTGTCGGGCTCTACTGGGCCCTGTCGGGCTCTGTCGGGCTCTGTCGGGCTCTACTGGGCCCTGTCGGGCCCTGTTGGGCCCTGACGGGCTCTGTCGGGCTCTACTGGGCTCTGTCGGGCCCTGTCGGGCCCTGTCGGGCCCTGTCGGGCTCTGTCGGGCTCTGTCGGGCTCTACTAGGCTCTGTCGGGCTCTGTCGGGCTCTACTGGCCCCTGTCGGGCTCTGTCGGGCCCTGTCGGGCTCTGTCGGGCTCTGTCGGGCTCTGTCGGGCTCTACTGGGCTCTGTCGGGCTCTACTGGTCTCTACTGGGCCCTGTCGGGCTCTGTCGGGCTCTGTCGGGCTCTGTCGGGCTCTGTCGGGCTCTACTGGGCTCTGTCGGGCCCTGTCGGGCCCTTTCGGGCTCTGTCGGGCTCTGTCGGGCTCTGTCGGGCTCTGTCGGGCTCTGTCGGGCTCTACTGGGCCCTGTCGGGCTCTGTCGGGCTCTGTCGGGCTCTGTCGGGCTCTGTCGGGCTCAACTGGTCTCTGTCGGGCTCTGTCGGGTTCTGTCGGGCTCTGTCGGGCTCTGTCGGGCTCTGTCGGGCTCTACTGGGCTCTACTGGGCTCTGTCGGGCTCTGTCGGGCTCTACTGGGCCCTGTCGGGCTCTGTCGGGCTCTGTCGGGCCCTGTCGGGCCCTGTCGGGCCCTGTCGGGCTCTGTCGGGCTCTGTCGGGTTCTGTCGGGCTCTGTCGGGCTCTGTCGGGCTCTTCTGGGCCCTGTCGGGCCCTGTCGGGCTCTGTCGGGCTCTGTCGGGCTCTACTGGGCCCTGTCGGGCTCTGTCGGGCTCTGTCGGGCCCTGTCGGGCCCTGTCGGGCTCTGTCGGGCTCTGTCGGGCTCTGTCGGGCTCTACTGGGCTCTGTCGGGCTCTACTGGTCTCTACTGGGCCCTGTCGGGCTCTGTCGGGCTCTGTCGGGCTCTACTGGGCTCTGTCGGGCCCTGTCGGGCCCTGTCGGGCTCTGTCAGGCTCTGTCGGGCTCTGTCGGGCTCTGTCGGGCTCTGTCGGGCTCTACTGGGCCCTGTCGGGCCCTGTCGGGCTCTGTCGGGCTCTGTCGGGCCCTGTCGGGCTCTGTCGGGCTCTGTCGGGCCCTGTCGGGCTCTGTCGGGCTCTGTCGGGCTCTGTCGGGCTCTGTCGGGCCCTGACGGGCTCTGTCGGGCTCTACTGGGCTCTGTCGGGCTCTGTCGGGCCCTGTCGGGCCCTGTCGGGCTCTGTCGGGCCCTGTCGGGCTCTGTCGGGCTCTGTCGGGCTCTACTGGGCTCTGTCGGGCTCTGTCAGGCTCTGTCGGGCTCTACTGGGCTCTACTGGGCTCTGTCGGGCTCTGTCGGGCTCTACTGGGCTCTGTCGGGCCCTGTCGGGCTCTGTCGGGCTCTACTGGGCTCTGTCGGGCTCTGACGGGCCCTGTCGGGCTCTGTCGGGCTCTGTCGGGCCCTGTCGGGCTCTGTCGGGCTCTGTCGGGCTCTGTCGGGCTCTACTGGGCTCTGTCGGGCTCTGTCGGGCTCTGTCGGGCTCTACTGGGCCCTGTCGGGCCCTGTCGGGCCCTGTCGGGCCCTGTCGGGCTCTGTCGGGCTCTGTCGGGCTCTGTCGGGCTCAAATGGTCTCTGTCGGGCTCTGTCGGGCTCTGTCGGGCTCTGTCGGGCTCTACTGGGCTCTACTGGGCCCTGTCGGGCTCTGTCGGGCTCTACTGGGCTCTGTCGGGCTCTGTCGGGCTCTGTCGGGCTCTGTCGGGCCCTGTCGGGCTCTGTCGGGCTCTGTCGGGCTCTGTCGGGCTCTGTCGGGCCCTGACGGGCCCTGTCGGGCTCTACTGGGCTCTGTCGGGCTCTGTCGGGCCCTGTCGGGCCCTGTCGGGCTCTGTCGGGCCCTGTCGGGCTCTGTCGGGCTCTGTCGGGCTCTACTGGGCTCTGTCGGGCTCTGTCGGGCTCTGTCGGGCTCTGTCGGGCCCTGTCGGGCCCTGTTGGGCTCTGTCGGGCCCTGTCGGGCTCTGTCGGGCCCTGTCGGGCTCTGTCGGGCTCTGTCGGGCTCTGTCGGGCTCTACTGGGCTCTGTCAGGTTCTACTGGGCTCTACTGGGCTCTGTCGGGCTCTGTCGGGCTCTGTCGGGCCCTGTCGGGCTCTGTCGGGCCCTGTCGGGCTGTGTCGGGCTCTGTCGGGCTCTGTCGGGCTCTACTGGGCCCTGTCGGGCTCTGTCGGGCTCTGTCGGGCTCTACTGGGCCCTGTCGGGCCCTGTTGGGCCCTGACGGGCTCTGTCGGGCTCTACTGGGCTCTGTCGGGCCCTGTCGGGCCCTGTCGGGCCCTGTCGGGCTCTGTCGGGCTCTGTCGGGCTCTACTAGGCTCTGTCGGGCTCTGTCGGGCTCTACTGGCCCCTGTCGGGCTCTGTCGGGCCCTGTCGGGCTCTGTCGGGCTCTGTCGGGCTCTGTCGGGCTCTACTGGGCTCTGTCGGGCTCTACTGGTCTCTACTGGGCCCTGTCGGGCTCTGTCGGGCTCTGTCGGGCTCTGTCGGGCTCTGTCGGGCTCTACTGGGCTCTGTCGGGCCCTGTCGGGCCCTTTCGGGCTCTGTCGGGCTCTGTCGGGCTCTGTCGGGCTCTGTCGGGCTCTGTCGGGCTCTACTGGGCCCTGTCGGGCT
Source organism: Caloenas nicobarica (assembly GCF_036013445.1). Lineage (NCBI taxonomy): Eukaryota > Metazoa > Chordata > Aves > Columbiformes > Columbidae > Caloenas > Caloenas nicobarica. Next base: position 191,098 of record NW_027016975.1, read on the forward strand.
CTGTCGGGCTCTGTCGGGCTCTGTCGGGCTCTGTCGGGCTCAACTGGTCTCTGTCGGGCTCTGTCGGGTTCTGTCGGGCTCTGTCGGGCTCTGTCGGGCTCTGTCGGGCTCTACTGGGCTCTACTGGGCTCTGTCGGGCTCTGTCGGGCTCTACTGGGCCCTGTCGGGCTCTGTCGGGCTCTGTCGGGCCCTGTCGGGCCCTGTCGGGCCCTGTCGGGCTCTGTCGGGCTCTGTCGGGCTCTGTCGGGTTCTGTCGGGCTCTGTCGGGCTCTGTCGGGCTCTTCTGGGCCCTGTCGGGCCCTGTCGGGCTCTGTCGGGCTCTGTCGGGCTCTACTGGGCCCTGTCGGGCTCTGTCGGGCTCTGTCGGGCCCTGTCGGGCCCTGTCGGGCTCTGTCGGGCTCTGTCGGGCTCTGTCGGGCTCTACTGGGCTCTGTCGGGCTCTACTGGTCTCTACTGGGCCCTGTCGGGCTCTGTCGGGCTCTGTCGGGCTCTACTGGGCTCTGTCGGGCCCTTTCGGGCCCTGTCGGGCTCTGTCAGGCTCTGTCGGGCTCTGTCGGGCTCTGTCGGGCTCTGTCGGGCTCTACTGGGCTCTGTCGGGCCCTGTCGGGCTCTGTCGGGCTCTGTCGGGCTCTGTCGGGTTCTGTCGGGCTCTGTCGGGCTCTGTCGGGCTCTTCTGGGCCCTGTCGGGCCCTGTCGGGCCCTGTCGGGCTCTGTCGGGCTCTGTCGGGCCCTGTCGGGCTCTGTCGGGCTCTGTCGGGCCCTGTCGGGCTCTGTCGGGCTCTGTCGGGCTCTGTCGGGCTCTGTCGGGCCCTGACGGGCTCTGTCGGGCTCTACTGGGCTCTGTCGGGCTCTGTCGGGCCCTGTCGGGCCCTGTCGGGCTCTGTCGGGCCCTGTCGGGCTCTGTCGGGCTCTGTCGGGCTCTACTGGGCTCTGTCGGGCTCTGTCGGGCTCTACTGGGCCCTGTCGTGCTCTGTCGGGCTCTGTCGGGCTCTGTCGGGCCCTGTCGGGCCCTGTTGGGCTCTGTCGGGCTCTGTCGGGCCCTGTCGGGCTCTGTCGGGCTCTGTCGGGCTCTGTCGGGCTCTACTGGGCTCTGTCGGGTTCTACTGGGCTCTACTGGGCCCTGTCGGGCTCTGTCGGGCTCTGTCGGGCCCTGTCGGGCTCTGTCGGGCTCTGTCGGGCCCTGTCGGGCTGTGTCGGGCTCTGTCGGGCTCTGTCGGGCTCTACTGGGCCCTGTCGGGCTCTGTCGGGCTCTGTCGGGCTCTACTGGGCCCTGTCGGGCCCTGTCGGGCCCTGACGGGCTCTGTCGGGCTCTACTGGGCTCTGTCGGGCTCTGTCGGGCTCTGTCGGGCCCTGTCGGGCCCTGTCGGGCCCTGTCGGGCCCTGTCGGGCTCTGTCGGGCTCTGTCGGGCCCTGTCGGGCTGTGTCGGGCTCTGTCGGGCTCTGTCGGGCTCTACTGGGCCCTGTCGGGCTCTGTCGGGCTCTGTCGGGCTCTACTGGGCCCTGTCGGGCCCTGTTGGGCCCTGACGGGCTCTGTCGGGCTCTACTGGGCTCTGTCGGGCTCTGTCGGGCCCTGTCGGGCCCTGTCGGGCCCTGTCGGGCTCTGTCGGGCTCTGTCGGGCTCTACTGGGCTCTGTCGGGCTCTGTCGGGCTCTACTGGCCCCTGTCGGGCTCTGTCGGGCCCTGTCGGGCTCTGTCGGGCTCTGTCGGGCTCTGTCGGGCTCTGTCGGGCTCTACTGGGCTCTGTCGGGCTCTACTGGTCTCTACTGGGCCCTGTCGGGCTCTGTCGGGCTCTATCGGGCTCTGTCGGGCTCTGTCGGGCTCTACTGGGCTCTGTCGGGCCCTGTCGGGCCCTGTCGGGCTCTGTCAGGCTCTGTCGGGCTCTGTCGGGCTCTACTGGGCCCTGTCGGGCTCTGTCGGGCTCTGTCGGGCTCTGTTGGGCTCTGTCGGGCTCAACTGGTCTCTGTCGGGCTCTGTCGGGTTCTGTCGGGCTCTGTCGGGCTCTGTCGGGCTCTGTCGGGCTCTACTGGGCTCTACTGGGCTCTGTCGGGCTCTGTCGGGCTCTACTGGGCCCTGTCGGGCTCTGTCGGGCCCTGTCGGGCCCTGTCGGGCCCTGTCGGGCTCTGTAGGGCTCTGTCGGGTTCTGTCGGGCTCTGTCGGGCTCTGTCGGGCTCTTCTGGGCCCTGTCGGGCCCTGTCGGGCTCTGTCGGGCTCTACTGGGCCCTGTCGGGCTCTGTCGGGCTCTGTCGGGCTCTACTGGGCCCTGTCGGGCTCTGTCGGGCTCTGTCGGGCCCTGTCGGGCCCTGTCGGGCTCTGTCGGGCTCTGTCGGGCTCTGTCGGGCTCTACTGGGCTCTGTCGGGCTCTACTGGTCTCTACTGGGCCCTGTCGGGCTCTGTCGGGCTCTGTCGGGCTCTGTCGGGCTCTACTGGGCTCTGTCGGGCCCTGTCGGGCCCTGTCGGGCTCTGTCAGGCTCTGTCGGGCCCTGTCGGGCTCTGTCGGGCTCTGTCGGGCTCTGTCGGGCTCTGTCGGGCTCTACTGGGCCCTGTCGGGCCCTGTCGGGCTCTGTCGGGCTCTGTCGGGCCCTGTCGGGCTCTGTCGGGCTCTGTCTGGCTCTGTCGGGCCCTGACGGGCTCTGTCGGGCTCTACTGGGCTCTGTCGGGCTCTGTCGGGCCCTGTCGGGCCCTGTCGGGCCCTGTCGGGCCCTGTCGGGCTCTGTCGGGCTCTGTCGGGCTCTACTGGGCTCCGTCGGGCTCTGTCGGGCTCTACTGGGCCCTGTCGGGCTCTGTCGGGCTCTGTCGGGCTCTGTCGGGCTCTGTCGGGCCCTGTTGGGCTCTGTCGGGCCCTGTCGGGCTCTGTCGGGCTCTGTCGGGCTCTGTCGGGCTCTGTCGGGCTCTACTGGGCTCTGTCGGGTTCTACTGGGCTCTACTGGGCCCTGTCGGGCTCTGTCGGGCTCTGTCGGGCCCTGTCGGGCTCTGTCGGGCTCTGTCGGGCCCTGTCGGGCTGTGTCGGGCTCTGTCGGGCTCTGTCGGGCTCTACTGGGCCCTGTCGGGCTCTGTCGGGCTCTGTCGGGCTCTACTGGGCCCTGTCGGGCCCTGTCGGGCCCTGACGGGCTCTGTCGGGCTCTACTGGGCTCTGTCGGGCTCTGTCGGGCCCTGCCGGGCCCTGTCGGGCTCTGTCGGGCTCTGTCGGGCTCTGTCGGGCTCTGTCGGGCTCTACAGGCCCCTGTCGGGCTCTGTCGGGCCCTGTCGGGCTCTGTCGGGCTCTGTCGGGCTCTGTCGGGCTCTGTCGGGCTCTACTGGGCTCTGTCGGGCTCTACTGGTCTCTACTGGGCTCTGTCGGGCTCTGTCGGGCTCTGTCGGGCTCTGTCGGGCTCTACTGGGCTCTGTCGGGCCCTGTCGGGCCCTGTCGGGCTCTGTCAGGCTCTGTCGGGCCCTGTCGGGCTCTGTCGGGCTCTGTCGGGCTCTGTCGGGCTCTGTCGGGCTCTACTGGGCCCTGTCGGGCCCTGTCGGGCTCTGTCGGGCTCTGTCGGGCTCTACTGGGCTCTGTCGGGCCCTGTCGGGCCCTGTCGGGCTCTGTCAGGCTCTGTCGGGCCCTGTCGGGCTCTGTCGGGCTCTGTCGGGCTCTGTCGGGCTCTGTCGGGCTCTACTGGGCCCTGTCGGGCCCTGTCGGGCTCTGTCGGGCTCTGTCGGGCCCTGTCGGGCTCTGTCGGGCTCTGTCTGGCTCTGTCGGGCCCTGACGGGCTCTGTCGGGCTCTACTGGGCTCTGTCGGGCTCTGTCGGGCCCTGTCGGGCCCTGTCGGGCCCTGTCGGGCCCTGTCGGGCTCTGTCGGGCTCTGTCGGGCTCTACTGGGCTCTGTCGGGCTCTGTCGGGCTCTACTGGGCCCTGTCGGGCTCTGTCGGGCTCTGTCGGGCTCTGTCGGGCTCTGTCGGGCCCTGTTGGGCTCTGTCGGGCCCTGTCGGGCTCTGTCGGGCTCTGTCGGGCTCTGTCGGGCTCTGTCGGGCTCTACTGGGCTCTGTCGGGTTCTACTGGGCTCTACTGGGCCCTGTCGGGCTCTGTCGGGCTCTGTCGGGCCCTGTCGGGCTCTGTCGGGCTCTGTCGGGCCCTGTCGGGCTGTGTCGGGCTCTGTCGGGCTCTGTCGGGCTCTACTGGGCCCTGTCGGGCTCTGTCGGGCTCTGTCGGGCTCTACTGGGCCCTGTCGGGCCCTGTCGGGCCCTGACGGGCTCTGTCGGGCTCTACTGGGCTCTGTCGGGCTCTGTCGGGCCCTGCCGGGCCCTGTCGGGCTCTGTCGGGCTCTGTCGGGCTCTGTCGGGCTCTGTCGGGCTCTACAGGCCCCTGTCGGGCTCTGTCGGGCCCTGTCGGGCTCTGTCGGGCTCTGTCGGGCTCTGTCGGGCTCTGTCGGGCTCTACTGGGCTCTGTCGGGCTCTACTGGTCTCTACTGGGCTCTGTCGGGCTCTGTCGGGCTCTGTCGGGCTCTGTCGGGCTCTACTGGGCTCTGTCGGGCCCTGTCGGGCCCTGTCGGGCTCTGTCAGGCTCTGTCGGGCCCTGTCGGGCTCTGTCGGGCTCTGTCGGGCTCTGTCGGGCTCTGTCGGGCTCTACTGGGCCCTGTCGGGCCCTGTCGGGCTCTGTCGGGCTCTGTCGGGCTCTGTCGGGCTCAACTGGTCTCTGTCGGGCTCTGTCGGGCTCTGTCGGGCTCTGTCGGGCTCTACTGGGCCCTGTCGGGCCCTGTTGGGCCCTGACGGGCTCTGTCGGGCTCTACTGGGCTCTGTCGGGCTCTGTCGGGCCCTGTCGGGCCCTTTCGGGCCCTGTCGGGCTCTGTCGGGCTCTGTCGGGCTCTACTGGGCTCTGTCGGGCTCTGTCGGGCTCTACTGGCCCCTGTCGGGCTCTGTCGGGCCCTGTCGGGCTCTGTCGGGCTCTGTCGGGCTCTGTCGGGCTCTGTCGGGCTCTACTGGGCTCTGTCGGGCTCTACTGGTCTCTACTGGGCCCTGTCGGGCTCTGTCGGGCTCTATCGGGCTCTGTCGGGCTCTGTCGGGCTCTACTGGGCTCTGTCGGGCCCTGTCGGGCCCTGTCGGGCTCTGTCGGGCTCTGTCGGGCTCTGTCGGGCTCTACTGGGCCCTGTCGGGCTCTGTCGGGCTCTGTCGGGCTCTGTTGGGCTCTGTCGGGCTCAACTGGTCTCTGTCGGGCTCTGTCGGGTTCTGTCGGGCTCTGTCGGGCTCTGTCGGGCTCTGTCGGGCTCTACTGGGCTCTACTGGGCTCTGTCGGGCTCTGTCGGGCTCTACTGGGCCCTGTCGGGCTCTGTCGGGCCCTGTCGGGCCCTGTCGGGCCCTGTCGGGCTCTGTCGGGCTCTGTCGGGTTCTGTCGGGCTCTGTCGGGCTCTGTCGGGCTCTTCTGGGCCCTGTCGGGCCCTGTCGGGCTCTGTCGGGCTCTACTGGGCCCTGTCGGGCTCTGTCGGGCTCTGTCGGGCTCTACTGGGCCCTGTCGGGCTCTGTCGGGCTCTGTCGGGCCCTGTCGGGCCCTGTCGGGCTCTGTCGGGCTCTGTCGGGCTCTACTGGGCTCTGTCGGGCTCTACTGGTCTCTACTGGGCCCTGTCGGGCTCTGTCGGGCTCTGTCGGGCTCTGTCGGGCTCTACTGGGCTCTGTCGGGCCCTGTCGGGCCCTGTCAGGCTCTGTCGGGCCCTGTCGGGCTCTGTCGGGCTCTGTCGGGCTCTGTCGGGCTCTGTCGGGCTCTGTCGGGCTCTACTGGGCCCTGTCGGGCCCTGTCGGGCTCTGTCGGGCTCTGTCGGGCCCTGTCGGGCTCTGTCGGGCTCTGTCGGGCTCTGTCGGGCTCTGTCGGGCCCTGACGGGCTCTGTCGGGCTCTACTGGGCTCTGTCGGGCTCTGTCGGGCCCTGTCGGGCCCTGTCGGGCTCTGTCGGGCCCTGTCGGGCTCTGTCGGGCTCTGTCGGGCTCTACTGGGCTCTGTCGGGCTCTGTCGGGCTCTACTGGGCCCTGTCGGGCTCTGTCGGGCTCTGTCGGGCTCTGTCGGGCCCTGTCGGGCCCTGTCGGGCTCTGTCGGGCTCTGTCGGGCTCTGTCGGGCTCTGTTGGGCTCTGTCGGGCTCAACTGGTCTCTGTCGGGCTCTGTCGGGTTCTGTCGGGCTCTGTCGGGCTCTGTCGGGCTCTGTCGGGCTCTACTGGGCTCTACTGGGCTCTGTCGGGCTCTGTCGGGCTCTACTGGGCCCTGTCGGGCCCTGTCGGGCCCTGTCGGGCCCTGTCGGGCCCTGTCGGGCTCTGTAGGGCTCTGTCGGGTTCTGTCGGGCTCTGTCGGGCTCTGTCGGGCTCTTCTGGGCCCTGTCGGGCCCTGTCGGGCTCTGTCGGGCTCTACTGGGCCCTGTCGGGCTCTGTCGGGCTCTGTCGGGCTCTACTGGGCCCTGTCGGGCTCTGTCGGGCTCTGTCGGGCCCTGTCGGGCCCTGTCGGGCTCTGTCGGGCTCTGTCGGGCTCTGTCGGGCTCTACTGGGCTCTGTCGGGCTCTACTGGTCTCTACTGGGCCCTGTCGGGCTCTGTCGGGCTCTGTCGGGCTCTGTCGGGCTCTACTGGGCTCTGTCGGGCCCTGTCGGGCCCTGTCGGGCTCTGTCAGGCTCTGTCGGGCCCTGTCGGGCTCTGTCGGGCTCTGTCGGGCTCTGTCGGGCTCTGTCGGGCTCTGTCGGGCTCTACTGGGCCCTGTCGGGCCCTGTCGGGCTCTGTCGGGCTCTGTCGGGCCCTGTCGGGCTCTGTCGGGCTCTGTCGGGCTCTGTCGGGCTCTGTCGGGCCCTGACGGGCTCTGTCGGGCTCTACTGGGCTCTGTCGGGCTCTGTCGGGCCCTGTCGGGCCCTGTCGGGCCCTGTCGGGCCCTGTCGGGCTCTGTCGGGCTCTGTCGGGCTCTACTGGGCTCTGTCGGGCTCTGTCGGGCTCTACTGGGCCCTGTCGGGCTCTGTCGGGCTCTGTCGGGCTCTGTCGGGCTCTGTCGGGCCCTGTTGGGCTCTGTCGGGCCCTGTCGGGCTCTGTCGGGCTCTGTCGGGCTCTGTCGGGCTCTGTCGGGCTCTACTGGGCTCTGTCGGGTTCTACTGGGCTCTACTGGGCCCTGTCGGGCTCTGTCGGGCTCTGTCGGGCCCTGTCGGGCTCTGTCGGGCTCTGTCGGGCCCTGTCGGGCTGTGTCGGGCTCTGTCGGGCTCTGTCGGGCTCTACTGGGCCCTGTCGGGCTCTGTCGGGCTCTGTCGGGCTCTACTGGGCCCTGTCGGGCCCTGTCGGGCCCTGACGGGCTCTGTCGGGCTCTACTGGGCTCTGTCGGGCTCTGTCGGGCCCTGCCGGGCCCTGTCGGGCTCTGTCGGGCTCTGTCGGGCTCTGTCGGGCTCTGTCGGGCTCTACAGGCCCCTGTCGGGCTCTGTCGGGCCCTGTCGGGCTCTGTCGGGCTCTGTCGGGCTCTGTCGGGCTCTACTGGGCTCTGTCGGGCTCTACTGGTCTCTACTGGGCTCTGTCGGGCTCTGTCGGGCTCTGTCGGGCTCTGTCGGGCTCTACTGGGCTCTGTCGGGCCCTGTCGGGCCCTGTCGGGCTCTGTCAGGCTCTGTCGGGCCCTGTCGGGCTCTGTCGGGCTCTGTCGGGCTCTGTCGGGCTCTGTCGGGCTCTACTGGGCCCTGTCGGGCCCTGTCGGGCTCTGTCGGGCTCTGTCGGGCTCTGTCGGGCTCAACTGGTCTCTGTCGGGCTCTGTCGGGCTCTGTCGGGCTCTGTCGGGCTCTACTGGGCCCTGTCGGGCCCTGTTGGGCCCTGACGGGCTCTGTCGGGCTCTACTGGGCTCTGTCGGGCTCTGTCGGGCCCTGTCGGGCCCTGTCGGGCCCTGTCGGGCTCTGTCGGGCTCTGTCGGGCTCTACTGGGCTCTGTCGGGCTCTGTCGGGCTCTACTGGCCCCTGTCGGGCTCTGTCGGGCCCTGTCGGGCTCTGTCGGGCTCTGTCGGGCTCTGTCGGGCTCTGTCGGGCTCTACTGGGCTCTGTCGGGCTCTACTGGTCTCTACTGGGCCCTGTCGGGCTCTGTCGGGCTCTATCGGGCTCTGTCGGGCTCTGTCGGGCTCTACTGGGCTCTGTCGGGCCCTGTCGGGCCCTGTCGGGCTCTGTCGGGCTCTGTCGGGCTCTGTCGGGCTCTACTGGGCCCTGTCGGGCTCTGTCGGGCTCTGTCGGGCTCTGTTGGGCTCTGTCGGGCTCAACTGGTCTCTGTCGGGCTCTGTCGGGTTCTGTCGGGCTCTGTCGGGCTCTGTCGGGCTCTGTCGGGCTCTACTGGGCTCTACTGGGCTCTGTCGGGCTCTGTCGGGCTCTACTGTGCCCTGTCGGGCTCTGTCGGGCCCTGTCGGGCCCTGTCGGGCCCTGTCGGGCTCTGTCGGGCTCTGTCGGGTTCTGTCGGGCTCTGTCGGGCTCTGTCGGGCTCTTCTGGGCCCTGTCGGGCCCTGTCGGGCTCTGTCGGGCTCTACTGGGCCCTGTCGGGCTCTGTCGGGCTCTGTCGGGCTCTACTGGGCCCTGTCGGGCTCTGTCGGGCTCTGTCGGGCTCTGTCGGGCCCTGTCGGGCTCTGTCGGGCTCTGTCGGGCTCTGTCGGGCTCTACTGGGCTCTGTCGGGCTCTACTGGTCTCTACTGGGCCCTGTCGGGCTCTGTCGGGCTCTGTCGGGCTCTGTCGGGCTCTACTGGGCTCTGTCGGGCCCTGTCGGGCTCTGTCAGGCTCTGTCGGGCCCTGTCGGGCTCTGTCGGGCTCTGTCGGGCTCTGTCGGGCTCTGTCGGGCTCTACTGGGCCCTGTCGGGCCCTGTCGGGCTCTGTCGGGCTCTGTCGGGCCCTGTCGGGCTCTGTCGGGCTCTGTCGGGCTCTGTCGGGCTCTGTCGGGCCCTGACGGGCTCTGTCGGGCTCTACTGGGCTCTGTCGGGCTCTGTCGGGCCCTGTCGGGCCCTGTCGGGCTCTGTCGGGCCCTGTCGGGCTCTGTCGGGCTCTGTCGGGCTCTACTGGGCTCTGTCGGGCTCTGTCGGGCTCTACTGGGCCCTGTCGGGCTCTGTCGGGCTCTGTCGGGCTCTGTCGGGCCCCGTTGGGCTCTGTCGGGCTCTGTCGGGCCCTGTCGGGCTCTGTCGGGCTCTGTCGGGCTCTGTCGGGCTCTGTCGGGCTCTGTCGGGCTCTACTGGGCTCTGTCGGGTTCTACTGGGCTCTACTGGGCCCTGTCGGGCTCTGTCGGGCTCTGTCGGGCCCTGTCGGGCTCTGTCGGGCTCTGTCGGGCCCTGTCGGGCTGTGTCGGGCTCTGTCGGGCTCTGTCGGGCTCTACTGGGCCCTGTCGGGCTCTGTCGGGCTCTGTCGGGCTCTACTGGGCCCTGTCGGGCCCTGTCGGGCCCTGACGGGCTCTGTCGGGCTCTACTGGGCTCTGTCGGGCTCTGTCGGGCCCTGCCGGGCCCTGTCGGGCTCTGTCGGGCTCTGTCGGGCTCTGTCGGGCTCTACAGGCCCCTGTCGGGCTCTGTCGGGCCCTGTCGGGCTCTGTCGGGCTCTGTCGGGCTCTGTCGGGCTCTACTGGGCTCTGTCGGGCTCTACTGGTCTCTACTGGGCTCTGTCGGGCTCTGTCGGGCTCTGTCGGGCTCTACTGGGCTCTGTCGGGCCCTGTCGGGCTCTGTCAGGCTCTGTCGGGCCCTGTCGGGCTCTGTCGGGCTCTGTCGGGCTCTGTCGGGCTCTGTCGGGCTCTACTGGGCCCTGTCGGGCCCTGTCGGGCTCTGTCGGGCTCTGTCGGGCTCTGTCGGGCTCAACTGGTCTCTGTCGGGCTCTGTCGGGCTCTGTCGGGCTCTGTCGGGCTCTGTCGGGCTCTACTGGGCTCTACTGGGCTCTGTCGGGCTCTGTCGGGCTCTACTGGGCCCTGTCGGGCTCTGTCGGGCCCTGTCGGGCCCTGTCGGGCCCTGTCGGGCTCTGTCGGGCTCTGTCGGGCTCTGTCGGGTTCTGTCGGGCTCTGTCGGGCTCTGTCGGGCTCTTCTGGGCCCTGTCGGGCCCTGTCGGGCTCTGTCGGGCTCTGTCGGGCTCTGTCGGGCTCTACTGGGCCCTGTCGGGCTCTGTCGGGCTCTGTCGGGCCCTGTCGGGCTCTGTCGGGCTCTGTCGGGCCCTGTCGGGCCCTGTCGGGCCCTGTCGGGCTCTGTCGGGCTCTGTCGGGCTCTACTGGGCTCTGTCGGGCTCTACTGGTCTCTACTGGGCCCTGTCGGGCTCTGTCGGGCTCTGTCGGGCTCTGTCGGGCTCTACTGGGCTCTGTCGGGCCCTGTCGGGCCCTGTCGGGCTCTGTCAGGCTCTGTCGGGCCCTGTCGGGCTCTGTCGGGCTCTGTCGGGCTCTGTCGGGCTCTGTCGGGCTCTACTGGGCCCTGTCGGGCCCTGTCGGGCCCTGTCGGGCTCTGTCGGGCTCTGTCGGGCTCTGTCGGGCTCAACTGGTCTATGTCGGGCTCTGTCGGGCTCTGTCGGGCTCTGTCGGGCTCTACTGGGCCCTGTCGGGCTCTGTCGGGCTCTGTCGGGCTCTGTCGGGTTCTGTCGGGCTCTGTCGGGCTCTGTCGGGCTCTTCTGGGCCCTGTCGGGCCCTGTCGGGCTCTGTCGGGCTCTGTCGGGCTCTGTCGGGCTCTACTGGGCCCTGTCGGGCCCTGTCGGGCCCTGTCGGGCTCTGTCGGGCTCTGTCGGGCTCTGTCGGGCTCTGTCGGGCTCTACTGGGCTCTGTCGGGCTCTGTCGGGTTCTGTCGGGCTCTGTCGGGCTCTGTCGGGCTCAACTGGTCTCTGTCGGGCTCTGTCGGGTTCTGTCGGGCTCTGTCGGGTTCTGTCGGGCTCTGTCGGGCTCTGTCGGGCTCTGTCGGGTTCTGTCGGGCTCTGTCGGGCTCTGTCGGGCTCTTCTGGGCCCTGTCGGGCCCTGTCGGGCTCTGTCGGGCTCTGTCGGGCCCTGTCGGGCTCTGTCGGGCCCTGTCGGGCTCTGTCGGGCTCTGTCGGGCTCTGTCGGGCCCTGTCGGGCTCTGTCGGGCTCTGTCGGGCTCTGTCGGGCTCTGTCGGGCCCTGACGGGCTCTGTCGGGCTCTAATGGGCTCTGTCGGGCTCTGCTGGGCTCTGTCGGGCTCTGTCGGGCTCTACTGGGCCCTGTCGGGCCCTGTCGGGCTCTGTCAGGCTCTGTCGGGCTCTGTCGGGCCCTGTCGGGCCCTGTCGGGCTCTGTCGGGCTCTGTCGGGCTCTGTCGGGCTCTGTCGGGCTCTACTGGGCCCTGTCGGGCTCTGTCGGGCTCTGTCGGGCTCTGTCGGGCCCTGTCAGGCTCTGTCGGGCTCTGTCGGGACCTGTCGGGCTCTGTCGGGCTCTACTGGGCCCTGTCGGGCCCTGTCGGGCTCTGTCGGGCTCTGTCGGGCTGTGTCGGGCTGTGTCGGGCTCTGTCGGGCTCTGTCGGGCTCTGTCGGGCTCTGTCGGGCTCTGTCGGGCTCTACTGGGCCCTGTCGGGCTCTGTCGGGCCCTGTCGGGCCCTGTCGGGCTCTGTCGGGCTCTGTCGGGCTCTGTCGGGTTCTGTCGGGCTCTGTCGGGCTCTGTCGGGCTCTTCTGGGCCCTGTCGGGCCCTGTCGGGCTCTGTCGGGCTCTGTCGGGCTCAACTGGTCTCTGTCGGGCTCTGTCGGGCTCTGTCGGGCTCTGTCGGGCTCTGTCGGGCTCTACTGGGCTCTACTGGGCTCTGTCGGGCTCTGTCGGGCTCTACTGGGCCCTGTCGGGCTCTGTCTGCTCTGTCGGGCTCTGTCGGGCCCTGTCGGGCCCTGTCGGGCCCTGTCGGGCTCTGTCGGGCTCTGTCGGGCTCTGTCGGGTTCTGTCGGGCTCTGTCGGGCTCTGTCGGGCTCTTCTGGGCCCTGTCGGGCCCTGTCGGGCTCTGTCGGGCTCTGTCGGGCTCTGTCGGGCTCTACTGGGCCCTGTCGGGCCCTGTCGGGCCCTGTCGGGCCCTGTCGGGCTCTGTCGGGCTCTGTCGGGCTCTGTCGGGCTCTACTGGGCTCTGTCGGGCTCTGTCGGGTTCTGTCGGGCTCTGTCGGGCTTTGTCGGGCTCTGTCGGGCTCTGTCGGGCTCTGTCTTGCCCTGTCGGGCCCTGTCGGGCCCTGTCGGGCCCTGTCGGGCTCTGTCGGGCTCTGTCGGGATCTGTCGGGCTCTGTCGGGCTCTACTGGGCCCTGTCGGGCCCTGTTGGGCCCTGTCGGGCTCTGTCGGGCTCTGTCGGGCCCTGTCGGGCTCTGTCGGCCTCTGTCGGGCTCTACTGGGCTCTACTGGGCTCTGTCGGGCTCTGTCGGGCTCTACTGGGCCCTGTCGGGCCCTGTCGGGCCCTGACGGGCTCTGTCGGGCTCTGTCGGGCTCTGTCGGGCCCTGTCGGGCTCTGTCGGGCTCTGTCAGGCCCTGTCGGGCTCTGTCGGGCTCTGTCGGGCTCTACTGGGCTCTGTCGGGCTCTGTCGGGCTCTACTGGCCCCTGTCGGGCTCTGTCGGGCCCTGTCGGGCCCTGTCGGGCTCTATCGGGCCCTGTCGGGCTCTGTCGGGCTCTGTCGGGCTCCGTCGGGCTCTACTGGGCTCTGTCGGGTTCTACTGGGCTCTACTGGGCCCTGTCGGGCTCTGTCGGGCTCTGTCGGGCCCTGTCGGGCCCTGTCGGGCTCTGTCGGGCTCTGTCGGGCCCTGTCGGGCCCTGTCGGGCTCTGTCGGGCTCTGTCGGGCCCTGTCGGGCTCTGTCGGGCTCTGTCGGGCTGTGTCGGGCTCTGTCGGGCTCTACTGGGCTCTGTCGGGCTCTGTCGGGCTTTGTCGGGCTCTTTCGGGCTCTACTGGGCCCTGTCGGGCCCTGTCGGGCTCTGTCGGGCTCTGTCGGGCTCTGTCGGGCTCTGTCGGGCTCTTCTGGGCCCTGTCGGGCCCTGTTGGGCTCTGTCGGGCTCTGTCGGGTTCTGTCGGGCTCTGTCGGGCTCTGTCGGGCTCTGTCGGGCTCTGTCGGGCCCTGTCGGGCTCTGTCGTGCCCTGTCGTGCCCTGTCGGGCCCTGTCGGGCCCTGTCGGGCCCTGTCGGGCTCTGTCGGGCCCTGTCGGGCCCTGTCGGGCTCTGTCGGGCTCTGTCGGGCTCTGTCGGGCTCTACTGGGCCCTGTCGGGCCCTGTGGGGCCCTGTCGGGCTCTGTCGGGCTCTGTCGGGCTCTGTCGGGCTCTACTGGGCCCTGTCGGGCCCTGTCGGGCCCTGTCGGGCCCTGTCGGGCTCTGTCGGGCTCTGTCGGGCTCTACTGGGCTCTGTCGGGCTCTGTCGGGCTCTGTCGGGCTCTGTCGGGCTCTACTGCGCCCTGTCGGGCTCTGTCGGGCCCTGTCGGGCCCTGTCGGGCCCTGTCGGGCCCTGTCGGGCTCTGTCGGGCTCTGTCGGGCTCTACTGGGCTCTGTCGGGCTCTGTCGGGCTCTGTCGGGCTCTACTGGGCCCTGTCGGGCTCTGTCGGGCCCTGTCGGGCCCTGTCGGGCTCTGTCGGGCCCTGTCGGGCTCTGTCGGGCTCTGTCGGGCTCTGTCGGGCTCTACTGGGCCCTGTCGGGCCCTGTCGGGCCCTGTCGGGCTCTGTCGGGCTCTGTCGGGCCCTGTCGGGCTCTGTCGGGCTCTATCGGGCTCTACTGGGCCCTGTCGGGCCCTGTCGGGCCCTGTCGGGCTCTGTCGGGCCCTGTCGGGCCCTGTTGGGCCCTGTCGGGCTCTGTCGGGCTCTGTCGGGCTCTACTGGGCCCTGTCGGGCTCTGTCGGGCTCTGTCGGGCTCTGTCGGGCTCTGTCGGGCTCTGTCGGGCTCTGTCGGGCTCTACTGGGCCCTGTCGGGCTCTGTCGGGCCCTGTCGGTCTCTGTCGGTCTCTGTCGGTCTCTGTCGGGCCCTGTCGGGCTCTGTCGGGCTCTGTCGGGCTATACTGGGCTCTGCCGGGCTCTGTCGGGCTCTGTCGGGCTCTACTGGGCCCTGTCGGGCTCTGTCGGGCTCTGTCGGGCCCTGTCGGGCTCTGTCGGGCCCTGTCGGGCCCTGTCGGGCTCTGTCGGGCTCTGTCGGGCTCTGTCGGGCTCTGTCGGGCTCTACTGGGCTCTGTTGGGCTCTACTGGTCTCTACTGGGCCCTGTCGGGCTCTGTCGGGCCCTGTCGGGCTCTGTCGGGCTCTGTCGGGCTCTACTGGGCTCTGTCGGGCCCTGTCGGGCCCTGTCGGGCTCTGTCAGGCTCTGTCGGGCCCTGTCGGGCTCTGTCGGGCTCTGTCGGGCTCTACTGGGCTCTGTCGGGCTCTGTCGGGCTCTACTGGGCCCTGTCGGGCCCTGTCGGGCTCTGTCGGGCTCTGTCGGGCTCTGTCGGGCTCAACTGGTCTCTGTCGGGCTCTGTCGGGTTCTGTCGGGCTCTGTCGGGCTCTGTCGGGCTCTGTCGGGCTCTACTGGGCTCTACTGGGCTCTGTCGGGCTCTGTTGGGCTCTACTGGGCCCTGTCGGGCTCTGTCGGGCCCTGTCGGGCCCTGTCGGGCCCTGTCGGGTGCTGTCGGGTTCTGTCGGGCTCTGTCGGGCTCTGTCGGGTTCTGTCGGCCTCTGTCGGGCTCTGTCGGGCTCTTCTGGGCGCTGTCGGGCTCTGTCGGGCTCTGTCAGGCTCTACTGGGCCCTGTTGGGCTCTGTTGGTCTCTGTCGGGCTCTGTCGGGCTCTACTGGGCTCTGTCGGGCTCTGTCGGGCTCTGTCGGGCTCTACTGGGCCCTGTCGGGCTCTGTCGGGCCCTGTCGGGTTCTGTCGGGCTCTGTCGGGCTCTGTCGGGCCCTGTCGGGCCCTGTCGGGCTCTGTCGGGCCCTGTCGGGCCCTGTCGGGCTCTGTCGGGCTCTGTCGGGCCCTGTCGGGCCCTGTCGGGCCCTGTCGGGCTCTGTCGGGCTCTGTCGGGCTCTACTGGGCCCTGTCGGGCTCTGTCGGGCTCTGTCGGGCTCTACTGGGCCCTGTCGGGCTCTGTCGGGCTCTGTCGGGATCTGTCGGGCTTTACTGGGCCCTGTCGGGCTCTGTCGGGCTCTGTCGGGCTCTGTCGGGCCCTGTCGGGCCCTGTCGGGCTCTGTCGGGCTCTGTCGGGCTCTGTCGGGCTCTGTCGGGCTCTGTCGGGCTCTGTCGGGCTCTACTGGGCCCTGTCGGGCTCTGTGGGGCTCTGTGGGGCCCTGTCGGGCTCTGTCGGGCCCTGTCGGGCTCTGTCGGGCCCTGTCGGGCCCTGTCGGGCTCTGTCGGGCTCTGTCGGGCTCTGTCGGGTTCTGTCGGGCTCTACTGGGCCCTGTCGGGCTCTGTCGGGCTCTGTCGGGCCCTGTCGGGCTCTGTCGGGCTCTGTCGGGCCCTGTCGGGCTCTGTCGGGTTCTGTCGGGCCCTGTCGGGCTCTGTCGGGCTCTACTGGGCCCTGTCGGGCCCTGTCGGGCTCTGTCGGGCTCTGTCGGGCTCTGTCGGGCTCTACTGGGCTCTACTGGGCTCTGTCGGGCTCTACTGGGCCCTGTCGGGCCCTGTCGGGCCCTGTCGGGCTCTGTCGGGCTCTGTCGGGCCCTGTCGGGCCCTGTCGGGCCCTGTCGGGCTCTGTCGGGCTCTGTCGGGCTCTGTCGGGCTCTATCGGGCTCTACTGGGCCCTGTCGGGCCCTGTCGGGCTCTGTCGGGCTCTGTCGGGCTCTACTGGGCCCTGTCGGGCTCTGTCGGGCTCTGTCGGGCTCTGTTGGGCTCGGTCGGGCTCTACTGGGCCCTGTCGGGCTCTGTAGGGCTCTGTCGGGCCCTGTCGGGCTCTGTCGGGCTCTGTCAGGCTCTGTCGGGCCCTGTCGGGCTCTACTGGGCTCTGTCGGGCTCTTTCGGGCTCTACTGGGCCCTGTCGGGCCCTGTCGGGCTCTGTCGGGCTCTGTCGGGCTCTGTCGGGCTCTGTCAGGCCCTGTCGGGCTCTGTCGGGCTCTGTCGGGCTCTGTCGGGCTCGACTGGGCTCTACTGGGCTCTGTCGGGCTCTGTCGGGCTCTACTGGGCCCTGTCGGGCCCTGTCGGGCCCTGTCGGGCTCTGTCGGGCTCTACTGGGCTCTGTCGGGCTCTGTCGGGCTCTGTCGGGCTCTGTCGGGCTCCACTGGGCTCTGTCGGGCTCTGTCGGGCTCTGTCGGGCTCTACTGGGCCCTGTCGGGCTCTGTCGGGCCCTGTCGGGCTCTGTCGGGCTCTGTCGGGCCCTGTCGGGCCCTGTCGGGCTCTGTCGGGCCCTGTCGGGCTCTGTCGGGCTCTGTCGGGCTCTACTGGGCTCTGTCGGGCTCTGTCGGGCTCTGTCGGGCTCTGACGGGCTCTACTGGGCCCTGTCGGGCTCTGTCGGGCTCTGTCGGGCTCTGTCGGGCCCTGTCGGGCCCTGTCGGGCTCTGTCGGGCCCTGTCGAGCCCTGTCGGGCTCTGTCGGGCTCTGTCGGGCCCTGTCGGGCTCTGTCGGGCTCTGTCGGGCTCTGTCGGGCTCTGTCGGGCTCTACTGGGCCCTGTCGGGCTCTGTCGGGCTCTGTCGGGCCCTGTCGGGCCCTGTCGGGCTCTGTCGGGCTCTGTCGGGTCCTGTCGGGCTCTGTCGGGCTCTGTCGGGCTCTGTCGGGCTCTACTAGGCTCTGTCGGGCTCTGTCGGGCTCTTTCGGGCTCTACTGGGCCCTGTCGGGCTCTGTCGGGCTCTGTCGGGCTCTGTCGGGCTCTGTCGGGCCCTGTCGGGCTCTGTCGGGCCCTGTCGGGCCCTGTCGGGCTCTGTAGGGCTCTGTAGGGCTCTGTCGGGCTCTGTCGGGCTCTACTGGGCTCTGTCGGGCTCTACTGGGCTCTACTGGGCCCTGTCGGGCTCTGTCGGGCCCTGTCGGGCCCTGTCGGGCCCTGTCGGGCTCTGTCGGGCTCTGTCGGGCTCTACTGGGCCCTGTCGGGCTCTGTCGGGCTCTGTCGGGCTCTGTCGGGCTCTGTCGGGCTCTGTCGGGCTCTACTGGGCTCTGTCGGGCTCTGTCGGGCTCTGTCGGGCCCTGTCGGGCCCTGTCGGGCTCTGTCGGGCTCTGTCGGGCTCTACTGGGCTCTACTGGGCTCTGTCGGGCTCTGTCGGGCTCTTCTGGGCCCTGTCGGGCCCTGTCGGGCTCTGTCGGGCCCTGTCGGGCTCTGTCGGGCTCTGTCGGGCTCTGTCGGGTTCTGTCGGGCCCTGTCGGGCTTTGTCGGGCTCTGTCGGGCTCTTCTGGGCCCTGTCGGGCCCTGTCGGGCTCTGTCGGGCTCTGTCGGGCTCTGTCGGGCTCTACTGGGCCCTGTCGGGCCCTGTCGGGCTCTGTCGGGCTCTGTCGGGCTCTGTCGGGCTCTACTGGACTCTGTCGGGCTCTGTCGGGCTCTTCTGGGCCCTGTCGGGCCCTGTCGGGCTCTGTTGGGCTCTGTCGGGCTCTGTCGGGCTCTACTGGGCCCTGTCGGGCTCTGTCGGGCCCTGTCGGGCCCTGACGGGCTCTGTCAGGCCCTGTCGGGCCCTGTCGGGCCCTGTCGGCCCTGTCGGGCTCTGTCGGGCTCTGTCGGGCTCTGTCGGGCTCTGTCGGGCTCTGTCGGGCTCTACTGGGCCCTGTCGGGCCCTGTCGGGCCCTGTCGGGCTCTGTCGGGCTCTGTCGGGTTCTGCCGGGCTCTGTCGGGCTCTGTCGGGCTCTGTCGGGCTCTTCTGGGCCCTGTCGGGCCCTGTCGGGCTCTGTCGGGCTCTGTCGGGCTCTGTCGGGCTCTGTCGGGCTCTGGTGGGCTCTACTGGGCCCTGTCGGGCCCTGTTGGGCTCTGTCGGGCTCTGTCGGGCTCTGTCGGGCTCTACTGGGCTCTGTCGGGCTCTGTCGGGTTCTGTCGGGCTCTGTCGGGCTCTGTCGGGCTCTACTGGGCTCTGTCGGGCCCTGTCGGGCCCTGTCGGGCTCTGTCGGGCTCTGTCGGGCTCTGTCGGACTCTACTGGGCCCTGTCGGGCCCTGTCGGGCCCTGTCGGGCCCTGTCGGGCTGTGTCGGGCCCTGTCGGGCCCTGTCGGGCTCTGTCGGGCTCTGTCGGGCTCTGTCGGGCTCTACTGGGCTCTACTGGGCTCTGTCGGGCTCTGTCGGGCTCTACTGGGCCCTGTCGGGCCCTGACGGGCCCTGACGGGCTCTACTGGGCTCTGTCGGGCTCTGTCGGGCTCTGTCGGGCCCTGTCGGGCTCTGTCGGGCTCTACTGGGCTCTGTCGGGCTTTGTCGGGCTTTGTCGGGCTCTGTCGGGATCTGTCGGGCTCTACTGGGCCCTGTCGGGCTCTGTCGGGCCCTGTCGGGCTCTGTCGGGCTCTGTCGGGCCCTGTCGGGCCCTGTCGGGCTCTGTCGGGCACTGTCGGGCTCTGACGGGCTCTACTGGGCTCTGTCGGGCTCTGTCGGGCTCTGTCGGGCCCTGTCGGGCTCTGTCGGGCTCTGTCGGGCCCTGTCGGGCCCTGTCGGGCTCTGTCGAGCTCTGTCGGGCCCTGTCGGGCTCTGTCGGGCCCTGTCGGGCTCTGTCGGGCTCTGTCGGGCTCTGTCGGGCTCTACTGGGCCCTGTCGCGCTCTGTCGGGCTCTGTCGGGCTCTGTTGCCCCTGTCGGGCTCTGTCGGGCTCTACTGGGCCCTGTCGGGCCCTGTCGGGCTCTGTCGGGCTCTGTCGGGCTCTGTCGGGCCCTGTCGGGCTCTACTGGGCTCTGTCGGGCTCTTTCGGGCTCTACTGGGCCCTGTCGGGCCCTGTCGGGCTCTGTCGGTCCCTGTCGGGCCCTGTCGGTCCCTGTCGGGCCCTGTCGGGCTCTGTCGGGCTCTGTCGGGCTCTGTCGGGCTCTGTCGGGCCCTGTCGGGCTCTGTCGGGCTCTACTGGGCCCTGTCGGGCTCTGTCGGGCTCTGTCGGGCTCTGTCGGGCCCTGTCGGGCTCTGTCGGGCTCTCTCGGGCTCTGTCGGGCTCTACTGGGCCCTGTCGGGCTCTGTCGGGCTCTACTGGGCCCTGTCGGGTTCTGTTGGGCCCTGTCGGGCCCTGTCGGGCTCTGTAGGGCCCTGTCGGGCCCTGTCGGGCCCTGTCGGGCTCTGTCGGGCCCTGTCGGGCTCTGTCGGGCCCTGTCGGGCCCTGTCGGGCTCTGTCGGGCTCTACTGGGCCCTGTCGGGCTCTGTTGGGCCCTGTCGGGCCCTGTCGGGCTCTGTCGGGCTCTGTCGGGCTCTGTCGGGCCCTGTCGGGCTCTGTCGGGCTTGTCGGGCTCTGTCGGGCTCTGTCGGGCTCTACTGGGCTCTGTCGGGCTCTGTCGGGCTCTGTCGGGCCCTGTCGGGCTCTGTCGGGCTCAACTGGTCTCTGTCGGGCTCTGTCGGGTTCTGTCGGGCTCTGTCGGGCTCTGTCGGGCTCTGTCGGGCTCTACTGGGCTCTACTGGGCTCTGTCGGGCTCTGTCGGGCTCTACTGCGCCCTGTCGGGCCCTGTCGGGCTCTGTCGGGCTCTGTCGGGCTCTGTCGGGCCCTGTCGGGCCCTGTCGGGCTCTGTCGGGCTCTGTCGGGCCCTGTCGGGCTCTGTCGGGCTCTGTCGGGCTCTACTGGGCTCTGTCGGGCTCTGTCGGGCTCTGTCGGGCTCTGTCGGGCTCTGTCGGGCTCTACTGGGCTCTACTGGGCTCTGTCGGGCTCTGTCTGGCTCTACTGGGCCGTGTCGGGCCCTGTCGGGCTCTGTCGGGCTCTGTCGGGCTCTGTCGGGCTCTGTCGGGCTCTACTGGGCTCTGTCGGGCTCTACTGGGCTCTGTCGGGCTCTGTCGGCCTCTGTCGGGCTCTACTGGGCTCTGTCGGGCCCTGTCGGGCCCTGTCGGGCCCAGTCGGGCTCTGTCGGGCTCTGTCGGGCTCTGTCGGGCTCTGTCGGGCTCTGTCGGGCTCTTCTGGGCCCTGTCGGGCTCTGTCGGGCTGTGTCGGGCCCTGTCGGGCTCTGTCGGTCTCTGTCGGGCTCTGTCGGGCTCTGTCGGGCTCTACTGGGCCCTGTCGGGCCCTGTCGGGCTCTGTCGGGCCCTGTCGGGCCCTGTCGGGCTCTGTCGGGCTCTGTCGGGCTCTGTCGGGCTCTACCGGGCTCTGTCGGGCTCTGTCGGGCCCTGTCGGGCTCTTTCGGGCCCTGTCGGGCTCTGTCGGGCCCTGTCGGGCCCTGTCGGGCTCTGTCGGGCTCTCCTGGGCCCTGTCGGGCCCTGTCGGGCTCTGTCGGGCTCTGTCGGGCTCTACTGGACTAAACTGGGCTCTGTCGGGCCCTGTCGGGCCCTGTCGGGCCCTGTCGGGCTCTGTCGGGCTCTGTCGGGCTCTGTCGGGCTCTACTGGGCTCTACTGGGCTCTGTCGGGCTCTGTCGGGCTCTGTCGGGCTCTACTGGGCTCTGTCGGGCTCTGTCGGGCTCTGTCGGGCTCTGTCGGGCCCTGTCGGGCTCTGTCGGGCTCTGTCGGGCTCTACTGGGCTCTACTGGGCTCTGTCGGGCTCTGTCGGGCCCTGTCGGGCCCTGTCGAGCTCTGTCGGGCCCTGTCGGGCCCTGTCGGGCTCTGTCGGGCTCTGTCGGGCTCTGTTGGGCTCTACTTATCTCTACTGTTCCCTGTCGGGCCCTGTCGGGCCCTGTCGGGCTCTGTCGGGCTCTGTCGGGCTCTACTGGGCTCTGTCGGGCTCTGTCGGGCTCTGTCGGGCTCTCTCGGGCTCTCTCGGGCTCTACTGGGCTCTACTGGGCTCTACTGTTCCCTGTCGGGCCCTGTCGGGCCCTGTCGGGCCCTGTCGGGCTCTGTCGGGCTCTGTCGGGCTCTACTGGGCCCTGTCGGGCCCTGTCGGGCCCTGTCGGGCTCTGTCGGGCTCTGTCGGGCTCTGTCGGGCCCTGTCGGGCCCTGTCGGGCTCTGTCGGGCTCTACTGGGCTCTACTGGGCTCTACTGGGCTCTGTCGGGCTCTGTCGGGCCCTATCGGGCCCTGTCAGGCCCTGTCGGGCTCTGTCGGGCTCTGTCGGGCTCTGTCGGGCTCTACTGGGCTCTGTCGGGCTCTGTCGGGCTCTGTCGGGCTCTACTGGGGCCTGTCGGGCCCTGTCGGGCCCTGTCGGGCTCTGTCGGGCTCTGTCGGGCTCTACTGGGCCCTGTCGGGCCCTGTCGGGCTCTGTCGGGCTCTGTCGGGCTCTGTCGGGCTCTACTGGGCTCTGTCGGGCCCTGTCGGGCCCTGTCGGGCTCTGTCGGGCTCTGTCCGCCTCTACTGGGCTCTGTCGGGCTCTGTCGGGCTCTGTCGGGATCTGTCGGGCTCTGTCGGGCTCTACTGGGCTCTGTCGGGCCCTGTCGGGCTCTGTCGGGCTCTGTCGGGCTCTGTCGGGCCCTGTCGGGCCCTGTCGGGCCCTGTCGGGCTCTGTCGGGCTCTACTGGGCCCTGTCGGGCCCTGTCGGGCCCTGTCGGGCTCTGTCGGGCTCTACTGGGCCCTGTCGGGCTCTGTCAGGCTCTGTCGGGCTCTGTCGGGCTCTGTCGGGCTCTACTGGGCTCTACTGGGCTCTGTCGGGCTCTGTCGGGCTCTACTGGTCCCTGTCGGGCCCTGTCGGGCTCTGTCGGGCTCTGTCGGGCTCTACTGGGCCCTGTCGGGCCCTGTCGGGCTCTACTGGGCCCTGTCGGGCCCTGTCGGGCTCTGTCGGGCCCTGTCGGGCTCTGTCGGGCTCTACTGGGCTCTACTGGGCTCTGTCGGGCTCTACTGGGCCCTGTCGGGCCCTGTCGGGCCCTGTCGGGCCCTGTCGGGCTCTGTCGGGCTCTGTCGGGCCCTGTCGGGCTCTGTCGGGCTCTGTCGGGCTCTACTGGGCTCTGTCGGGCTCTGTCGGGCTCTACTGGGCCCTGTCGGGCTCTGTCGGGCCCTGTCGGCCTCTGTCGGGCTCTGTCGGGCTCTGTCGGGCTCTGTCGGGCTCTACTGGGCTCTGTCGGGCCCTGTCGGGCCCTGTCGGGCTCTGTCGGGCTCTGTCGGGCCCTGTCGGGCCCTGTCGGGCTCTGTCGGGCTCTGTCGGGCTCTTCTGGGCCCTGTCGGGCCCTGTCGGGCCCTGTCGGGCTCTGTCGGGCTCTATCGTGCTCTACTGGGCTCTGTCGGGCTCTGTCGGGCTCTGTCGGGCTCTGTCGGGCTCTACTGGGCTCTGTCGGGTTCTGTCGGGCTCTGTCGGGCTCTGTCGGGCTCTGTCGGGCTCTACTGGGCTCTACTGGGCTCTGTCGGGCTCTGTCGGGCTCTACTGGGCCCTGTCGGGCTCTGTCGGGCACTGTCGGGCTCTGTCGGGCTCTGTCGGGCTCTACTGGGCCCTGTCGGGCCCTGTCGGGCTCTATCTGGCTCTGTCGGGCTCTGTCGGGCTCTACTGGGCTCTACTGGGCTCTGTCGGGCTCTGTCGGGCTCTACTGGGCCCTGTCGGGCCCTGTCGGGCTCTGTCGGGCCCTGTCGAGCCCTGTCGGGCCCTGTCGGGCCCTGTCGGGCTCTGTCGGGCCCTGTCGGGCCCTGTCGGGCTCTGTCGGGCTCTGTCGGGCTCTGTTGGGCTCTACTGGGCTCTACTGGGCTCTGTCGGGCTCTACTGGGCCCTGTCGGGCCCTGTCGGGCCCTGTCGGGGTCTGTCGGGCTGTACTGGGCGCTGTCGGGCTCTGTCGGGCTCTGTCGGGCTCTGTCGGGCTCTGTCGGGCTCTGTCGTGCTCTGTCGGGCTCTACTGGGCTCTGTCGGGCTCTGTCGGGCTGTCTCGGGCTCTGTCGGGCTCTACTGGGCTCTGTCGGGCTCTGTCGGGCCCTGTCGGGCCCTGTCGGGCCCTGTCGGGCTCTGTCGGGCTCTGTCGGGCTCTACTGGGCTCTGTCGGGCTCTACTGGGCCCTACTGGGCCCTGTCGGGCTCTGTCGGGCTCTGTCAGGCTCTGTCGGGCTCTACTGGGCTCTGTCGGGCCCTGTCGGGCCCTGTCGGGCCCTGTCGGGCTCTGTCGGGCTCTGTCGGGCCCTGTCGGGCTCTGTCGGGCTCTGTCGGGCTCTGTCGGGCTCTACTGGGCCCTGTCGGGCTCTGTCGGGCTCTGTCGGGCCCTGTCGGGCCCTGTCGGGCTCTGTCGGGCTCTGTCGGGCCCTGTCGGGCTCTGTCGGGCTCTACTGGGCTCTGTCGGGCTCTACTGGGCTCTGTCGGGCTCTGTCGGCCTCTGTCGGGCTCTACTGGGCTCTGTCGGGCCCTGTCGGGCCCTGTCGGGCCCAGTCGGGCTCTGTCGGGCTCTGTCGGGCTCTGTCGGGCTCTGTCGGGCTCTACTGGGCCCTGTCGGGCTCTGTCGGGCTCTGTCGGGCCCTGTCGGGCTCTGTCGGTCTCTGTCGGGCTCTGTCGGGCTCTGTCGGGCTCTACTGGGCCCTGTCGGGCCCTGTCGGGCTCTGTCGGGCCCTGTCGGGCCCTGTCGGGCTCTGTCGGGCTCTGTCGGGCTCTGTCGGGCTCTACCGGGCTCTGTCGGGCTCTGTCGGGCCCTGTCGGGCTCTGTCGGGCCCTGTCGGGCTCTGTCGGGCCCTGTCGGGCCCTGTCGGGCTCTGTCGGGCTCTCCTGGGCCCTGTCGGGCCCTGTCGGGCTCTGTCGGGCTCTGTCGGGCTCTACTGGACTAAACTGGGCCCTGTCGGGCCCTGTCGGGCCCTGTCGGGCTCTGTCGGGCTCTGTCGGGCTCTGTCGGGCTCTGTCGGGCTCTACTGGGCTCTACTGGGCTCTGTCGGGCTCTGTCGGGCTCTGTCGGGCTCTACTGGGCCCTGTCGGGCTCTGTCGGGCTCTGTCGGGCTCTGTCGGGCCCTGTCGGGCTCTGTCGGGCTCTGACGGGCTCTACTGGGCTCCACTGGGCTCTGTCGGGCTCTGTCGGGCCCTGTCGGGCCCTGTCGAGCTCTGTCGGGCCCTGTCGGGCCCTGTCGGGCTCTGTCGGGCTCTGTCGGGCTCTGTTGGGCTCTACTTAACTCTACTGTTCCCTGTCGGGCCCTGTCGGGCCCTGTCGGGCTCTGTCGGGCTCTGTCGGGCTCTACTGGGCTCTGTCGGGCTCTGTCGGGCTCTGTCGGGCTCTCTCGGGCTCTCTCGGGCTCTACTGGGCTCTACTGGGCTCTACTGTTCCCTGTCGGGCCCTGTCGGGCCCTGTCGGGCCCTGTCGGGCTCTGTCGGGCTCTGTCGGGCTCTACTGGGCTCTGTCGGGCCCTGTCGGGCCCTGTCGGGCTCTGTCGGGCTCTGTCGGGCTCTGTCGGGCCCTGTCGGGCCCTGTCGGGCTCTGTCGGGCTCTACTGGGCTCTACTGGGCTCTACTGGGCTCTGTCGGGCTCTGTCGGGCCCTATCGGGCCCGGTCAGGCCCTGTCGGGCTCTGTCGGGCTCTGTCGGGCTCTGTCGGGCTCTACTGGGCTCTGTCGGGCTCTGTCGGGCTCTACTGGGCCCTGTCGGGCCCTGTCAAGCCCTGTCGGGCTCTGTCGGGCTCTGTCCGGCTCTGTCGGGCTCTACTGGGCTCTGTCGGGCTCTGTCGGGCTCTGTCGGGCTCTACTGGGGCCTGTCGGGCCCTGTCGGGCCCTGTCGGGCTCTGTCGGGCTCTGTCGGGCTCTACTGGGCCCTGTCGGGCCCTGTCGGGCTCTGTCGGGCTCTGTCGGGCTCTGTCGGGCTCTACTGGGCTCTGTCGGGCCCTGTCGGGCCCTGTCGGGCTCTGTCGGGCTCTGTCCGCCTCTACTGGGCTCTGTCGGGCTCTGTCGGCCTCTGTCGGGATCTGTCGGGCTCTGTCGGGCTCTACTGGGCTCTGTCGGGCCCTGTCGGGTTCTGTCGGGCTCTGTCGGGCTCTGTCGGGCCCTGTCGGGCCCTGTCGGGCCCTGTCGGGCTCTGTCGGGCTCTACTGGGCCCTGTCGGGCCCTGTCGGGCCCTGTCGGGCTCTGTCGGGCTCTACTGGGCCCTGTCGGGCTCTGTCGGGCTCTGTCGGGCTCTGTCGGGCTCTGTCGGGCTCTACTGGGCTCTACTGGGCTCTGTCGGGCTCTGTCGGGCTCTACTGGTCCCTGTCGGGCCCTGTCGGGCTCTGTCGGGCTCTGTCGGGCTCTACTGGGCCCTGTCGGGCCCTGTCGGGCTCTGTCGGGCCCTGTCGGGCTCTGTCGGGCTCTGTCGGGCTCTACTGGGCTCTGTCGGGCTCTGTCGGGCTCTGTCGGGCTCTGTCGGGCTCTGTCGGGCTCTACTGGGCTCTACTGGGCTCTGTCGGGCTCTGTCTGGCTCTACTGGGCCCTGTCGGGCCCTGTCGGGCTCTGTCGGGCTCTGTCGGGCTCTGTCGGGCTCTGTCGGGCTCTACTGGGCTCTGTCGGGCTCTACTGGGCTCTGTCGGGCTCTGTCGGCCTCTGTCGGGCTCTACTGGGCTCTGTCGGGCCCTGTCGGGCCCTGTCGGGCCCAGTCGGGCTCTGTCGGGCTCTGTCGGGCTCTGTCGGGCTCTGTCGGGCTCTGTCGGGCTCTTCTGGGCCCTGTCGGGCTCTGTCGGGCTCTGTCGGGCCCTGTCGGGCTCTGTCGGTCTCTGTCGGGCTCTGTCGGGCTCTGTCGGGCTCTACTGGGCCCTGTCGGGCCCTGTCGGGCTCTGTCGGGCCCTGTCGGGCCCTGTCGGGCTCTGTCGGGCTCTGTCGGGCTCTGTCGGGCTCTACCGGGCTCTGTCGGGCTCTGTCGGGCCCTGTCGGGCTCTTTCGGGCCCTGTCGGGCTCTGTCGGGCCCTGTCGGGCCCTGTCGGGCTCTGTCGGGCTCTCCTGGGCCCTGTCGGGCCCTGTCGGGCTCTGTCGGGCTCTGTCGGGCTCTACTGGACTAAACTGGGCTCTGTCGGGCCCTGTCGGGCCCTGTCGGGCCCTGTCGGGCTCTGTCGGGCTCTGTCGGGCTCTGTCGGGCTCTACTGGGCTCTACTGGGCTCTGTCGGGCTCTGTCGGGCTCTGTCGGGCTCTACTGGGCTCTGTCGGGCTCTGTCGGGCTCTGTCGGGCTCTGTCGGGCCCTGTCGGGCTCTGTCGGGCTCTGTCGGGCTCTACTGGGCTCTACTGGGCTCTGTCGGGCTCTGTCGGGCCCTGTCGGGCCCTGTCGAGCTCTGTCGGGCCCTGTCGGGCCCTGTCGGGCTCTGTCGGGCTCTGTCGGGCTCTGTTGGGCTCTACTTATCTCTACTGTTCCCTGTCGGGCCCTGTCGGGCCCTGTCGGGCTCTGTCGGGCTCTGTCGGGCTCTACTGGGCTCTGTCGGGCTCTGTCGGGCTCTGTCGGGCTCTCTCGGGCTCTCTCGGGCTCTACTGGGCTCTACTGGGCTCTACTGTTCCCTGTCGGGCCCTGTCGGGCCCTGTCGGGCCCTGTCGGGCTCTGTCGGGCTCTGTCGGGCTCTACTGGGCTCTGTCGGGCCCTGTCGGGCCCTGTCGGGCTCTGTCGGGCTCTGTCGGGCTCTGTCGGGCCCTGTCGGGCCCTGTCGGGCTCTGTCGGGCTCTACTGGGCTCTACTGGGCTCTACTGGGCTCTGTCGGGCTCTGTCGGGCCCTATCGGGCCCTGTCAGGCCCTGTCGGGCTCTGTCGGGCTCTGTCGGGCTCTGTCGGGCTCTACTGGGCTCTGTCGGGCTCTGTCGGGCTCTACTGGGCCCTGTCGGGCCCTGTCAAGCCCTGTCGGGCTCTGTCGGGCTCTGTCCGGCTCTGTCGGGCTCTACTGGGCTCTGTCGGGCTCTGTCGGGCTCTGTCGGGCTCTACTGGGGCCTGTCGGGCCCTGTCGGGCCCTGTCGGGCTCTGTCGGGCTCTGTCGGGCTCTACTGGGCCCTGTCGGGCCCTGTCGGGCTCTGTCGGGCTCTGTCGGGCTCTGTCGGGCTCTACTGGGCTCTGTCGGGCCCTGTCGGGCCCTGTCGGGCTCTGTCGGGCTCTGTCCGCCTCTACTGGGCTCTGTCGGGCTCTGTCGGGCTCTGTCGGGATCTGTCGGGCTCTGTCGGGCTCTACTGGGCTCTGTCGGGCCCTGTCGGGCTCTGTCGGGCTCTGTCGGGCTCTGTCGGGCCCTGTCGGGCCCTGTCGGGCCCTGTCGGGCTCTGTCGGGCTCTACTGGGCCCTGTCGGGCCCTGTCGGGCCCTGTCGGGCTCTGTCGGGCTCTACTGGGCCCTGTCGGGCTCTGTCAGGCTCTGTCGGGCTCTGTCGGGCTCTGTCGGGCTCTACTGGGCTCTACTGGGCTCTGTCGGGCTCTGTCGGGCTCTACTGGTCCCTGTCGGGCCCTGTCGGGCTCTGTCGGGCTCTGTCGGGCTCTACTGGGCCCTGTCGGGCCCTGTCGGGCTCTACTGGGCCCTGTCGGGCCCTGTCGGGCTCTGTCGGGCCCTGTCGGGCTCTGTCGGGCTCTACTGGGCTCTACTGGGCTCTGTCGGGCTCTACTGGGCCCTGTCGGGCCCTGTCGGGCTCTGTCGGGCTCTACTGGGCCCTGTCGGGCCCTGTCGGGCCCTGTCGGGCCCTGTCGGGCTCTGTCGGGCTCTGTCGGGCCCTGTCGGGCTCTGTCGGGCTCTGTCGGGCTCTACTGGGCTCTGTCGGGCTCTGTCGGGCTCTACTGGGCCCTGTCGGGCTCTGTCGGGCCCTGTCGGCCTCTGTCGGGCTCTGTCGGGCTCTGTCGGGCTCTGTCGGGCTCTACTGGGCTCTGTCGGGCCCTGTCGGGCCCTGTCGGGCTCTGTCGGGCTCTGTCGGGCCCTGTCGGGCCCTGTCGGGCTCTGTCGGGCTCTGTCGGGCTCTTCTGGGCCCTGTTGGGCCCTGTCGGGCCCTGTCGGGCTCTGTCGGGCTCTATCGTGCTCTACTGGGCTCTGTCGGGCTCTGTCGGGCTCTGTCGGGCTCTGTCGGGCTCTACTGGGCTCTGTCGGGTTCTGTCGGGCTCTGTCGGGCTCTGTCGGGCTCTGTCGGGCTCTACTGGGCTCTACTGGGCTCTGTCGGGCTCTGTCGGGCTCTACTGGGCCCTGTCGGGCTCTGTCGGGCTCTGTCGGGCTCTGTCGGGCTCTGTCGGGCTCTACTGGGCCCTGTCGGGCCCTGTCGGGCTCTATCTGGCTCTGTCGGGCTCTGTCGGGCTCTACTGGGCTCTACTGGGCTCTGTCGGGCTCTGTCGGGCTCTACTGGGCCCTGTCGGGCCCTGTCGGGCTCTGTCGGGCCCTGTCGAGCCCTGTCGGGCCCTGTCGGGCCCTGTCGGGCTCTGTCGGGCCCTGTCGGGCCCTGTCGGGCTCTGTCGGGCTCTGTCGGGCTCTGTTGGGCTCTACTGGGCTCTACTGGGCTCTGTCGGGCTCTACTGGGCCCTGTCGGGCCCTGTCGGGCCCTGTCGGGGTCTGTCGGGCTGTACTGGGCGCTGTCGGGCTCTGTCGGGCTCTGTCGGGCTCTGTCGGGCTCTGTCGGGCTCTGTCGTGCTCTGTCGGGCTCTACTGGGCTCTGTCGGGCTCTGTCGGGCTGTCTCGGGCTCTGTCGGGCTCTACTGGGCTCTGTCGGGCTCTGTCGGGCCCTGTCGGGCCCTGTCGGGCCCTGTCGGGCTCTGTCGGGCTCTACTGGGCTCTGTCGGGCTCTACTGGGCCCTACTGGGCCCTGTCGGGCTCTGTCGGGCTCTGTCAGGCTCTGTCGGGCTCTACTGGGCTCTGTCGGGCCCTGTCGGGCCCTGTCGGGCCCTGTCGGGCTCTGTCGGGCTCTGTCGGGCCCTGTCGGGCTCTGTCGGGCTCTGTCGGGCTCTGTCGGGCTCTACTGGGCCCTGTCGGGCTCTGTCGGGCTCTGTCGGGCCCTGTCGGGCCCTGTCGGGCTCTGTCGGGCTCTGTCGGGCCCTGTCGGGCTCTGTCGGGCTCTACTGGGCTCTGTCGGGCTCTACTGGGCTCTGTCGGGCTCTGTCGGCCTCTGTCGGGCTCTACTGGGCTCTGTCGGGCCCTGTCGGGCCCTGTCGGGCCCAGTCGGGCTCTGTCGGGCTCTGTCGGGCTCTGTCGGGCTCTGTCGGGCTCTACTGGGCCCTGTCGGGCTCTGTCGGGCTCTGTCGGGCCCTGTCGGGCTCTGTCGGTCTCTGTCGGGCTCTGTCGGGCTCTGTCGGGCTCTACTGGGCCCTGTCGGGCCCTGTCGGGCTCTGTCGGGCCCTGTCGGGCCCTGTCGGGCTCTGTCGGGCTCTGTCGGGCTCTGTCGGGCTCTACCGGGCTCTGTCGGGCTCTGTCGGGCCCTGTCGGGCTCTGTCGGGCCCTGTCGGGCTCTGTCGGGCCCTGTCGGGCCCTGTCGGGCTCTGTCGGGCTCTCCTGGGCCCTGTCGGGCCCTGTCGGGCTCTGTCGGGCTCTGTCGGGCTCTACTGGACTAAACTGGGCCCTGTCGGGCCCTGTCGGGCCCTGTCGGGCTCTGTCGGGCTCTGTCGGGCTCTGTCGGGCTCTGTCGGGCTCTACTGGGCTCTACTGGGCTCTGTCGGGCTCTGTCGGGCTCTGTCGGGCTCTACTGGGCTCTGTCGGGCTCTGTCGGGCTCTGTCGGGCTCTGTCGGGCCCTGTCGGGCTCTGTCGGGCTCTGACGGGCTCTACTGGGCTCCACTGGGCTCTGTCGGGCTCTGTCGGGCCCTGTCGGGCCCTGTCGAGCTCTGTCGGGCCCTGTCGGGCCCTGTCGGGCTCTGTCGGGCTCTGTCGGGCTCTGTTGGGCTCTACTTAACTCTACTGTTCCCTGTCGGGCCCTGTCGGGCCCTGTCGGGCTCTGTCGGGCTCTGTCGGGCTCTACTGGGCTCTGTCGGGCTCTGTCGGGCTCTGTCGGGCTCTCTCGGGCTCTCTCGGGCTCTACTGGGCTCTACTGGGCTCTACTGTTCCCTGTCGGGCCCTGTCGGGCCCTGTCGGGCCCTGTCGGGCTCTGTCGGGCTCTGTCGGGCTCTACTGGGCCCTGTCGGGCCCTGTCGGGCTCTGTCGGGCTCTGTCGGGCTCTGTCGGGCCCTGTCGGGCCCTGTCGGGCTCTGTCGGGCTCTACTGGGCTCTACTGGGCTCTACTGGGCTCTGTCGGGCTCTGTCGGGCCCTATCGGGCCCGGTCAGGCCTCTGTCGGGCTCTGTCGGGCTCTGTCGGGCTCTGTCGGGCTCTACTGGGCTCTGTCGGGCTCTGTCGGGCTCTACTGGGCCCTGTCGGGCCCTGTCAAGCCCTGTCGGGCTCTGTCGGGCTCTGTCCGGCTCTGTCGGCTCTACTGGGCTCTGTCGGGCTCTGTCGGGCTCTGTCGGGCTCTACTGGGGCCTGTCGGGCCCTGTCGGGCCCTGTCGGGCTCTGTCGGGCTCTGTCGGGCTCTACTGGGCCCTGTCGGGCCCTGTCGGGCTCTGTCGGGCTCTGTCGGGCTCTGTCGGGCTCTACTGGGCTCTGTCGGGCCCTGTCGGGACCTGTCGGGCTCTGTCGGGCTCTGTCCGCCTCTACTGGGCTCTGTCGGGCTCTGTCGGCCTCTGTCGGGATCTGTCGGGCTCTGTCGGGCTCTACTGGGCTCTGTCGGGCCCTGTCGGGTTCTGTCGGGCTCTGTCGGGCTCTGTCGGGCCCTGTCGGGCCCTGTCGGGCCCTGTCGGGCTCTGTCGGGCTCTACTGGGCCCTGTCGGGCCCTGTCGGGCCCTGTCGGGCTCTGTCGGGCTCTACTGGGCCCTGTCGGGCTCTGTCGGGCTCTGTCGGGCTCTGTCGGGCTCTGTCGGGCTCTGTCGGGCTCTACTGGGCTCTACTGGGCTCTGTCGGGCTCTGTCGGGCTCTACTGGTCCCTGTCGGGCCCTGTCGGGCTCTGTCGGGCTCTGTCGGGCTCTACTGGGCCCTGTCGGGCCCTGTCGGGCTCTACTGGGCCCTGTCGGGCCCTGTCGGGCTCTGTCGGGCCCTGTCGGGCTCTGTCGGGCTCTACTGGGCTCTACTGGGCTCTGTCGGGCTCTGTCGGGCTCTACTGGGCCCTGTCGGGCCCTGTCGGGCTCTGTCGGGCTCTACTGGGCTCTGTCGGGCCCTGTCGGGCCCTGTCGGGCTCTGTCGGGCTCTGTCGGGCTCTACTGGGCTCTGTCGGGCCCTGTCGGGTCCTGTCGGGCTCTGTCGGGCCCTGTCGGGCTCTGTCGGGCTCTGTCGGTCTCTACTGGGCTCTGTCGGGCTCTGTCGGGCCCTGTCGGGCCCTGTCGGGCTCTGTCGGGCTCTGTCGGGCCCTGTCGGGCCCTGTCGGGCTCTGTCGGGCTCTGTCGGGCTCTTCTGGGCCCTGTCGGGCCCTGTCGGGCCCTGTCGGGCTCTGTCGGGCTCTATCGGGCTCTACTGGGCTCTGTCGGGCTCTGTCGGGCTCTGTCGGGCTCTGTCGGGCTCTACTGGGCTCTGTCGGGTTCTGTCGGGCTCTGTCGGGCTCTGTCGGGCTCTGTCGGGCTCTACTGGGCTCTACTGGGCTCTGTCGGGCTCTGTCGGGCTCTACTGGGCCCTGTCGGGCTCTGTCGGGCTCTGTCGGGCTCTGTCGGGCTCTGTCGGGCTCTACTGGGCCCTGTCGGGCCCTGTCGGGCTCTATCTGGCTCTGTCGGGCTCTGTCGGGCTCTACTGGGCTCTACTGGGCTCTGTCGGGCTCTGTCGGGCTCTACTGGGCCCTGTCGGGCCCTGTCGGGCTCTGTCGGGCCCTGTCGAGCCCTGTCGGGCCCTGTCGGGCCCTGTCGGGCTCTGTCGGGCCCTGTCGGGCCCTGTCGGGCTCTGTCGGGCTCTGTCGGGCTCTGTTGGGCTCTACTGGGCTCTACTGGGCTCTGTCGGGCTCTACTGGGCCCTGTCGGGCCCTGTCGGGCCCTGTCGGGGTCTGTCGGGCTGTACTGGGCGCTGTCGGGCTCTGTCGGGCTCTGTCGGGCTCTGTCGGGCTCTGTCGGGCTCTGTCGTGCTCTGTCGGGCTCTACTGGGCTCTGTCGGGCTCTGTCGGGCTGTCTCGGGCTCTGTCGGGCTCTACTGGGCTCTGTCGGGCTCTGTCGGGCCCTGTCGGGCCCTGTCGGGCCCTGTCGGGCTCTGTCGGGCTCTGTCGGGCTCTACTGGGCTCTGTCGGGCTCTACTGGGCCCTACTGGGCCCTGTCGGGCTCTGTCGGGCTCTGTCAGGCTCTGTCGGGCTCTACTGGGCTCTGTCGGGCCCTGTCGGGCCCTGTCGGGCCCTGTCGGGCTCTGTCGGGCTCTGTCGGGCCCTGTCGGGCTCTGTCGGGCTCTGTCGGGCTCTGTCGGGCTCTACTGGGCCCTGTCGGGCTCTGTCGGGCTCTGTCGGGCCCTGTCGGGCCCTGTCGGGCTCTGTCGGGCTCTGTCGGGCCCTGTCGGGCTCTGTCGGGCTCTACTGGGCCCTGTCGGGCCCTGTCGGGCTCTGTCGGGCTCTGTCGGGCCCTGTCGGGCTCTGTCGGGCTCTGTCGGGCTGTGTCGGGCTCTGTCGGGCTCTACTGGGCCCTGTCGGGCTCTGTCGGGCTCTGTCGGGCCCTGTCGGGCTCTGTCGGGCTCTGTCGGGCCCTGTCGGGCCCTGTCGGGCCCTGTCGGGCCCTGTCGGGCTCTGTCGGGCTCTGTCGGGCTCTGTCGGGCTGTGTCGGGCTCTGTCGGGCTCTGTCGGGCTCTACTGTTCCCTGTCGGGCCCTGTCGGGCTCTGTCGGGCTCTGTCGGGCTCTGTCGGGCTCTACTGGGCCCTGTCGGGCCCTGTCGGGCTCTGTCGGGCTCTGTCGGGCTCTGTCGGGCTCTACTGGGCTCTACTGGGCTCTGTCGGGCTCTACTGGGCCCTGTCGGGCCCTGTCGGGCTCTGTCGGGCTCTGTCGGGCTCTGTCGGGCCCTGTCGAGCTCTGTCGGGCTCTGTCGTGCCCTGTCGGGCCCTGTCGGGCCCTGTCGGGCCCTGTCGGGCCCTGTCGGGCTCTACTGGGCCCTGTCGGGCTCTGTCGGGCTCTGTCGGGCTCTGTCGGGCTCTGTCGGGCCCTGTCGGGCCCTGTCGGGCTCTGTCGTGCCCTGTCGGGCCCTGTCGGGCCCTGTCGGGCCCTGTCGGGCTCTGTCGGGCTCTGTCGGGCCCTGTCGGGCTCTGTCGGGCTCTGACGGGCTCTATCGGGCTCTACTGGGCCCTGTCGGGCTCTGTCGGGCCCTGTCGGGCCCTGTCGGGCTCTGTCGGGCTCTACTGGGCTCTGTCGGGCTCTGTCGGGCTCTACTGGGCTCTGTCGGGCTCTGTCGGGCCCTGTCGGGCTCTACTGGGCCCTGTCGGGCCCTGTCGGGCCCTGTCGGGCTCTGTCGGGCCCTGTCGGGCTCTGTCGGGCTCTGTCGGGCTCTGTCGGGCTCTGTCGGGCTCTACTGGGCCCTGTCGGGCTCTGTCGGGCTCTGTCGGGCTCTGTCGGGCCCTGTCGGGCCCTGTCGGGCTCTGTCGGGCTCTGTCGGGCCCTGTCGGGCTCTGTCGGGCTCTGTCGGGCTCTTCTGGGCTCTACTGTTCCCTGTCGGGCCCTGTCGGGCCCTGTCGGGCTCTGTCGGGCTCTGTCGGGCTCTGTCGGGCCCTGTCGGGCCCTGTCGGGCTCTGTCGGGCTCTACTGGGCCCTGTCGGGCTCTGTCGGGCCCTGTCGGGCTCTGTCGTGCTCTACTGGGCCCTGTCGGGCTCTGTCGGGCCCTGTCGGGCCCTGTCGGGCCCTGTCGGGCCCTGTCGGGCCCTGTCGGGTTCTGTCGGGCCCTGTCGGGCCCTGTCGGGCCCTGTCGGGCTCTGTCGGGCTCTGTCGCGCTCTACTGGGCTCTGTCGGGCTCTACTGGGCTCTACTGGGCCCTGTCGGGCTCTGTCGGGCTCTGTCGGGCTCTACTGGGCTCTGTCAGGCCCTGTCGGGCCCTGTCGGGCTCTGTCGGGCTCTGTCGGGCTTTGTCGGGCTCTACTGGTCTCTGTCGGGCCCTGTCGGGCCCTGTCGGGCCCTGTCGGGCTCTGTCGGGCTCTGTCGGGCTCTACTGGGCTCTGTCGGGCTCTGTCGGGCTCTGTCGGGCTCTACTGGGCCCTGTCGGGCCCTGTCGGGCTCTGTCGGGCTCTGTCGGGCCCTGTCGGGCCCTGTCGGGCTCTGTCGGGCTCTACTGGGCCCTGTCGGGCTCTGTCGGGCTCTGTCGGGCTCTGTCGGGCTCTGTCGGGCCCTGTCGGGCTCTACTGGGCTAAACTGGGCTCTGTCGGGCCCTGTCGGGTCCTGTCGGGCTCTGTCGGGCTCTGTCGGGCTCTACTGGGCTCTGTCGGGCTCTGTCGGGCTCTACTGGGCTAAACTGGGCTCTGTCGGGCCCTGCCGGGCCCTGTCGGGCTCTGTCGGGCTCTGTCGGGCTCTACTGGGCTCTGTCGGGCTCTGTCGGGCCCTGTCGGGCTCTGTCGGGCCCTGTCGGGCTCTGTCGGGCTCTGTCGGGCTCTACTGGGCTCTACTGGGCCCTGTCGGGCTCTGTCGGGCCCTGTCGGGCTCTGTCGGGCTCTGTCGGGCTCTGTCGGGCTCTACTGGGCTCTACTGTTCCCTGTCGGGCCCTGTCGGGCTCTGTCGGGCTCTGTCGGGCCCTGTCGGGCTCTGTCGGGCTCTGTCGGGCTCTACTGGGCTCTACTGGGCTCTGTCGGGCTCTGTCGGGCTCTGTCGGGCTCTACTGGGCTCTGTCGGGCCCTGTCGGGCCCTGTCGGGCTCTGTCGGGCTCTGTCGGGCTCTACTGGGCTCTACTGGGCTCTGTCGGGCTCTGTCGGTCCCTGTCGGGCCCTGTCGGGCCCTGTCGGGCCCTGTCGGGCCCTGTCGGGCTCTGTCGGGCTCTGTCGGGCTGTGTCGGGCTCTACTTATCTCTACTGTTCCCTGTCGGGCCCTGTCGGGCTCTGTCGTGCTCTGTCGGGCTCTGTCGGGCCCTGTCGGGCTCTGTCGGGCCCTGTCGGGCCCTGTCGGGCTCTGTCGGGCTCTGTCGGGCTCTACTGGGCTCTACTGGGCTCTGTCGGGCTCTGTCGGTCCCTGTCGGGCTCTGTCGGGCTCTGTCGGGCTCTGTCGGGCCCTGTCGGGCCCTGTCGGGCTCTGTCGGGCCCTGTCGGGCTCTGTCGGGCTCTGTCGGGCTCTACTGGGCTCTACTGGGCTCTGTCGGGCCCTGTCGGGCCCTGTCGGGCTCTGTCGGGCTCTGTCGGGCCCTGTCGGGCCCTGTCGGGCCCTGTCGGGCTCTGTCGGGCTCTGTCGGGCTCTACTGGGCTCTACTGTTCCCTGTCGGGCCCTGTCGGGCCCTGTCGGGCTCTGTCGGGCTCTGTCGGGCTCTACTGGGCTCTGTCGGGCTCTGTCGGGCTCTGTCGGGCTCTACTGGGCTCTACTGGGCTCTACTGTTCTCTGTCGGCCCCTGTCGGGCTCTGTCGGGCTCTACTGGGCTCTACTGGGCTCTACTGGGCTCTGCCGGGCCCTGTCGGGCCCTGTCGGGCCCTCTCGGGCTCTGTCGGGCTCTGTCGGGCTCTACTGGGCTCTGTCGGGCTCTGTCGGGCTCTGTCGGGCTCTGTCGGGCTCTACTGGGCCCTGTCGGGCCCTGTCAAACCCTGTCGGGCTCTGTCGGGCTCTACTGGGCTCTGTCGGGCTCTACTGGGCTCTGTCGGGTTCTGTCGGGCTCTGTCGGGCTCTGTCGGGCTCTGTCGGTCTCTACTGGGCTCTGTCGGGCTCTGTCGGGCCCTGTCGGGCTCTGTCGGGCTCTGTCGGGCTCTGTCGGTCTCTACTGGGCCCTGTCGGACTCTGTCGGGCCCTATCGGGCCCTGTCGGGCTCTGTCGGGATCTGTCGGGCTCTGCTGGGCCCTGTCGGGCCCTGTCGGGCCCTGTCGGGCCCTGTCGGGCTCTGTCGGGCTCTGTCGGGCTCTACTGGGCTCTGTCGGGCTCTGTCGGGTTCTGTCGGGCTCTGTCGGGCTCTGTCGGGCTCTACTGGGCTCTGCTGGGCTCTGTCGGGCTCTGTCGGGCTCTACTGGGCCCTGTCGGGCCCTGTCGGGCTCTGTCGGGCTCTGTCGGGCTCTGTCGGGCTCTACTGGGCCCTGTCGGGCCCTGTCGGGCTCTGTCGGGCCCTGTCGGGCCCTGTCGGGCTCTGTCGGGCCCTGTCGGGCCCTGTCGGGCTCTGTCGGGCTCTACTGGGCTCTGTCGGGCTCTGTCGGGCTCTGTCGGGCTCTGTCGGGCTCTACTGGGCTCTACTGTTCCCTGTCGGGCCCTGTCGGGCTCTGTCGGGCTCTGTCGGGCTCTGTCGGGCTCTGTCGGGCTCTCTCGGCCTCTACTGGGCCCTGTCGGGCTCTGTCGGGCTCTGTCGGGCCCTGTCGGGCCCTGTCGGGCCCTGTCGGGCCCTGTCGGGCTCTGTCGGGCTCTGTCGGGCTCTGTCGGGCTCTACTGGGCTCTGTCGGGCTCTGTCGGGCTCTACTGAGCCCTGTCGGGCTCTGTCGGGCTCTGTCGGGCTCTGTCGGACTCTGTCGGGCTCTACTGGGCTCTGTCGGGCCCTGTCGAGCCCTGTCGGGCTCTGTCGGGCTCTGTCGGGCTCTACTTGTCTCTACTGTTCCCTGTCGGGCCCTGTCGGGCCCTGTCGGGCTCTGTCGGGCCCTGTCGGGCTCTGTCGGGCTCTACTGGGCTCTGTCGGGCTCTGTCGGGCTCTGTCGGGCTGTCTCGGGCTCTACTGGGCTCTACTGGGCTCTACTGTTCCCTGTCGGGCCCTGTCGGGCTCTGTCGGGCCCTGTCGGGCTCTGTCGGGCTCTGTCGGGCTCTACTGGGCTCTACTGGGCCCTGTCGGGCCCTGTCGGGCTCTGTCGGGCTCTGTCGGGCTCTGTCGGGCTCTACTGGGCCCTGTCGGGCCCTGTCGGGCCCTGTCGGGCTCTGTCGGGCTCTGTCGGGCCCTGTCGGGCCCTGTCGGGCTCTGTCGGGCTCTACTTGGCTCTACTGGGCTCTGTCGGGCTCTGTCGGGCCCTATCGGGCCCTGTCAGGCCCTGTCGGGCTCTGTCGGGCTCTGTCGGGCTCTGTCGGGCTCTACTGGGCTCTGTCGGGCTCTGTCGGGCTCTACTGGGCCCTGTCGGGCCCTGTCAAGCCCTGTCGGGCTCTGTCGGGCTCTGTCCGGCTCTGTCGGGCTCTACTGGGCTCTGTCGGGCTCTGTCGGGCTCTGTCGGGCTCTGTCGGGCTCTACTGGGCCCTGTCGGGCCCTGTCGGGCTCTGTCGGGCTCTGTCGGGCTCTGTCGGGCTCTACTGGGCCCTGTCAGGCCCTGTCGGGCTCTGTCGGGCTCTGTCGGTCTCTGTCGGGCTCTACTGGGCTCTGTCGGGCCCTGTCGGGCCCTGTCGGGCTCTGTCGGGCTCTGTCCGCCTCTACTGGGCTCTGTCGGGCTCTGTCGGGTTCTGTCGGGCTCTGTCGGGCTCTGTCGGGCTCTGTCGGGCTCTACTGGGCTCTGTCGGGCCCTGTCGGGCTCTGTCGGGCTCTGTCGGGCCCTGTCGGGCCTTGTCGGGCTCTGTCGGGCTCTGTCGGGCTCTACTGGGCCCTGTCGGGCCCTGTCGGGCTCTGTCGGGCTCTACTGGGCCCTGTCGGGCTCTGTCAGGCTCTGTCGGGCTCTACTGGGCTCTACTGGGCTCTGTCGGGCTCTGTCGGGCTCTACTGGGCCCTGTCGGGCCCTGTCGGGCTCTGTCGGGCTCTACTGGGCTCTGTCGGGCCCTGTCGGGCTCTGTCGGGCTCTGTCGGGCCCTGTCGGGCCCTGTCGGGCTCTGTCGGGCTCTGTCGGGCTCTACTGGGCTCTGTCGGGCTCTGTCGGGCTCTGTCGGGCTCTACTGGGCCCTGTCGGGCTCTGTCGGGCCCTGTCGGACTCTGTCGGGCTCTGTCGGGCTCTGTCGGGCTCTGTCGGGCTCTGTCGGGCTCTACTGGGCTCTGTCGGGCTCTGTCGGGCCCTGTCGGGCTCTGTCGGGCTCTGTCGGGCCCTGTCGGGCCCTGTCGGGCTCTGTCGGGCTCTGTCGGGCTCTGTCGGGCTCTACTGGGCTCTACTGGGCTCTACTGGGCTCTGTCGGGCCCTGTCGGGCCCTGTCGGGCCCTGTCGGGCTCTGTCGGGCTCTGTCGGGCTCTACTGGGCTCTGTCGGGCTCTGTCGGGCTCTGTCGGGCTCTGTCGGGCTCTACTGGGCCCTGTCGGGCCCTGTCAAGCCCTGTCGGGCTCTGTCGGGCTCTTCTGGGCCCTGTCGGGCTCTGTCGGGCCCTGTCGGGCCCTGTCGGGCCCTGTCGGGCCCTGTCGGGCTCTGTCGGGCTCTATCGGGCTCTGTCGGGCTCTGTCGGGCTCTGTCGGGCTCTGTCGGGCTCTGTCGGGTTCTGTCGGGCTCTGTCGGGCTCTACTGGGCTCTGTCGGGCTCTGTCGGGCTCTGTTGGGCTCTGTCGGGCTCTACTGGGCCCTGTCGGGCTCTGTCGGGCCCTGTCGGGCTATGTCGGTCTCTGTCGGGCCCTGTCGGGCTCTGTCAAGCTCTGTCGGGCTCTGTCGGGCTCTGTCGGGCTCTACTGGGCTCTGTCGGGCTCTACTGGGCTCTATTGGGCCCTGTCGGGCTCTGTTGGGCTCTGTCGGGCTCTGTCGGGCTCTACTGGGCTCTGTCGGGCTCTGTCGGGCCCTGTCGGGCCCTGTCGGGCTCTGTCGGGCTCTGTCGGGCCCTGTCGGGCTCTGTCGGGCTCTGTCGGGCTCTACTGGGCCCTGTCGGGTTCTGTCGGGCTCTGTTGGGCTCTGTCGGGCCCTGTCGGGCTCTGTCGGGCTCTACTGGGCCCTGTCGGGCCCTGTCGGGCTCTGTCGGGCTCTGTCGGGCCCTGTCGGGCCCTGTCGGGCTCTGTCGGGCCCTGTCGGGCTCTGTCGGGCTCTGTCGGCCTCTACTGGGCCCTGTCGGGCCCTGTCGGGCTCTGTCGGGCTCTGTCGGACTCTGTCGGGCCCTGTCGGGCTCTGTCGGGCTCTGTCGGGCTCTGTCGGGCTCTACTGGGCCCTGTCGGGCTCTGTCGGGCTCTGTCGGGCTCTGTCGGGCTCTGTCGGGCTCTGTCGGGCTCTACTGGGCTCTACTGGGCTCTGTCGGGATCTGTCGGGCTCTACTGGGCTCTATCGGGCTCTGTCGGGTTCTTTCGGGCCCTGTCGGGCCCTGTCGGGCCCTGTCGGGCTCTACTGGGCTCTGTCGGGCTCTGTCGTGCTCTGTCGGGCTCTGTCGGGCTCTACTGGGCCCTGTCGGGCCCTGTCGGGCTCTGTCGGGCTCTGTCGGGCTCTGTCGGGCTCTACTGGGCCCTGTCGGGCCCTGTCGTGCTCTGTCGGGCTCTGTCGGGTTCTGTCGGGCTCTGTCGGGCTCTGTCGGGCTCTGTCGGGCTCTGTCGGGCTCTACTGGGCTCTGTTGGGCCCTGTCGGGCTCTGTCGGGCTCTGTCGGGCCCTGTCGGGCCCTGTCGGGCTCTGTCGGGCTCTGTCGGGCTCTGTCGGGCTCTACTGGGCCCAGTCGGTCCCTGTCGGGCTCTGTCGGGCCCTGTCGGGCTCTGTCGGGCTCTGTCGGGCTCTGTCGGGCTCTACTGGGCCCTGTCGGGCTCTGTCGGGCTCTGTCGGGCTCTGTCGGGCCAGGTCGGGCTCTGTCGGGCTCTGTCGGGCCCTGTCGGGCTCTGTCGGGCTCTACTTGTCTCTACTGTTCCCTGTCGGGCCCTGTCGGGCTCTGTCGGGCTTTGTCGGGCTCTGTCGGGCCCTGTCGGGCTCTGTCGGGCTCTGTAGGGCTCTACTGGGCTCTACTGGGCTCTGTCGCGCCCTGTCGGGCCCTGTCGGGCTCTGTCGGGCTCTGTCGGGCTCTGTCGGGCTCTACTGGGCTCTACTGGGCTCTGTCGGGCTCTGTCGGGCTCTACTGGGCCCTGTCGGGCCCTGTCGGGCCCTGTCGGGCTCTGTCGGGCTCTGTCGGGCTCTGTCGGGCTCTACTGGGCCCTGTCGGGTTCTGTCGGGCTCTGTCGGGCTCTGTCGGGCTCTACTGGGCCCTGTCGGGTTCTGTCGGGCTCTGTCGGGCTCTGTCGGGCTCTACTGGGCCCTGTCGGGCTCTGTCGGGCTCTACTGGGCCCTGTCGGGTTCTGTCGGGCTCTGTCGGGCCCTGTCGGGCCCTGTCGGGCTCTGTCGGGCCCTGTCGGGCCCTGTCGGGCTCTGTCGGGCCCTGTCGGGCCCTGTCGGGCTCTGTCGGGCTCTGTCGGGCCCTGTCGGGCCCTGTCGGGCTCTGTCGGGCTCTGTCGGGCCCTGTCGGGCCCTGTCGGGCTCTGTCTGGCCCTGTCGGGCCCTGTCGGGCTCTGTCGGGCTCTGTCGGGCTCTGTCGGGCTCTACTGGGCTCTGTCGGGCTCTACTGGGCTCTACTGGGCCCTGTCGGGCTCTGTCGGGCTCTGTCGGGTTCTACTGGGCTCTGTCGGGCTCTGTCGGGCTCTACTGGGCTCTGTCGGGCTCTGTCGGGCTCTGTCGGTCTCTGTCGGGCTCTACTGGGCCCTGTCGGGCCCTGTCGGGCTCTGTCGGGCTCTGTCGGGCTCTGTCGGGCTCAACTGGTCTCTGTCGGGCTCTGTCGGGTTCTGTCGGGCTCTGTCGGGCTCTGTCAGGCTCTGTCGGGCTCTACTGGGCTCTACTGGGCTCTGTCGGGCTCTGTCGGGCTCTACTGTGCTCTGTCGGGTTCTACTGGGCTCTACTGGGCCCTGTGGGGCTCTGTCGGGCTCTGTCGGGCTCTGTCGGTCCCTGTCGGGCTCTGTCGGGCTCTGTCGGGCTCTGTCGGGCTCTGTCGGGCTCTGTCGGGCCCTGTCGGGCTCTATCGGGCCCTGTCGGGCCCTGTCGGGCTCTGTCGGGCTCTGTCGGGCCCTGTCGGGCTCTGTCGGGCTCTGTCGGGCTCTGTCGGGCTCTACTGGGCTCTGTCGGGCCCTGTCGGGCCCTGTCGGGCCCTGTCGGGCTCTGTCGGGCCCTGTCGGGCCCTGTCGGGCTCTGTCGGGCTCTGTCGGGCTCTACTGGGCTCTGTCGGGCTCTGTCAGGCTCTGTCGGGTTCTGTCGGGCTCTACTGGGCCCTGTCGGGCTCTGTCGGGCTCTGTCGGGCCCTGTCGGGTCCTGTCGGGCTCTGTCGGGCTCTGTCGGGCTCTACTGGGCTCTGTCGGGCTCTCTCGGGCTCTGTCGGGCTCTACTGGGCCCTGTCAGGCTCTGTCGGGCTCTGTGGGGCCCTGTCGGGCTCTGTCGGGCTCTGTCGGGCTCTGTCGGGCCCTGTCGGGCTCTGTCGGGCCCTGTCGGGCCCTGTCGGGCTCTGTCGGGCTCTGTCAGGCCCTGTCGGGCTCTGTCGGGCTCTGTCGGGCTCTGTCGGGCTCTACTGGGCCCTGTCGGGCCCTGTCGGGCCCTGTCGGTCTCTGTCGGGCTCTGTCGGGCTCTACTGGGCCCTGTCGGGCTCTGTCGGGCTCTGTCGGGCCCTGTCGGGTTCTGTCGGGCTCTCCTGGGCCCTGTCGGGCCCTGTCGGGCTCTGTCGGGCTCTGTCGTGCTCTACTGGGCTAAACTGGGCTCTGTCGGGCCCTGTCGGGCCCTGTCGGGCTCTGTCGGGCTCTGTCGGGCTCTGTCGGGCCCTGTCGGGCTCTACTGGGCTCTACTGGGCTCTGTCGGGCTCTGTCGGGCTCTGTCGGGCTCTACTGGGCTCTACTGGGCTGTGTCGGGCTCTGTCGGGCCCTGTCGGGCTCTGTCGGGCTCTGTCGGGCTCTACTGGGCTCTACTGGGCTCTGTCGGGCTCTGTCGGGCCCTGTCGGGCTCTGTCGGGCTCTGTCGGGCCCTGTCGGGCTCTGTCGGGCTCTGTCGGGCTCTGTCGGGCTCTACTGGGCCCTGTCGGGCTCTGTCGGGCTCTGTCGGGCTCTGTCGGGCCCTGTCGGGCGCTGTCGGGCTCTACTGGGCCCCGTCGGGCCCTGTCGGGCTCTGTCGGGCTCTGCCGGGCCCTGTCGGGCTCTGTCGGGCCCTGTCGGGCTCTGTCGGGCTCTGTCGGGCTCTGTCG
This sequence comes from Caloenas nicobarica, assembly GCF_036013445.1. NCBI lineage: Eukaryota > Metazoa > Chordata > Aves > Columbiformes > Columbidae > Caloenas > Caloenas nicobarica. The sequence continues at coordinate 232,810 of NW_027016975.1, forward strand.
GGCTCTACTGGGCCCTGTCGGGCTCTGTCGGGCTGTGTCGGGCCCTGTCGGGCTCTGTCGGGCTCTGTCGGGCTCTACTGGGCTAAACTGGGCTCTGTCGGGCCCTGTCGGGCCCTGTCGGGCTCTGTCGGGCTCTTCTGGGCTCTACTGGGCCCTGTCGTGCTCTGTCGGGCTCTGTCGGGCTCTACTGGGCCCTGTCGGGCCCTGTCGGGCTCTGTCGGGCTCTGTCGGGCTCTGTCGGGCTCTACTGGGCCCTGTCGGGCCCTGTCGGGCCTGTCGGGCTCTGTCGGGCTCTGTCGGGTTCTGTCGGGCTCTGTCGGGCTCTGTCGGGCTCTGTCGGGCTCTACTGGGCCCTGTCGGGCCCTGTCGGGCTCTGTCGGGCTTTGTCGGGCCCTGTCGGGCCCTGTCGGGCTCTGTCGGGCTCTGTCGGGCTCTACTGGGCCCTGTCGGGCTCTGTCGGGCCCTGTCGGGCCCTGTCGGGCTCTGTCGGGCTCTGTCGGGCTCTGTCGGGCTCTGTCGGGCTCTACTGGGCCCTGTCGGGCTCTGTCGGGCTCTGTCGGGCTCTGTCGGGCCAGGTCGGGCTCTGTCGGGCTCTGTCGGGCCCTGTCGGGCTCTGTCGGGCTCTACTTGTCTCTACTGTTCCCTGTCGGGCCCTGTCGGGCTCTGTCGGGCTCTGTCGGGCTCTGTCGGGCCCTCTCGTGCTCTATCGGGCTCTGTTGGGCTCTGTCGGGCTCTACTGGGCTCTACTGGGCTCTGTCGGGCTCTGTCGGGCTCTATTGGGCCCTGTCGGGCCCTGTCGGGCCCTGTCGGGCTCTGTCGGGCTCTGTCGGGCTCTACTGGGCCCTGTCGGGTTCTGTCGGGCTCTGTCGGGCTCTGTCGGGCTCTACTGGGCCCTGTCGGTCCCTGTCAGGCCCTGTCGGGCCTTGTCGGGCCCTGTCGGGCTCTGTCGGGCTCTGTCGGGCTCTGTCGGGCCCTGTCGGGCTCTGTCGGGCTCTACTGGGCCCTGTCGGGCCCTGTCGGGCTCTGTCAGGCCCTGTCGGGCCCTGTCGGGCCCTGTCGGGCTCTGTCGGGCTCTGTCGGGCTCTGTCGGGCTCTACTGGGCCCTGTCGGGCTCTGTCGGGCTCTACTGGGCCTTGTCGGGTTCTGTCGGGCTCTGTCGGGCCCTGTCGGGCTCTGTCGGGCTCTGTCGGGCCGTGTCGGGCTCTGTCGGGCCCTGTCGGGCTCTGTCGGGCCCTGTCGGGCCCTGTCGGGCTCTGTCGGGCTCTGTCGGGCCCTGTCGGGCTCTGTCGGGCTCTGTCGGGCCCTGTCGGGCCCTGTCGGGCTCTGTCGGGCCCTGTCGGGCCCTGTCGGGCTCTGTCTGGCCCTGTCGGGCCCTGTCGGGCTCTGTCGGGCTCTGTCGGGCTCTGTCGGGCTCTGTCGGGCTCTACTGGGCTCTGTCGGGCTCTACTGGGCTCTACTGGGCCCTGTCGGGCTCTGTCGGGCTCTGTCGGGTTCTACTGGGCTCTGTCGGGCCCTGTCGGGCTCTGTCGGGCTCTGTCGGGCTCTGTCGGGCTCTACTGGGCTCTGTCGGGCTCTGTCGGGCTCTGTCGGGCTCTGTCGGGCTCTACTGGGCCCTGTCGGGCTCTGTCGGGCTCTGTCGGGCTCTGTCGGGCTCAACTGGTCTCTGTCGGGCTCTGTCGGGCTCTGTCGGGCTCTGTCGGGCTCTGTCGGGCTCTACTGGGCTCTGTCGGGCTCTGTCGGGTTCTGTCGGGCTCTGTCGGGCTCTGTCAGGCTCTGTCGGGCTCTACTGGGCTCTACTGGGCTCTGTCGGGCTCTGTCGGGCTCTACTGTGCTCTGTCGGGTTCTACTGGGCTCTACTGGGCCCTGTGGGGCTCTGTCGGGCTCTGTCGGGCTCTGTCGGTCCCTGTCGGGCTCTGTCGGTCCCTGTCGGGCTCTGTCGGGCTCTGTCGGGCTCTGTCGGGCTCTACTGGGCCCTGTCGGGCTCTGTCGGGCTCTGTCGGGCCCTGTCGGGCTCTGTTGGGCTGTGTCGGGCTCTGTCGGGCTCTACTGGGCTCTACTGGGCTCTGTCGGGCTCTGTCGGGCTCTGTCGGGCTCTACTGGGCCCTGTCGGGCCCTGTCGGGCCATGTCGGGCTCTGTCGGGCTCTGTCGGGCTCTGTCGGGCTCTACTGGGCTCTACTGGGCTCTGTCGGGCTCTGTCGGGTTCTGTCGGGCTCTGTCGGGCTCTGTTGGGCCCTGTCGGGCTCTGTCGGGCTCTGTCGGGCCCTGTCGGGCTCTGTCGGGCTCTGTCGGGCTCTGTCGGGTTCTGTCGGGCTCTTCTGGGCCCTGTCGGGCCCTGTCGGGCTCTGTCGGGCTCTGTCGGGCTCTGTCGGGCTCTACTGGGCCCTGTCGGGCCCTGTCGGGCTCTGTCGGGCTCTGTCGGGCTCTGTCGGGCTCTACTGGACTCTGTCGGGCTCTGTCGGGCTCTTCTGGGCCCTGTCGGGCCCTGTCGGGCTCTGTTGGGCTCTGTCGGGCTCTGTCGGGCTCTACTGGGCCCTGTCGGGCTCTGTCGGGCCCTGTCGGGCCCTGACGGGCTCTGTCAGGCCCTGTCGGGCCCTGTCGGGCCCTGTCGGCCCTGTCGGGCTCTGTCGGGCTCTGTCGGGCTCTGTCGGGCTCTGTCGGGCTCTACTGGGCCCTGTCAGGCCCTGTCGGGCCCTGTCGGGCTCTGTCGGGCTCTGTCGGGTTCTGCCGGGCTCTGTCGGGCTCTGTCGGGCTCTGTCGGGCTCTTCTGGGCCCTGTCGGGCTCTGTCGGGCTCTGTCGGGCTCTGTCGGGCTCTGTCGGGCTCTGTCGGGCTCTGGTGGGCTCTACTGGGCCCTGTCGGGCCCTGTCGGGCTCTGTCGGGCTCTGTCGGGCTCTGTCGGGCTCTACTGGGCTCTGTCGGGCTCTGTCGGGTTCTGTCGGGCTCTGTCGGGCTCTGTCGGGCTCTACTGGGCTCTGTCGGGCCCTGTCGGGCCCTGTCGGGCTCTGTCGGGCTCTGTCGGGCTCTGTCGGGCTCTACTGGGCCCTGTCGGGCCCTGTCGGGCTCTGTCGGGCCCTGTCGGGCCCTGTCGGGCTGTGTCGGGCCCTGTCGGGCCCTGTCGGGCCCTGTCGGGCTCTGTCGGGCTCTGTCGGGCTCTGTCGGGCTCTACTGGGCTCTACTGGGCTCTGTCGGGCTCTGTCGGGCTCTACTGGGCCCTGTCGGGCCCTGTCGGGCCCTGACGGGCCCTGACGGGCTCTACTGGGCTCTGTCGGGCTCTGTCGGGCTCTGTCGGGCCCTGTCGGGCTCTGTCGGGCTCTACTGGGCTCTGTCGGGCTTTGTCGGGCTTTGTCGGGCTCTGTCGGGCTCTGTCGGGCTCTACTGGGCGCTGTCGGGCTCTGTCGGGCCCTGTCGGGCTCTGTCGGGCTCTGTCGGGCCCTGTCGGGCCCTGTCGGGCTCTGTCGGGCTCTGTCGGGCACTGTCGGGCTCTGACGGGCTCTACTGGGCTCTGTCGGGCTCTGTCGGGCTCTGTCGGGCCCTGTCGGGCTCTGTCGGGCTCTGTCGGGCCCTGTCGGGCCCTGTCGGGCTCTGTCGGGCCCTGTCGGGCCCTGTCGGGCTCTGTCGGGCCCTGTCGGGCTCTGTCGGGCTCTGTCGGGCTCTGTCAGGCTCTACTGGGCCCTGTCGCGCTCTGTCGGGCTCTGTCGGGCTCTGTTGCCCCTGTCGGGCTCTGTCGGGCTCTACTGGGCCCTGTCGGGCCCTGTCGGGCTCTGTCGGGCTCTGTCGGGCCCTGTCGGGCTCTGTCGGGCTCTGTCGGGCTCTGTCGGGCTCTACTGGGCCCTGTCGGGCCCTGTCGGTCCCTGTCGGGCCCTGTCGGGCTCTGTCGGGCTCTGTCGGGCTCTGTCGGGCCCTGTCGGGCTCTGTCGGGCTCTACTGGGCCCTGTCGGGCTCTGTCGGGCTCTGTCGGGCCCTGTCGGGCTCTGTCGGGCTCTGTCGGGCTCTGTCGGGCTCTGTCGGGCCCTGTCGGGCTCTGTCGGGCTCTGTCGGGCTCTGTCGGGCCCTGTCGGGCTCTGTCGGGCTCTGTCGGGCTCTACTGGGCTCTAGTGGGCTCTGTCGGGCTCTGTCGGGCTCTTCTGGGCCCTGTCGGGCCCTGTCGGGCTCTGTCGGGCCCTGTCGGGCTCTGTCGGGCTCTGTCGGGCTCTGTCGGGTTCTGTCGGGCTCTTCTGGGCCCTGTCGGGCCCTGTCGGGCTCTGTCGGGCTCTGTCGGGCTCTGTCGGGCTCTACTGGGCCCTGTCGGGCCCTGTCGGGCTCTGTCGGGCTCTGTCGGGCTCTGTCGGGCTCTACTGGACTCTTTCGGGCTCTGTCGGGCTCTTCTGGGCCCTGTCGGGCCCTGTCGGGCTCTGTTGGGCTCTGTCGGGCTCTGTCGGGCTCTACTGGGCCCTGTCGGGCTCTGTCGGGCCCTGTCGGGCCCTGACGGGCTCTGTCAGGCCCTGTCGGGCCCTGTCGGGCCCTGTCGGCCCTGTCGGGCTCTGTCGGGCTCTGTCGGGCTCTGTCGGGCTCTGTCGGGCTCTGTCGGGCTCTACTGGGCCCTGTCGGGCCCTGTCGGGCCCTGTCGGGCTCTGTCGGGCTCTGTCGGGTTCTGCCGGGCTCTGTCGGGCTCTGTCGGGCTCTGTCGGGCTCTTCTGGGCCCTGTCGGGCCCTGTCGGGCTCTGTCGGGCTCTGTCGGGCTCTGTCGGGCTCTGTCGGGCTCTGTCGGGCTCTGGTGGGCTCTACTGGGCCCTGTCGGGCCCTGTCGGGCTCTGTCGGGCTCTGTCGGGCTCTGTCGGGCTCTACTGGGCTCTGTCGGGCTCTGTCGGGTTCTGTCGGGCTCTGTCGGGCTCTGTCGGGCTCTACTGGGCTCTGTCGGGCCCTGTCGGGCCCTGTCGGGCTCTGTCGGGCTCTGTCGGGCTCTGTCGGGCTCTACTGGGCCCTGTCGGGCCCTGTCGGGCTCTGTCGGGCCCTGTCGGGCCCTGTCGGGCCGTGTCGGGCCCTGTCGGGCCCTGTCGGGCTCTGTCGGGCTCTGTCGGGCTCTGTCGGGCTCTACTGGGCTCTACTGGGCTCTGTCGGGCTCTGTCGGGCTCTACTGGGCCCTGTCGGGCCCTGTCGGGCCCTGACGGGCCCTGACGGGCTCTACTGGGCTCTGTCGGGCTCTGTCGGGCTCTGTCGGGCCCTGTCGGGCTCTGTCGGGCTCTACTGGGCTCTGTCGGGCTTTGTCGGGCTTTGTCGGGCTCTGTCGGGCTCTGTCGGGCTCTACTGGGCCCTGTCGGGCTCTGTCGGGCCCTGTTGGGCTCTGTCGGGCTCTGTCGGGCCCTGTCGGGCCCTGTCGGGCTCTGTCGGGCTCTGTCGGGCACTGTCGGGCTCTGACGGGCCCTACTGGGCTCTGTCGGGCTCTGTCGGGCTCTGTCGGGCCCTGTCGGGCTCTGTCGGGCTCTGTCAGGCTCTGTCGGGCTCTACTGGGCTCTACTGGGCTCTGTCGGGCTCTGTCGGGCTCTACTGTGCTCTGTCGGGTTCTACTGGGCTCTACTGGGCCCTGTGGGGCTCTGTCGGGCTCTGTCGGGCTCTGTCGGTCCCTGTCGGGCTCTGTCGGTCCCTGTCGGGCTCTGTCGGGCTCTGTCGGGCTCTGTCGGGCTCTGTCGGGCTCTACTGGGCCCTGTCGGGCTCTGTCGGGCTCTGTCGGGCCCTGTCGGGCTCTGTTGGGCTGTGTCGGGCTCTGTCGGGCTCTACTGGGCTCTACTGGGCTCTGTCGGGCTCTGTCGGGCTCTGTCGGGCTCTACTGGGCCCTGTCGGGCCCTGTCGGGCCCTGTCGGGCTCTGTCGGGCTCTGTCGGGCTCTGTCGGGCTCTACTGGGCTCTACTGGGCTCTGTCGGGCTCTGTCGGGTTCTGTCGGGCTCTGTCGGGCTCTGTTGGGCCCTGTCGGGCTCTGTCGGGCTCTGTCGGGCTCTGTCGGGCCCTGTCGGGCCCTGTCGGGCTCTGTCGGGCCCTGTCGGGCCCTGTCGGGCTCTGTCTGGCCCTGTCGGGCCCTGTCGGGCTCTGTCGGGCTCTGTCGGGCCCTGTCGGGCCCTGTCGGGCTCTGTCGGGCCCTGTCGAGCCCTGTCGGGCTCTGTCGGGCTCTGTCGGGCCCTGTCGGGCTCTGTCGGGCTCTGTCGGGCTCTGTCGGGCTCTACTGGGCCCTGTCGGGCTCTGTCGGGCTCTGTCGGGCCCTGTCGGGCCCTGTCGGGCTCTGTCGGGCTCTGTCGGGTCCTGTCGGGCTCTGTCGGGCTCTGTCGGGCTCTGTCGGGCTCTACTAGGCTCTGTCGGGCTCTGTCGGGCTCTTTCGGGCTCTACTGGGCCCTGTCGGGCTCTGTCAGGCTCTGTCGGGCTCTGTCGGGCTCTGTCGGGCTCTGTCGGGCCCTGTCGGGCTCTGTCGGGCCCTGTCGGGCCCTGTCGGGCTCTGTAGGGCTCTGTAGGGCTCTGTCGGGCTCTGTCGGGCTCTACTGGGCTCTGTCGGGCTCTACTGGGCTCTACTGGGCCCTGTCGGGCTCTGTCGGGCTCTGTCGGGCCCTGTCGGGCCCTGTCGGGCTCTGTCGGGCTCTGTCGGGCTCTACTGGGCCCTGTCGGGCTCTGTCGGGCTCTGTCGGGCTCTGTCGGGCTCTGTCGGGCTCTGTCGGGCTCTACTGGGCTCTGTCGGGCTCTGTCGGGCTCTGTCGGGCCCTGTCGGGCCCTGTCGGGCTCTGTCGGGCTCTGTCGGGCTCTACTGGGCTCTAGTGGGCTCTGTCGGGCTCTGTCGGGCTCTTCTGGGCCCTGTCGGGCCCTGTCGGGCTCTGTCGGGCCCTGTCGGGCTCTGTCGGGCTCTGTCGGGCTCTGTCGGGTTCTGTCGGGCTCTTCTGGGCCCTGTCGGGCCCTGTCGGGCTCTGTCGGGCTCTGTCGGGCTCTGTCGGGCTCTACTGGGCCCTGTCGGGCCCTGTCGGGCTCTGTCGGGCTCTGTCGGGCTCTGTCGGGCTCTACTGGACTCTGTCGGGCTCTGTCGGGCTCTTCTGGGCCCTGTCGGGCCCTGTCGGGCTCTGTTGGGCTCTGTCGGGCTCTGTCGGGCTCTACTGGGCCCTGTCGGGCTCTGTCGGGCCCTGTCGGGCCCTGACGGGCTCTGTCAGGCCCTGTCGGGCCCTGTCGGGCCCTGTCGGCCCTGTCGGGCTCTGTCGGGCTCTGTCGGGCTCTGTCGGGCTCTGTCGGGCTCTGTCGGGCTCTACTGGGCCCTGTCGGGCCCTGTCGGGCCCTGTCGGGCTCTGTCGGGCTCTGTCGGGTTCTGCCGGGCTCTGTCGGGCTCTGTCGGGCTCTGTCGGGCTCTTCTGGGCCCTGTCGGGCTCTGTCGGGCTCTGTCGGGCTCTGTCGGGCTCTGTCGGGCTCTGTCGGGCTCTGTCGGGCTCTGGTGGGCTCTACTGGGCCCTGTCGGGCCCTGTCGGGCTCTGTCGGGCTCTGTCGGGCTCTGTCGGGCTCTACTGGGCTCTGTCGGGCTCTGTCGGGTTCTGTCGGGCTCTGTCGGGCTCTGTCGGGCTCTACTGGGCTCTGTCGGGCCCTGTCGGGCCCTGTCGGGCTCTGTCGGGCTCTGTCGGGCTCTGTCGGGCTCTACTGGGCCCTGTCGGGCCCTGTCGGGCTCTGTCGGGCCCTGTCGGGCCCTGTCGGGCTGTGTCGGGCCCTGTCGGGCCCTGTCGGGCTCTGTCGGGCTCTGTCGGGCTCTGTCGGGCTCTACTGGGCTCTACTGGGCTCTGTCGGGCTCTGTCGGGCTCTACTGGGCCCTGTCGGGCCCTGTCGGGCCCTGACGGGCCCTGACGGGCTCTACTGGGCTCTGTCGGGCTCTGTCGGGCTCTGTCGGGCCCTGTCGGGCTCTGTCGGGCTCTACTGGGCTCTGTCGGGCTTTGTCGGGCTTTGTCGGGCTCTGTCGGGCTCTGTCGGGCTCTACTGGGCGCTGTCGGGCTCTGTCGGGCCCTGTCGGGCTCTGTCGGGCTCTGTCGGGCCCTGTCGGGCCCTGTCGGGCTCTGTCGGGCTCTGTCGGGCACTGTCGGGCTCTGACGGGCTCTACTGGGCTCTGTCGGGCTCTGTCGGGCCCTGTCGGGCCCTGTCGGGCTCTGTCGAGCTCTGTCGGGCCCTGTCGGGCTCTGTCGGGCCCTGTCGGGCTCTGTCGGGCTCTGTCGGGCTCTGTCGGGCTCTACTGGGCCCTGTCGCGCTCTGTCGGGCTCTGTCGGGCTCTGTTGCCCCTGTCGGGCTCTGTCGGGCTCTACTGGGCCCTGTCGGGCCCTGTCGGGCTCTGTCGGGCTCTGTCGGGCCCTGTCGGGCTCTGTCGGGCTCTGTCGGGCTCTGTCGGGCTCTACTGGGCCCTGTCGGGCCCTGTCGGTCCCTGTCGGGCCCTGTCGGGCTCTGTCGGGCTCTGTCGGGCTCTGTCGGGCCCTGTCGGGCTCTGTCGGGCTCTACTGGGCCCTGTCGGGCTCTGTCGGGCTCTGTCGGGCCCTGTCGGGCTCTGTCGGGCTCTGTCGGGCTCTGTCGGGCTCTGTCGGGCCCTGTCGGGCTCTGTCGGGCTCTGTCGGGCTCTGTCGGGCCCTGTCGGGCCCTGTCGGGCTCTGTCGGGCTCTGTCGGGCTCTACTGGGCTCTAGTGGGCTCTGTCGGGCTCTGTCGGGCTCTTCTGGGCCCTGTCGGGCCCTGTCGGGCTCTGTCGGGCCCTGTCGGGCTCTGTCGGGCTCTGTCGGGCTCTGTCGGGTTCTGTCGGGCTCTTCTGGGCCCTGTCGGGCCCTGTCGGGCTCTGTCGGGCTCTGTCGGGCTCTGTCGGGCTCTACTGGGCCCTGTCGGGCCCTGTCGGGCTCTGTCGGGCTCTGTCGGGCTCTGTCGGGCTCTACTGGACTCTGTCGGGCTCTGTCGGGCTCTTCTGGGCCCTGTCGGGCCCTGTCGGGCTCTGTTGGGCTCTGTCGGGCTCTGTCGGGCTCTACTGGGCCCTGTCGGGCTCTGTCGGGCCCTGTCGGGCCCTGACGGGCTCTGTCAGGCCCTGTCGGGCCCTGTCGGGCCCTGTCGGCCCTGTCGGGCTCTGTCGGGCTCTGTCGGGCTCTGTCGGGCTCTGTCGGGCTCTGTCGGGCTCTGTCGGGCTCTGTCGGGCTCTACTGGGCCCTGTCGGGCCCTGTCGGGCCCTGTCGGGCTCTGTCGGGCTCTGTCGGGTTCTGCCGGGCTCTGTCGGGCTCTGTCGGGCTCTGTCGGGCTCTTCTGGGCCCTGTCGGGCCCTGTCGGGCTCTGTCGGGCTCTGTCGGGCTCTGTCGGGCTCTGTCGGGCTCTGGTGGGCTCTACTGGGCCCTGTCGGGCCCTGTCGGGCTCTGTCGGGCTCTGTCGGGCTCTGTCGGGCTCTACTGGGCTCTGTCGGGCTCTGTCGGGTTCTGTCGGGCTCTGTCGGGCTCTGTCGGGCTCTACTGGGCTCTGTCGGGCCCTGTCGGGCCCTGTCGGGCTCTGTCGGGCTCTGTCGGGCTCTGTCGGGCTCTACTGGGCCCTGTCGGGCCCTGTCGGGCTCTGTCGGGCCCTGTCGGGCCCTGTCGGGCTGTGTCGGGCCCTGTCGGGCCCTGTCGGGCTCTGTCGGGCTCTGTCGGGCTCTACTGGGCTCTACTGGGCTCTGTCGGGCTCTGTCGGGCTCTACTGGGCCCTGTCGGGCCCTGTCGGGCCCTGACGGGCCCTGACGGGCTCTACTGGGCTCTGTCGGGCTCTGTCGGGCTCTGTCGGGCCCTGTCGGGCTCTGTCGGGCTCTACTGGGCTCTGTCGGGCTTTGTCGGGCTTTGTCGGGCTCTGTCGGGCTCTGTCGGGCTCTACTGGGCCCTGTCGGGCTCTGTCGGGCCCTGTCGGGCTCTGTCGGGCTCTGTCGGGCCCTGTCGGGCCCTGTCGGGCTCTGTCGGGCTCTGTCGGGCACTGTCGGGCTCTGACGGGCTCTACTGGGCTCTGTCGGGCTCTGTCGGGCTCTGTCGGGCCCTGTCGGGCTCTGTCGGGCTCTGTCGGGCCCTGTCGGGCCCTGTCGGGCTCTGTCGAGCTCTGTCGGGCCCTGTCGGGCTCTGTCGGGCTCTGTCGGGCCCTGTCGGGCTCTGTCGGGCTCTGTCGGGCTCTGTCGGGCTCTACTGGGCCCTGTCGCGCTCTGTCGGGCTCTGTCGGGCTCTGTTGCCCCTGTCGGGCTCTGTCGGGCTCTACTGGGCCCTGTCGGGCCCTGTCGGGCTCTGTCGGGCTCTGTCGGGCTCTGTCGGGCCCTGTCGGGCTCTGTCGGGCTCTGTCGGGCTCTACTGGGCCCTGTCGGGCCCTGTCGGTCCCTGTCGGGCCCTGTCGGGCTCTGTCGGGCTCTGTCGGGCTCTGTCGGGCCCTGTCGGGCTCTGTCGGGCTCTACTGGGCCCTGTCGGGCTCTGTCGGGCTCTGTCGGGCTCTGTCGGGCCCTGTCGGGCTCTGTCGGGCTCTGTCGGGCTCTGTCGGGCTCTACTGGGCCCTGTCGGGCTCTGTCGGGCTCTACTGGGCCCTGTCGGGTTCTGTTGGGCCCTGTCGGGCCCTGTCGGGCTCTGTAGGGCCCTGTCGGGCCCTGTCGGGCCCTGTCGGGCTCTGTCGGGCCCTGTCGGGCCCTGTCGGGCCCTGTCGGGCCCTGTCGGGCTCTGTCGGGCTCTACTGGGCCCTGTCGGGCTCTGTTGGGCCCTGTCGGGCCCTGTCGGGCTCTGTCGGGCTCTGTCGGGCTCTGTCGGGCCCTGTCGGGCTCTGTCGGGCTTGTCGGGCTCTACTGGGCTCTACTGGGCTCTGTCGGGCTCTGTCGGGCTCTACTGCGCCCTGTCGGGCCCTGTCGGGCTCTGTCGGGCCCTGTCGGGCTCTGTCGGGCTCTGTCGGGCCCTGTCGGGCTCTGTCGGGCTCAACTGGTCTCTGTCGGGCTCTGTCGGGTTCTGTCGGGCTCTGTCGGGCTCTGTCGGGCTCTGTCGGGCTCTACTGGGCTCTACTGGGCTCTGTCGGGCTCTGTCGGGCTCTACTGCGCCCTGTCGGGCCCTGTCGGGCTCTGTCGGGCTCTGTCGGGCTCTGTCGGGCCCTGTCGGGCCCTGTCGGGCTCTGTCGGGCTCTGTCGGGCCCTGTCGGGCTCTGTCGGGCTCTGTCGGGCTCTACTGGGCTCTGTCGGGCTCTGTCGGGCTCTGTCGGGCTCTGTCGGGCTCTACTGGGCTCTACTGGGCTCTGTCGGGCTCTGTCGGGCTCTACTGGGCCCTGTCGGGCCCTGTCGGGCTCTGTCGGGCTCTGTCGGGCTCTGTCGGGCTCTGTCGGGCTCTACTGGGCTCTGTCGGGCTCTACTGGGCTCTGTCGGGCTCTGTCGGCCTCTGTCGGGCTCTACTGGGCTCTGTCGGGCCCTGTCGGGCCCTGTCGGGCCCAGTCGGGCCCAGTCGGGCTCTGTCGGGCTCTGTCGGGCTCTGTCGGGCTCTACTGGGCCCTGTCGGGCTCTGTCGGGCTCTGTCGGGCCCTGTCGGGCTCTGTCGGTCTCTGTCGGGCTCTGTCGGGCTCTGTCGGGCTCTACTGGGCCCTGTCGGGCTCTGTCGGGCCCTGTCGGGCTCTGTCGGGCTCTACTGGGCCCTGTCGGGCTCTGTCGGGCTCTGTCGGGCTCTACCAGGCTCTGTCGGGCTCTGTCGGGCCCTGTCGGGCTCTGTCGGGCCCTGTCGGGCTCTGTCGGGCCCTGTCGGGCCCTGTCGGGCTCTGTCGGGCTCTGTCGGGCTCTGTCGGGCTCTGTCGGGCTCTACTGGGCCCTGTCGGGCTCTGTCGGGCTCTGTCGGGCTCTACCGGGCTCTGTCGGGCTCTGTCGGGCCCTGTCGGGCTCTGTCGGGCCCTGTCGGGCCCTCTCGGGCTCTGTCGGGCTCTCCTGGGCCCTGTCGGGCCCTGTCGGGCTCTGTCGGGCTCTGTCGGGCTCTACTGGACTAAACTGGGCTCTGTCGGGCCCTGTCGGGCCCTGTCGGGCCCTGTCGGGCTCTGTCGGGCTCTGTCGGGCTCTGTCGGGCTCTACTGGGCTCTACTGGGCTCTGTCGGGCTCTGTCGGGCTCTGTCGGGCTCTACTGGGCTCTGTCGGGCTCTGTCGGGCTCTGTCGGGCTCTGTCGGGCCCTGTCGGGCTCTGTCGGGCTCTGTCGGGCTCTACTGGGCTCTACTGGGCTCTGTCGGGCTCTGTCGGGCCCTGTCGGGCCCTGTCGAGCTCTGTCGGGCCCTGTCGGGCGCTGTCGGGCTCTGTCGGGCTCTGTCGGGCTCTGTTGGGCTCTACTTATCTCTACTGTTCCCTGTCGGGCCCTGTCGGGCCCTGTCGGGCTCTGTCGGGCTCTGTCGGGCTCTACTGGGCTCTGTCGGGCTCTGTCGGGCTCTGTCGGGCTCTCTCGGGCTCTCTCGGGCTCTACTGGGCTCTACTGGGCTCTACTGTTCCCTGTCGGGACCTGTCGGGCCCTGTCGGGCCCTGTCGGGCTCTGTCGGGCTCTGTCGGGCTCTACTGGGCTCTGTCGGGCCCTGTCGGGCCCTGTCGGGCTCTGTCGGGCTCTGTCGGGCTCTGTCGGGCCCTGTCGGGCCCTGTCGGGCTCTGTCGGGCTCTACTGGGCTCTACTGGGCTCTACTGGGCTCTGTCGGGCTCTGTCGGGCCCTATCGGGCCCTGTCAGGCCCTGTCGGGCTCTGTCGGGCTCTGTCGGGCTCTGTCGGGCTCTACTGGGCTCTGTCGGGCTCTGTCGGGCTCTACTGGGCCCTGTCGGGCCCTGTCAAGCCCTGTCGGGCTCTGTCGGGCTCTGTCCGGCTCTGTCGGGCTCTACTGGGCTCTGTCGGGCTCTGTCGGGCTCTGTCGGGCTCTACTGGGGCCTGTCGGGCCCTGTCGGGCCCTGTCGGGCTCTGTCGGGCTCTGTCGGGCTCTACTGGGCCCTGTCGGGCCCTGTCGGGCTCTGTCGGGCTCTGTCGGGCTCTGTCGGGCTCTACTGGGCTCTGTCGGGCCCTGTCGGGCCCTGTCGGGCTCTGTCGGGCTCTGTCCGCCTCTACTGGGCTCTGTCGGGCTCTGTCGGGCTCTGTCGGGATCTGTCGGGCTCTGTCGGGCTCTACTGGGCTCTGTCGGGCCCTGTCGGGCTCTGTCGGGCTCTGTCGGGCTCTGTCGGGCCCTGTCGGGCCCTGTCGGGCTCTGTCGGGCTCTGTCGGTCTCTACTGGGCCCTGTCGGGCCCTGTCGGGCCCTGTCGGGCTCTGTCGGGCTCTACTGGGCCCTGTCGGGCTCTGTCGGGCTCTGTCGGGCTCTGTCGGGCTCTGTCGGGCTCTGTCGGGCTCTACTGGGCTCTACTGGGCTCTGTCGGGCTCTGTCGGGCTCTACTGGTCCCTGTCGGGCCCTGTCGGGCTCTGTCGGGCTCTGTCGGGCTCTACTGGGCCCTGTCGGGCCCTGTCGGGCTCTACTGGGCCCTGTCGGGCCCTGTCGGGCTCTGTCGGGCCCTGTCGGGCTCTGTCGGGCTCTACTGGGCTCTACTGGGCTCTGTCGGGCTCTGTCGGGCTCTACTGGGCCCTGTCGGGCCCTGTCGGGCTCTGTCGGGCTCTACTGGGCTCTGTCGGGCTCTGTCGGGCTCTGTCGGGCCCTGTCGGGCTCTGTCGGGCTCTGTCGGGCTCTACTGGGCTCTGTCGGGCTCTGTCGGGCTCTGTCGGGCTCTACTGGGCCCTGTCGGGCTCTGTCGGGCCCTGTCGGCCTCTGTCGGGCTCTGTCGGGCTCTGTCGGGCTCTGTCGGGCTCTACTGGGCTCTGTCGGGCTCTGTCGGGCTCTGTCGGGCCCTGTCGGGCTCTGTCGGGCTCTGTCGGGCCCTGTCGGGCCCTGTCGGGCTCTGTCGGGCTCTGTCGGGCTCTTCTGGGCCCTGTCGGGCCCTGTCGGGCCCTGTCGGGCTCTGTCGGGCTCTATCGGGCTCTACTGGGCTCTGTCGGGCTCTGTCGGGCTCTGTCGGGCTCTGTCGGGCTCTGTCGGGCTCTACTGGGCCCTGTCGGGCCCTGTCGGGCTCTATCGGGCTCTGTCGGGCTCTGTCGGGCTCTACTGGGCTCTACTGGGCTCTGTCGGGCTCTGTCGGGCTCTACTGGGCCCTGTCGGGCCCTGTCGGGCTCTGTCGGGCCCTGTCGAGCCCTGTCGGGCCCTGTCGGGCCCTGTCGGGCTCTGTCGGGCCCTGTCGGGCCCTGTCGGGCTCTGTCGGGCTCTGTCGGGCTCTGTTGGGCTCTACTGGGCTCTACTGGGCTCTGTCGGGCTCTACTGGGCCCTGTCGGGCCCTGTCGGGCCCTGTCGGGGTCTGTCGGGCTGTACTGGGCGCTGTCGGGCTCTGTCGGGCTCTGTCGGGCTCTGTCGGGCTCTGTCGGGCTCTGTCGTGCTCTGTCGGGCTCTACTGGGCTCTGTCGGGCTCTGTCGGGCTGTCTCGGGCTCTGTCGGGCTCTACTGGGCTCTGTCGGGCTCTGTCGGGCCCTGTCGGGCCCTGTCGGGCCCTGTCGGGCTCTGTCGGGCTCTGTCGGGCTCTACTGGGCTCTGTCGGGCTCTACTGGGCCCTACTGGGCCCTGTCGGGCTCTGTCGGGCTCTGTCAGGCTCTGTCGGGCTCTACTGGGCTCTGTCGGGCCCTGTCGGGCCCTGTCGGGCCCTGTCGGGCTCTGTCGGGCTCTGTCGGGCCCTGTTGGGCTCTGTCGGGCTCTGTCGGGCTCTGTCGGGCTCTACTGGGCCCTGTCGGGCTCTGTCGGGCTCTGTCGGGCCCTGTCGGGCCCTGTCGGGCTCTGTCAGGCTCTGTCGGGCCCTGTCGGGCTCTGTCGGGCTCTACTGGGCCCTGTCGGGCCCTGTCGGGCTCTGTCGGGCTCTGTCGGGCCCTGTCGGGCTCTGTCGGGCTCTGTCGGGCTGTGTCGGGCTCTGTCGGGCTCTACTGGGCCCTGTCGGGCTCTGTCGGGCTCTGTCGGGCCCTGTCAAGCTCTGTCGGGCTCTGTCGGGCTCTGTCGGGCCCTGTCGGGCCCTGTCGGGCTCTGTCGGGCCCTGTCGGGCCCTGTCGGGCCCTGTCGGGCCCTGTCGGGCTCTGTCGGGCTCTGTCGGGCTCTGTCGGGCTGTGTCGGGCTCTGTCGGGCTCTGTCGGGCTCTACTGTTCCCTGTCGGGCCCTGTCGGGCTCTGTCGGGCTCTGTCGGGCTCTGTCGGGCTCTACTGGGCCCTGTCGGGCCCTGTCGGGCTCTGTCGGGCTCTGTCGGGCTCTGTCGGGCTCTACTGGGCTCTACTGGGCTCTGTCGGGCTCTACTGGGCCCTGTCGGGCCCTGTCGGGCTCTGTCGGGCTCTGTCGGGCCCTGTCGAGCTCTGTCGGGCTCTGTCGTGCCCTGTCGGGCCCTGTCGGGCCCTGTCGGGCCCTGTCGGGCTCTACTGGGCCCTGTCGGGCTCTGTCGGGCTCTGTCGGGCTCTGTCGGGCTCTGTCGGGCCCTGTCGGGCCCTGTCGGGCCCTGTCGGGCTCTGTCGTGCCCTGTCGGGCCCTGTCGGGCCCTGTCGGGCCCTGTCGGGCTCTGTCGGGCTCTGTCGGGCCTTGTCGGGCTCTGTCGGGCTCTGACGGGCTCTATCGGGCTCTACTGGGCCCTGTCGGGCTCTGTCGGGCTCTGTCGGGCCCTGTCGGGCCCTGTCGGGCTCTGTCGGGCTCTACTGGGCTCTGTCGGGCTCTGTCGGGCTCTACTGGGCTCTGTCGGGCTCTGTCGGGCCCTGTCGGGCTCTACTGGGCCCTGTCGGGCTCTGTCGGGCCCTGTCGGGCCCTGTCGGGCCCTGTCGGGCTCTGTCGGGCCCTGTCGGGCTCTGTCGGGCTCTGTCGGGCTCTGTCGGGCTCTGTCGGGCTCTGTCGGGCTCTACTGGGCCCTGTCGGGCTCTGTCGGGCTCTGTCGGGCTCTGTCGGGCCCTGTCGGGCCCTGTCGGGCTCTGTCGGGCTCTGTCGGGCCCTGTCGGGCTCTGTCGGGCTCTGTCGGGCTCTTCTGGGCTCTACTGTTCCCTGTCGGGCCCTGTCGGGCCCTGTCGGGCCCTGTCGGGCTCTGTCGGGCTCTGTCGGGCTCTGTCGGGCTCTGTCGGGCCCTGTCGGGCCCTGTCGGGCTCTGTCGGGCTCTACTGGGCCCTGTCGGGCTCTGTCGGGCCCTGTCGGGCTCTGTCGTGCTCTACTGGGCCCTGTCGGGCTCTGTCGGGCTCTGTCGGGCCCTGTCGGGGTCTGTCGGGCTCTGTCGGGCTCTGTCGGGCCCTGTCGGGCCCTGTCGGGCCCTGTCGGGCTCTGTCGGGCTCTGTCGGGTTCTGTCGGGCCCTGTCGGGCCCTGTCGGGCCCTGTCGGGCTCTGTCGGGCTCTGTCGCGCTCTACTGGGCTCTGTCGGGCTCTACTGGGCTCTACTGGGCCCTGTCGGGCTCTGTCGGGCTCTGTCGGGCTCTACTGGGCTCTGTCAGGCCCTGTCGGGCCCTGTCGGGCTCTGTCGGGCTCTGTCGGGCTTTGTCGGGCTCTACTGGTCTCTGTCGGGCCCTGTCGGGCCCTGTCGGGCCCTGTCGGGCTCTGTCGGGCTCTGTCGGGCTCTACTGGGCTCTGTCGGGCTCTGTCGGGCTCTGTCGGGCTCTACTGGGCCCTGTCGGGCCCTGTCGGGCTCTGTCGGGCTCTGTCGGGCCCTGTCGGGCCCTGTCGGGCTCTGTCGGGCTCTACTGGGCCCTGTCGGGCTCTGTCGGGCTCTGTCGGGCTCTGTCGGGCTCTGTCGGGCCCTGTCGGGCTCTACTGGGCTAAACTGGGCTCTGTCGGGCCCTGTCGGGTCCTGTCGGGCTCGGTCGGGCTCTGTCGGGCTCTACTGGGCTCTGTCGGGCTCTGTCGGGCTCTGTCGGGCTCTGTCGGGCTCTACTGGGCTCTGTCGGGCTCTGTCGGGCTCTACTGGGCTAAACTGGGCTCTGTCGGGCCCTGCCGGGCCCTGTCGGGCTCTGTCGGGCTCTGTCGGGCTCTACTGGGCTCTGTCGGGCTCTGTCGGGCCCTGTCGGGCTCTGTCGGGCCCTGTCGGGCTCTGTCGGGCTCTGTCGGGCTCTACTGGGCTCTACTGGGCCCTCTCGGGCTCTGTCGGGCCCTGTCGGGCTCTGTCGGGCTCTGTCGGGCTCTGTCGGGCTCTACTGGGCTCTACTGTTCCCTGTCGGGCCCTGTCGGGCTCTGTCGGGCTCTGTTGGGCCCTGTCGGGCTCTGTCGGGCTCTGTCGGGCTCTACTGGGCTCTACTGGGCTCTGTCGGGCTCTGTCGGGCTCTGTCGGGCTCTACTGGGCTCTGTCGGGCCCTGTCGGGCCCTGTCGGGCTCTGTCGGGCTCTGTCGGACTCTACTGGGCTCTACTGGGCTCTGTCGGGCTCTGTCGGTCCCTGTCGGGCTCTGTCGGGCTCTGTCGGGCCCTGTCGGGCCCTGTCGGGCCCTGTCGGGCTCTGTCGGGCTCTGTCGGGCTCTGTCGGGCTCTACTTGTCTCTACTGTTCCCTGTCGGGCCCTGTCGGGCCCTGTCGGGCTCTGTCGGGCTCTGTCGGGCTCTGTCGGGCCCTGTCGGGCTCTGTCGGGCCCTGTCGGGCCCTGTCGGGCTCTGTCGGGCTCTGTCGGGCTCTACTGGGCTCTACTGGGCTCTGTCGGGCTCTGTCGGTCCCTGTCGGGCTCTGTCGGGCTCTGTCGGGCTCTGTCGGGCTCTGTCGGGCCCTGTCGGGCTCTGTCGGGCCCTGTCGGGCTCTGTCGGGCTCTGTCGGGCTCTACTGGGCTCTACTGGGCTCTGTCGGGCCCTGTCGGGCCCTGTCGGGCTCTGTCGGGCTCTGTCGGGCCCTGTCGGGCCCTGTCGGGCTCTGTCGGGCTCTGTCGGGCTCTACTGGGCTCTACTGTTCCCTGACGGGCCCTGTCGGGCCCTGTCGGGCTCTGTCGGGCTCTGTCGGGCTCTACTGGGCTCTGTCGGGCTCTGTCGGGCTCTGTCGGGCTCTGTCGGGCTCTACTGGGCTCTACTGGGCTCTACTGTTCTCTGTCGGCCCCTGTCGGGCTCTGTCGGGCTCTACTGGGCTCTACTGGGCTCTACTGGGCTCTGCCGGGCCCTGTCGGGCCCTGTCGGGCCCTGTCGGGCTCTGTCGGGCTCTGTCGGGCTCTACTGGGCTCTGTCGGGCTCTGTCGGGCTCTGTCGGGCTCTGTCGGGCTCTACTGGGCCCTGTCGGGCCCTGTCAAACCCTGTCGGGCTCTGTCGGGCTCTACTGGGCTCTGTCGGGCTCTACTGGGCTCTGTCGGGTTCTGTCGGGCTCTGTCGGGCTCTGTAGGGCTCTGTCGGTCTCTACTGGGCTCTGTCGGGCTCTGTCGGGCCCTGTCGGGCTCTGTCGGGCTCTGTCGGGCTCTGTCGGTCTCTACTGGGCCCTGTCGGACTCTGTCGGGCCCTATCGGGCCCTGTCGGGCTCTGTCGGGCTCTGCTGGGCCCTGCTGGGCCCTGTCGGGCCCTGTCGGGCCCTGTCGGGCCCTGTCGGGCTCTGTCGGGCTCTGTCGGGCTCTACTGGGCTCTGTCGGGCTCTGTCGGGTTCTGTCGGGCTCTGTCGGGCTCTGTCGGGCTCTACTGGGCTCTGCTGGGCTCTGTCGGGCTCTGTCGGGCTCTACTGGGCCCTGTCGGGCCCTGTCGGGCTCTGTCGGGCTCTGTCGGGCTCTGTCGGGCTCTACTGGGCCCTGTCGGGCCCTGTCGGGCTCTGTCGGGCCCTGTCGGGCCCTGTCGGGCTCTGTCGGGCTCTGTCGGGCTCTGTCGGGCTCTGTCAGGCCCTGTCGGGCTCTGTCGGGCTCTGTCGGGCTCTACTGGGCTCTACTGGGCTCTACTGGGCCCTGTCGGGCCCTGTCGGGCCCTGTCGGGCTCTGTCGGGCTCTACTGGGCTCTGTCGGGCTCTGTCGGGCTCTGTCGGGCTCTGTCGGGCTCTGTCGGGCTCTACTGGGCTCTACTGTTCCCTGTCGGGCCCTGTCGGGCTCTGTCGGGCTCTGTCGGGCTCTGTCGGGCTCTGTCGGGCTCTCTCGGCCTCTACTGGGCCCTGTCGGGCTCTGTCGGGCCCTGTCGGGCCCTGTCGGGCCCTGTCGGGCTCTGTCGGGCTCTGTCGGGCTCTGTCGGGCTCTACTGGGCTCTGTCGGGCTCTGTCGGGCTCTACTGAGCCCTGTCGGGCTCTGTCGGGCTCTGTCGGGCTCTGTCGGACTCTGTCGGGCTCTACTGGGCTCTGTCGGGCCCTGTCGAGCCCTGTCGGGCTCTGTCGGGCTCTGTCGGGCTCTACTTGTCTCTACTGTTCCCTGTCGGGCTCTGTCGGGCTCTGTCGGGCTCTGTCGGACTCTGTCGGGCTCTGTCGGGCCCTGTCGGGCTCTGTCGGGCTCTGTCGGGCTGTCTCGGGCTCTACTGGGCTCTACTGGGCTCTACTGTTCCCTGTCGGGCCCTGTCGGGCTCTGTCGGGCCCTGTCGGGCTCTGTCGGGCTCTGTCGGGCTCTACTGGGCTCTACTGGGCCCTGTCGGGCCCTGTCGGGCCCTGTCGGGCTCTGTCGGGCTCTGTCGGGCTCTGTCGGGCTCTGTCGGGCTCTACTGGGCCCTGTCGGGCCCTGTCGGGCCCTGTCGGGCTCTGTCGGGCTCTGTCGGGCCCTGTCGGGCCCTGTCGGGCTCTGTCGGGCTCTACTTGGCTCTACTGGGCTCTACTGGGCTCTGTCGGGCTCTGTCGGGCCCTATCGGGCCCTGTCAGGCCCTGTCGGGCTCTGTCGGGCTCTGTCGGGCTCTGTCGGGCTCTACTGGGCTCTGTCGGGCTCTGTCGGGCTCTACTGGGCCCTGTCGGGCCCTGTCAAGCCCTGTCGGGCTCTGTCGGGCTCTGTCCGGCTCTGTCGGGCTCTACTGGGCTCTGTCGGGCTCTGTCGGGCTCTGTCGGGCTCTGTCGGGCTCTACTGGGCCCTGTCGGGCCCTGTCGGGCTCTGTCGGGCTCTGTCGGGCTCTGTCGGGCTCTACTGGGCCCTGTCGGGCCCTGTCGGGCTCTGTCGGGCTCTGTCGGTCTCTGTCGGGCTCTACTGGGCTCTGTCGGGCCCTGTCGGGCCCTGTCGGGCTCTGTCGGGCTCTGTCCGCCTCTACTGGGCTCTGTCGGGCTCTGTCGGGTTCTGTCGGGCTCTGTCGGGCTCTGTCGGGCTCTGTCGGGCTCTACTGGGCTCTGTCGGGCCCTGTCGGGCTCTGTCGGGCTCTGTCGGGCTCTGTCGGGCCCTGTCGGGCCTTGTCGGGCTCTACTGGGCCCTGTCGGGCCCTGTCGGGCTCTGTCGGGCTCTACTGGGCCCTGTCGGGCTCTGTCAGGCTCTGTCGGGCTCTACTGGGCTCTACTGGGCTCTGTCGGGCTCTGTCGGGCTCTACTGGGCCCTGTCGGGCCCTGTCGGGCCCTGTCGGGCTCTGTCGGGCTCTACTGGGCTCTGTCGGGCCCTGTCGGGCTCTGTCGGGCTCTGTCGGGCCCTGTCGGGCTCTGTCGGGCTCTGTCGGGCTCTGTCGGGCTCTACTGGGCTCTGTCGGGCTCTGTCGGGCTCTGTCGGGCTCTACTGGGCCCTGTCGGGCTCTGTCGGGCCCTGTCGGCCTCTGTCGGCCTCTGTCGGGCTCTGTCGGGCCCTGTCGGGCTCTGTCGGGCCCTGTCGGGCCCTGTCGGGCTCTGTCGGGCTCTGTCGGGCTCTGTCGGGCTCTACTGGGCTCTACTGGGCTCTACTGGGCTCTGTCGGGCCCTGTCGGGCCCTGTCGGGCCCTGTCGGGCTCTGTCGGGCTCTGTCGGGCTCTACTGGGCTCTGTCGGGCTCTGTCGGGCTCTGTCGGGCTCTGTCGGGCTCTACTGGGCCCTGTCGGGCCCTGTCAAGCCCTGTCGGGCTCTGTCGGGCTCTTCTGGGCCCTGTCGGGCTCTGTCGGGCCCTGTCGGGCCCTGTCGGGCCCTGTCGGGCCCTGTCGGGCTCTGTCGGGCTCTATCGGGCTCTACTGGGCTCTGTCGGGCTCTGTCGGGCTCTGTCGGGCTCTGTCGGGCTCTGTCGGGCTCTGTCGGGTTCTGTCGGGCTCTGTCGGGCTCTACTGGGCTCTGTCGGGCTCTGTCGGGCTCTGTTGGGCTCTGTCGGGCTCTACTGGGCCCTGTCGGGCTCTGTCGGGCCCTGTCGGGCTCTGTCGGGCTCTGTCGGGCCCTGTCGGGCTCTGTCAAGCTCTGTCGGGCTCTGTCGGGCTCTGTCGGGCTCTACTGGGCTCTGTCGGGCTCTACTGGGCTCTATTGGGCCCTGTCGGGCTCTGTTGGGCTCTGTCGGGCTCTGTCGGGCTCTACTGGGCTCTGTCGGGCTCTGTCGGGCCCTGTCGGGCCCTGTCGGCTCTGTCGGGCTCTGTCGGGCTCTGTCGGGCCCTGTCGGGCTCTGTCGGGCTCTGTCGGGCTCTACTGGGCCCTGTCGGGTTCTGTCGGGCTCTGTTGGGCTCTGTCGGGCCCTGTCGGGCTCTGTCGGGCTCTACTGGGCCCTGTCGGGCCCTGTCGGGCTCTGTCGGGCTCTGTCGGGCCCTGTCGGGCCCTGTCGGGCTCTGTCGGGCTCTACTGGGCACTGTCGGGCTCTGTCAGGCTCTGTCGGGCTCTGTCGGGCCCTGTCGGGCTCTGTCGGGCCCTGTCGGGCTCTGTCGGGCTCTGTCGGCCTCTACTGGGCCCTGTCGGGCTCTGTCGGGCTCTGTCGGGCTCTGTCGGGCTCTGTCGGGCTCTGTCGGACTCTGTCGGGCCCTGTCGGGCTCTGTCGGGCTCTGTCGGGCTCTGTCGGGCTCTACTGGGCCCTGTCGGGCTCTGTCGGGCTCTGTCGGGCTCTGTCGGGCTCTGTCGGGCTCTACTGGGCTCTACTGGGCTCTGTCGGGATCTGTCGGGCTCTACTGGGCTCTGTCGGGCTCTGTCGGGCTCTGTCGGGCTCTGTCGGGCTCTACTGGGCCCTGTCGGGCCCTGTCGGGCTCTGTCGGGCTCTGTCGGGCTCTGTCGGGCTCTACTGGGCCCTGTCGGGCCCTGTCGGGCTCTGTCGGGCTCTGTCGGGTTCTGTCGGGCTCTGTCGGGCTCTGTCGGGCTCTACTGGGCTCTGTCGGGCCCTGTCGGGCTCTGTCGGGCTCTGTCGGGCCCTGTCGGGCTCTGTCGGGCTCTGTCGGGCTCTGTCGGGCTCTACTGGGCCCTGTCGGTCCCTGTCGGGCTCTGTCGGGCCCTGTCGGGCTCTGTCGGGCTCTGTCGGGCTCTGTCGGGCTCTACTGGGCCCTGTCGGGCTCTGTCGGGCTCTGTCGGGCTCTGTCGGGCCAGGTCGGGCTCTGTCGGGCTCTGTCGGGCCCTGTCGGGCTCTGTCGGGCTCTACTTGTCTCTACTGTTCCCTGTCGGGCCCTGTCGGGCTCTGTCGGGCTTTGTCGGGCTCTGTCGGGCCCTGTCGGGCTCTGTCGGGCTCTGTAGGGCTCTACTGGGCTCTACTGGGCTCTGTCGCGCCCTGTCGGGCCCTGTCGGGCTCTGTCGGGCTCTGTCGGGCTCTGTCGGGCCCTCTCGTGCTCTATCGGGCTCTGTCGGGCTCTGTCGGGCTCTACTGGGCTCTACTGGGCTCTGTCGGGCTCTGTCGGGCTCTACTGGGCCCTGTCGGGCCCTGTCGGGCCCTGTCGGGCTCTGTCGGGCTCTGTCGGGCTCTACTGGGCCCTGTCGGGTTCTGTCGGGCTCTGTCGGGCTCTGTCGGGCTCTACTGGGCCCTGTCGGTCCCTGTCAGGCCCTGTCGGGCCCTGTCGGGCCCTGTCGGGCTCTGTCGGGCTCTGTCGGGCTCTGTCGGGCCCTGTCGGGCTCTGTCGGGCTCTACTGGGCCCTGTCGGGCCCTGTCGGGCTCTGTCAGGCTCTGTCGGGCCCTGTCGGGCCCTGTCGGGCTCTGTCGGGCTCTGTCGGGCTCTGTCGGGCTCTACTGGGCCCTGTCGGGCTCTGTCGGGCTCTACTGGGCCTTGTCGGGTTCTGTCGGGCTCTGTCGGGCCCTGTCGGGCTCTGTCGGGCTCTGTCGGGCCCTGTCGGGCTCTGTCGGGCTCTGTCGGGCCCTGTCGGGCTCTGTCGGGCCCTGTCGGGCCCTGTCGGGCTCTGTCGGGCTCTGTCGGGCCCTGTCGGGCTCTGTCGGGCTCTGTCGGGCCCTGTCGGGCTCTGTCGGGCCCTGTCGGGCTCTGTCGGGCCCTGTCGGGCCCTGTCGGGCTCTGTCTGGCCCTGTCGGGCTCTGTCGGGCTCTGTCGGGCTCTGTCGGGCTCTACTGGGCCCTGTCGGGCCCTGTCGGGCTCTGTCGGGCTCTGTCGGGCCCTGTCGGGCCCTGTCGGGCTCTGTCGGGCTCTGTCGGGTTCTACTGGGCCCTGTCGGGCTCTGTCGGGCCCTGTCGGGCTCTGTCGGGCTCTGTCGGGCCCTGTCCGGGCCCTGTCGGGCCCTGTCGGGCTCTGTCGGGCTCTGTCGGGCTCTACTGGGCTCTGTCGGGCTCTGTCGGGCTCTGTCGGGCTCTGTCGGGCCCTGTCGGGCTCTGTCGGGCTCTGTCGGGCTCTACTGGGCTCTGTCGGGCTCTGTCGGTCTCTGTTGGGCTCTGTCGGGCTCTACTGGGCCCTGTCGGGCTCTGTCGGGCCCTGTCGGGCTCTGTCGGGCTCTGTCGGGCTCTGTCGGGCCCTGTCGGGCTCTGTCGGGCCCTGTCGGGCTCTGTCGGGCTCTGTCGGGCTCTACTGGGCTCTGTAGTGCTCTACTGGGCTCTACTGGGCCCTGTCGGGCTCTGTCGGGCTCTGTCGGGCTCTACTGGGCTCTGTCGGGCTCTATCGGGCCCTGTCGGGCCCTGTCGGGCTCTGTCGGGCTCTGTCGGGCTCTGTCGGGCTCTGTCGGGCTCTACTGGGCCCTGTCGGGCTCTGTCGGGCTCTGTCGGGCTCTGTCGGGCCCTGTCGGGCTCTGTCGGGCTCTGTCGGGCCCTGTCGGGCTCTGTCGGGCTCTACTGGGCCCTGTCGGGCTCTGTCGGGCCCTGTCGGGCCCTGTCGGGCTCTGTCGGGCTCTGTCGGGCTCTGTCGGGCTCTACTGGGCCCTGTCGGGCTCTGTCGGGCTCTGTCGGGCCCTGTCGGGCTCTCCTGGGCCCTGTCGGGCCCTGTCGGGCCCTGTCGGGCTCTGTCGGGCTCTGTCGGGCTCTGTCGGGCTCTACTGGGCCCTGTCGGGCTCTGTCGGGCTCTGTCGGGCCCTGTCGGGCTCTCCTGGGCCCTGTCGGACTCTGTCGGGCTCTGTCGGGCTCTGTCGGGCCCTGTCGAGCTCTGTCGGGCCCTGTCGGGCTCTGTCGGGCTCTGTCGGGCTCTGTCGGGCTCTGTCGGGCTCTACTGGGCCCTGTCGGGCTCTGTCGGGCTCTGTCGGGCTCTCCTGGGCCCTGTCGGGCCCTGTCGGGCTCTGTCGGGCTCTGTCGGGCTCTACTGGGCTAAACTGGGCTCTGTCGGGCCCTGTCAGGCCCTGTCGGGCTCTGTCGGGCTCTGTCGGGCTCTGTCGGGCTCTGTCGGGCTCTACTGGGCTCTACTGGGCTCTGTCGGGCTCTGTCGGGCTCTGTCGGGCTCTGTCGGGCTCTGTCGGGCTCTACTGGGCTCTACTGGGCTCTGTCGGGCTCTGTCGGGCCCTGTCGGGCTCTGTCGGGCTCTGTCGGGCTCTACTGGGCTCTACTGGTCTCTATCGGGCTCTGTCGGGCTCTGTCGGGCTCTACTGGGCTCTGTCGGGCTCTGTCGGGCTCTGTCGGGCCCTGTCGGGCTCTGTCGGGCTCTGTCGGGCTCTACTGGGCTCTACTGGGCTCTGTCGGGCTCTGTCGGGCCCTGTCGGGCTCTGTCGGGCCCTGTCGGGCTCTGTCGGGCTCTGTCGGGCTCTGTCGGGCTGTACTTGTCTCTACTGTTCCCTGTCGGGCCCTGTCGGGCTCTGTCGGGCTCTGTCGGGCTCTGTCGGGCCCTGTCGGGCTCTGTCGGGCTCTGTAGGGCTCTACTGGGCTCTGCTGGGCTCTGTCGCGCCCTGTCGGGCCCTGTCGGGCTCTGTCGGGCTCTGTCGGGCTCTGTCGGGCCCTCTCGGGCTCTGTCGGGCTCTGTCGGGCCCTGTCGGGCTCTGTCGGGCTCTGTCGGGCTCTACTGGGCTCTACTGGGCTCTGTCGGGCTCTGTCGGGCCCTGTCGGGCCCTGTCGGGCTCTGTCGGGCTCTGTCGGGCTCTGTCGGGCCGTGTCGGGCTCTGTCGGGCTCTGTCGGGCTCTACTGGGCCCTGTCGGGCTCTGTCGGGCTCTGTCGGGCTCTGTCGGGCCCTGTCGGGCTCTGTCGGGCTCTGTCGGGCCCTGTCGGTCTCTGTCGGGCTCTACTGGGCCCTGTCGGGCTCTGTCGGGCTCTGTCGGGCCCTGTCGGGCCCTGTCGGGCCCTGTCGGGCTCTGTCGGGCTCTGTCGGGCTCTGTCGGGCTCTACTGGGCCCTGTCGGGCTCTGTCGGGCTCTGTCGGGCCCTGTCGGGCTCTCCTGGGCCCTGTCGGGCTCTGTCGGGCTCTGTCGGGCTCTGTCGGGCCCTGTCGAGCTCTGTCGGGCCCTGTCGGGCTCTGTCGGGCTCTGTCGGGTTCTGTCGGGCTCTGTCAGGCTCTACTGGGCCCTGTCGGGCTCTGTCGGGCCCTGTCGGGCCCTGTCGGGCTCTGTCGGGCTCTGTCGGGCCCTGTCGGGCTCTGTCGGGCTCTACTGGGCCCTGTCGGGCTCTGTCGGGCCCTGTCGGGCCCTGTCGGGCCCTGTCGGGCTCTGTCGGGCTCTGTCAGGCTCTGTCGGGCTCTACTGGGCCCTGTCGGGCTCTGTCGGGCTCTGTCGGGCCCTGTCGGGCTCTCCTGGGCCCTGTCGGGCTCTGTCGGGCTCTGTCGGGCTCTGTCGGGCCCTGTCGAGCTCTGTCGGGCCCTGTCGGGCTCTGTCGGGCTCTGTCGGGCTCTGTCGGGCTCTGTCGGGCTCTACTGGGCCCTGTCGGGCTCTGTCGGGCTCTGTCGGGCTCTCCTGGGCCCTGTCGGGCCCTGTCGGGCTCTGTCGGGCTCTGTCGGGCTCTACTGGGCTAAACTGGGCTCTGTCGGGCCCTGTCAGGCCCTGTCGGGCTCTGTCGGGCTCTGTCGGGCTCTGTCGGGCTCTACTGGGCTCTACTGGGCTCTGTCGGGCTCTGTCGGGCTCTACTGGGCTCTACTGGGCTCTGTCGGGCCCTGTCGGGCCCTGTCGGGCTCTGTCGGGCTCTGTCGGGCTCTGTCGGGCTCTACTGGGCTCTACTGGTCTCTATCGGGCTCTGTCGGGCTCTGTCGGGCTCTACTGGGCTCTACTGGGCTCTGTCGGGCTCTGTCGGGCTCTGTCGGGCCCTGTCGGGCTCTGTCGGGCTCTGTCGGGCTCTACTGGGCTCTACTGGGCTCTGTCGGGCCCTGTCGGGCCCTGTCGGGCTCTGTCGGGCCCTGTCGGGCTCTGTCGGGCTCTGTCGGGCTCTGTCGGGCTCTACTTGTCTCTACTGTTCCCTGTCGGGCCCTGTCGGGCTCTGTCGGGCTCTGTCGGGCCCTGTCGGGCCCTGTCGGGCTCTGTCGGGCTCTGTAGGGCTCTACTGGGCTCTGCTGGGCTCTGTCGCGCCCTGTCGGGCTCTGTCGGGCTCTGTCGGGCTCTGTCGGGCTCTGTCGGGCCCTCTCGGGCTCTGTCGGGCTCTGTCGGGCTCTGTCGGGCCCTGTCGGGCTCTGTCGGGCTCTGTCGGGCTCTACTGGGCTCTACTGGGCTCTGTCGGGCCCTGTCGGGCCCTGTCGGGCCCTGTCGGGCTCTGTCGGGCTCTGTCAGGCTCTGTCGGGCCGTGTCGGGCTCTGTCGGGATCTGTCGGGCTCTACTGGGCTCTACTGGGCTCTACTGGGCTCTGTCGGGCTCTGTCGGGCCCTGTCGGGCCCTGTCGGGCTCTGTCGGGCTCTGTCGGGCTCTGTCGGGCTCTGTCAAGCTCTACTGGGCCCTGTCGGGCCCTGTCAAGCCCTGTCGGGCTCTGTCGAGCTCTGTCGGGCTCTGTCGGGCTCTACTGGGCTCTGTCGGGCCCTGTCGGGCCCTGTCGGGCTCTGTCGAGCTCTGTCGGGCTCTACTGGGCCCTGTCGGGCCCTGTCGGGCCCTGTCGGGCTCTGTCGGGCTCTGTCGGGCCCTGTCGGGCTCTGTCGGGCTCTGTCGGGCTCTGTCGGGCTCTACTGGGCTCTGTCAGGCTCTGTCGGGCTCTCTTGGGCTCTGTCGGGCTCTACTGGGCTCTACTGGGCCCTGTCGGGCTCTGTCGGGCTCTGTCGGGCTCTGTCGGGCTCTACTGGGCTCTGTCGGGCCCTGTCGGGCTCTGTCGGGCTCTGTCGGGCTCTGTCGGGCTCTGTCGGGCTCTACTGGGCCCTGTCGGGCTCTGTCGGGCTCTGTCGGGCTCTGTCGGGCCCTGTCGGGCTCTGTCGGGCTCTACTGGGCCCTGTCGGGCCCTGTCGGGCTCTGTCGGGCCCTGTCGGGCCCTGTCGGGCCCTGTCGGGCTCTGTCGGGCTCTGTCGTGCTCTACTGGGCCCTGTCGGGCTCTGTCGGGCTCTGTCGGGCCCTGTCGGGCTCTGTCGGGCTCTCCTGGGCCCTGTCGGGCCCTGTCGGGCTCTGTCGGGCTCTGTCGGGCTCTACTGAGCTAAACTGGGCTCTGTCGGGCCCTGTCGGGCCCTGTCGGGCTCTGTCGGGCTCTGTCGGGCTCTGTCGGGCTCTACTGGGCTCTACTGGGCTCTGTCGGGCTCTGTCGGGCCCTGTCGGGCCCTGTCGGGCTCTGTCGGGCTCTGTCGGGCTCTACTGGGCTCTACTGGGCTCTGTCGGGCTCTGTCGGGCCCTGCCGGGCTCTGTCGGGCTCTGTCGGGCTCTGTCGGGCTCTACTGGGCCCTGTCGGTCCCTGTCGGGCTCTGTCGGGCTCTGTCGGGCCCTGTCGGGCTCTGTCGGGCCCTGTCGGGCTCTGTCGGGCTCTGTCGGGCTCTGTCGGGCCCTGTCGGGCTCTGTCGGCCTCTACTGGGCCCTGTCGGGCCCTGTCGGGCTCTGTCGGGCTCTATCGGACTCTGTCGGGCCCTGTCGGGCTCTGTCGGGCTCTGTCGGGCTCTGTCGGGCTCTACTGGGCCCTGTCGGGCTCTGTCGGGCTCTGTCGGGTTCTGTCGGGCTCTGTCGGGCTCTGTCGGGCTCTGTCGGGCTCTACTGGGCTCTACTGGGCTCTGTAGGGATCTGTCGGGCTCTACTGGGCTCTATCGGGCTCTGTCGGGCTCTTTCGGGCCCTGTCGGGCTCTGTCGGGCTCTACTGGGCTCTGTCGGGCTCCGTCGGGCTCTGTCGGGCTCTACTGGGCCCTGTCGGGCCCTGTCGGGCTCTGTCGGGCTCTGTCGGGCTCTGTCGGGCTCTGTCGGGCTCTACTGGGCCCTGTCGGGCCCTGTCGGGCTCTGTCAGGCTCTGTCGGGTTCTGTCGGGCTCTGTCGGGCTCTGTCGGGCTCTGTCGGGCTCTACTGGGCTCTGTCGGGCCCTGTCGGGCTCTGTCGGGCTCTGTCGGGCCCTGTCGGGCCCTGTCGGGCTCTGTCGGGCTCTGTCGGGCTCTGTCGGGCTCTACTGGGCCCTGTCGGTCCCTGTCGGTCCCTGTCGGGCTCTGTCGGGCTCTGTCGGGCTCTGTCGGGCTCTGTCGGGCCCTGTCGGGCCCTGTCGGGCTCTGTCGGGCTCTGTCGGGCTCTACTGGGCCCTGTCGGGCTCTGTCGGGCCAGGTCGGGCTCTGTCGGGCTCTGTCGGGCCCTGTCGGGCTCTGTCGGGCTCTACTTGTCTCTACTGTTCCCTGTCGGGCCCTGTCGGGCTCTGTCGGGCTTTGTCGGGCTCTGTCGGGCCCTGTCGGGCTCTGTCGGGCTCTGTAGGGCTCTACTGGGCTCTACTGGGCTCTGTCGCGCCCTGTCGGGCCCTGTCGGGCTCTGTCGGGCTCTGTCGGGCTCTGTCGGGCCCTCTCGTGCTCTATCGGGCTCTGTCGGGCTCTGTCGGGCTCTACTGGGCTCTACTGGGCTCTGTCGGGCTCTGTCGGGCTCTGTCGGGCTCTGTCGGGCCCTGTCGGGCTCTGTCGGGCCCTGTCGGGCCCTGTCGGGCTCTGTCGGGCTCTGTCGGGCTCTACTGGGCTCTGTCGGGCTCTACTGGGCTCTACTGGGCCCTGTCGGCCTCTGTCGGCCTCTGTCGGGCTCTGTCGGGTTCTACTGGGCCCTGTCGGGCCCTGTCGGGCCCTGTCGGGCTCTGTCGGGCTCTGTCGGGCCCTGTCGGGCTCTGTCGGGCTCTGCGGGCTCTGTCGGGCTCTTTCGGGCTCTACTGGGCTCTGTCGGGCTCTGTCGGGCTCTGTCGGGCTCTACTGGGCCCTGTCGGGCCCTGTCGGGCTCTGTCGGGCTCTGTCGGGCTCTGTCGGGCTCAACTGGTCTCTGTCGGGCTCTGTCGGGTTCTGTCGGGCTCTGTCGGGCTCTGTCGGGCTCTGTCGGGCTCTACTGGGCTCTACTGGGCTCTGTCGGGCTCTGTCGGGCTCTACTGGGCCCTGTCGGGCTCTGCCGGGCCCTGCCGGGCCCTGTCGGGCTCTGTCGGGCTCTGTCGGGCTCTGTCGGGTTCTGTCGGGCTCTGTCGGGCTCTGTCGGGCTCTACTGGGCCCTGTCGGGCCCTGTCGGGCTCTGTCGGTCTCTGTAGGGCTCTGTCGGGCTCTACTGGGCCCTGTCGGGCCCTGTCGGGCCCTGTCGGGCTCTGTCGGGCTCTGTCGGGTTCTGTCGGGCTCTGTCGGGCTCTGTCGGGCTCTGTCGGGCTCTACTGGGCTCTGTCGGGCCCTGTCGGGCTCTGTCGGGCTCTGTCGGGCCCTGTCGGGCCCTGTCGGGCTCTGTCGGGCTCTGTCGGGCTCTACTGGGCCCTGTCGGGCCCTGTCGGGCCCTGTCGGGCTCTGTCACGCTCTGTCGGGCTCTGTCGGGCTCTACTGGGCTCTACTGGGCTCTGTCGGGCTCTGTCGGGCTCTGTCGGGCTCTACTGGGCTCTACTGGGCTCTACTGGGCTCTGTCGGGCCCTGTCGGGCTCTGTCGGGCTATGTCGGGCTCTACTGGGCTCTACTGGGCTCTGTCGGGCTCTGTCGGGCCCTGTCGGGCTCTGTCGGGCCCTGTCGGGCTCTGTCGGGCTCTGTCGGGCTCTGTCGGGCTCTACTGGGCCCTGTCGGGCTCTGTCGGGCTCTGTCGGGCTCTACTTGTCTCTACTGTTCCCTGTCGGGCCCTGTCGGGCTCTGTCGGGCTCTGTCGGGCTCTACTGGGCCCTGTCGGGCCCTGTCGGGCCCTGTCGGGCTCTGTCGGGCTCTGTCGGGCTCTGTCGGGCTCTGTCGGGCTCTACTGGGCCCTGTCGGGCCCTGTCGGGTTCTGTCGGGCTCTGTCGGGCTCTGTCGGGCTCTGTCGGGTTCTACTGGGCCCTGTCGGGCTCTGTCGGGCCCTGTCGGTCTCTGTCGGGCTCTGTCGGGCCCTGTCGGGCTCTGTCGGGCTCTGTCGGGCTCTGTCGGGCTCTACTGGATCCTGTCGGGCCCTGTCGGTCCCTGTCGGGCTCTGTCAGGCTCTACTGGGCTCTGTCGGGCTCTGTCGGGCTCTGTCGGGCCCTGTCGGGCTCTGTCGGGCTCTGTCGGGCCCTGTCGGGCTCTGTCGGGCTCTGTCGGGCTCTGTCGGGCTCTACTGGGCTCTGTCGGATTCTGTCGGGCTCTGTTGGGTTCTGTCGGGCTCTACTGGGCCCTGTCGGGCTCTGTCGGGCCCTGTCGGGCTCTGTCGGGCTCTGTCGGGCTCTGTCGGGCCCTGTCGGGCTCTGTCGGGCTCTGTCGGGCTCTACTGGGCTCTGTAGTGCTCTACTGGGCTCTACTGGGCCCTGTCGGGCTCTGTCGGGCTCTGTCGGGCTCTACTGGGCTCTGTCGGGCTCTATCGGGCCCTGTCGGGCCCTGTCGGGCTCTGTCGGGCTCTGTCGGGCCCTGTCGGGCTCTGTCGGGCTCTGTCGGGCTCTGTCGGGCTCTACTGGGCCCTGTCGGGCTCTGTCGGGCTCTGTCGGGCTCTGTCGGGCCCTGTCGGGCTCTGTCGGGCTCTGTCGGGCCCTGTCGGGCTCTGTCGGGCTCTACTGGGCCCTGTCGGGCCCTGTCGGGCTCTGTCGGGCTCTGTCGGGCCCTGTCGGGCCGTGTCGGGCTCTGTCGGGCTCTACTGGGCTCTACTGGGCTCTACTGGGCTCTGTCGGGCTCTGTCGGGCCCTGTCGGGCCCTGTCGGGCTCTGTCGGGCTCTGTCGGGCTCTGTCGGGCTCTACTGGGCCCTGTCGGGCCCTGTCAAGCCCTGTCGGGCCCTGTCGGGCTCTGTCGGGCCCTGTCGGGCCCTGTCGGGCTCTGTCGAGCTCTGTCGGGCTCTGTCGGGCTCTACTGGGCCCTGTCGGGCCCTGTCGGGCCCTGTCAGGCTCTGTTGGGCTCTACTGGGCTCTGTCGGGCTCTGTCGGGCTCTGTCGGGCCCTGTCGGGCTCTGTAGGGCTCTGTCGGGCCCTGTCGGGCTCTGTCGGGCTCTGTCGGGCTCTACTGGGCTCTGTCGGGCTCTGTCGGGCTCTGTTGGGCTCTGTCGGGCTCTACTGGGCTCTACTGGGCCCTGTCGGGCTCTGTCGGGCTCTGTCGGGCTCTGTCGGGCTCTACTGGGCCCTGTCGGGCCCTGTCGGGCTCTGTCGGGCTCTGTCGGGCCCTGTCGGGCTCTGTCGGGCTCTGTCGGGCTCTGTCGGGCTCTACTGGGCCTTGTCGGGCTCTGTCGGTCTCTGTCGGGCTCTGTCGGGCCCTGTCGGGCTCTGTCGGGCTCTACTGGGCCCTGTCGGGCCCTGTCGGGCTCTGTCGGGCCCTGTCGGGCCCTGTCGGGCCCTGTCGGGCTCTGTCGGGCTCTGTCGGGCTCTACTGGGCCCTGTCGGGCTCTGTCGGGCTCTGTCGGGCCCTGTCGGGCTCTGTCGGGCTCTGTCGGGCCCTGTCGGGCTCTGTCGGGCTCTCCTGGGCCCTGTCGGGCCCTGTCGGGCTCTGTCGGGCTCTGTCGGGCTCTACTGGGCTAAACTGGGCTCTGTCGGGCCCTGTCGGGCCCTGTCGGGCTCTGTCGGGCTCTGTCGGGCTCTGTCGGGCTCTACTGGGCTCTGTCGGGCTCTGTCGGGCTCTGTCGGGCCCTGTCGGGCTCTGTCGGGCTCTACTGGGCTCTACTGGGCTCTGTCGGGCTCTGTCGGGCCGTGTCGGGCTCTGTCGGGCTCTGTCGGGCTCTGTCGGGCTCTACTGGGCCCTGTCGGGCTCTGTCGGGCTCTGTCGGGCTCTGTCGGGCCCTGTCGGGCTCTGTCGGGCTCTACTGGGCCCTGTCGGGCCCTGTCGGGCTCTGTCGGGCTCTGTCGGGCCCTTTTGGGCTCTGTCGGGCCCTGTCGGGCTCTGTCGGGCTCTGTCGGGCTCTACTGGGCCCTGTCGGGCTCTGTCGGGCTCTGTCGGGCCCTGTCGGGGTCTGTCGGGCTCTGTCGGGCCCTGTCGGGCTCTGTCGGGCTCTCCTGGGCCCTGTCGGGCCCTGTCGGGCTCTGTCGGGCTCTGTCGGGCTCTACTGGGCTAAACTGGGCTCTGTCGGGCCCTGTCGGGCCCTGTCGGGCTCTGTCGGGCTCTGTCGGGCTCTGTCGGGCTCTACTGGGCTCTGTCGGGCTCTGTCGGGCTCTGTCGGGCTCTGTCGGGCTCTGTCGGGCTCTACTGGGCTCTACTGGGCTCTGTCGGGCTCTGTCGGGCCCTGTCGGGCTCTGTCGGGCTCTGTTGGGCTCTACTGGGCTCTACTGGTCTCTATCGGGCTCTGTCGGGCTCTGTCGGGCTCTGTCGGGCTCTACTGGGCTCTGTCGGGCTCTGTCGGGCCCTGTCGGGCCCTGTCGGGCTCTGTCGGGCTCTGTCGGGCTCTACTGGGCTCTACTGGGCTCTGTCGGGCTCTGTCGGGCCCTGTCGGGCTCTGTCGGGCCCTGTCGGGCTCTACTGGGCTCTGTCGGGCTCTATCGGGCCCTGTCGGGCCCTGTCGGGCTCTGTCGGGCTCTGTCGGGCCCTGTCAGGCTCTGTCGGGCTCTGTCGGGCTCTACTGGGCTCTGTCGGGCTCTATCGGGCCCTGTCGGGCCCTGTCGGGCTCTGTCGGGCTCTGTCGGGCCCTGTCGGGCTCTGTCGGGCTCTGTCGGGCTCTGTCGGGCTCTACTGGGCCCTGTCGGGCTCTGTCGGGCTCTGTCGGGCTCTGTCGGGCCCTGTCGGGCTCTGTCGGGCTCTGTCGGGCCCTGTCGGGCTCTGTCGGGCTCTACTGGGCCCTGTCGGGCCCTGTCGGGCTCTGTCGGGCTCTGTCGGGCCCTGTCGGGCTCTGTCGGGCTCTGTCGGGCTCTGTCGGGCTCTGTCGGGCTCTACTGGGCCCTGTCGGGCTCTGTCGGGCTCTGTCGGGCCCTGTCGGGCTCTCCTGGGCCCTGTCGGGCTCTGTCGGGCTCTGTCGGGCTCTGTCGGACCCTGTCGAGCTCTGTCGGGCCCTGTCGGGCCCTGTCGGGCTCTGTCGGGCTCTGTCGGGCTCTG
This sequence comes from Caloenas nicobarica, assembly GCF_036013445.1. Classification (NCBI taxonomy): domain Eukaryota; kingdom Metazoa; phylum Chordata; class Aves; order Columbiformes; family Columbidae; genus Caloenas; species Caloenas nicobarica. The sequence goes on from NW_027016975.1 coordinate 266,357, forward strand.
TCGGGCTCTACTGGGCCCTGTCGGGCTCTGTCGGGCTCTGTCGGGCTCTCCTGGGCCCTATCGGGCCCTGTCGAGCTCTGTCGGGCTCTGTCGGGCTCTACTGGGCTAAACTGGGCTCTGTCGGGCCCTGTCAGACCCTGTCGGGCTCTGTCGGGCTCTGTCGGGCTCTGTCGGGCTCTACTGGGCTCTACTGGGCTCTGTCGGGCTCTGTCGGGCTCTGTCGGGCTCTACTGGGCTCTACTGGGCCCTGTCGGGCTCTGTCGGGCCCTGTCGGGCTCTGTCGGGCTCTGTCGGGCTCTGTCGGGCTCTACTGGGCTCTACTGGTATCTGTCGGGCTCTGTCGGGCTCTACTGGGCTCTACTGGGCTCTGTCGGGCTCTGTCGGGCCCTGTCGGGCCCTGTCGGGCTCTGTCGGGCTCTGTCGGGCTCTACTGGTCTCTGTCGGGCTCTGTCGGGCTCTGTTGGGCTCTGTCGGGCTCTACTGGGCTCTACTGGGCCCTGTCGGGCTCTGTCGGGCTCTGTCGGGCTCTGTCGGGCTCTACTGAGCTCTGTCGGGCTCTGTCGGGCCCTGTCGGGCCCTGTCGGGCTCTGTCGGGCCCTGTCGGGCCCTGTCGGGCTCTGTCGGGCTCTGTCGGGCTCTGTCGGGCTCTACTGGGCCCTGTCGGGCTCTGTCGGGCTCTGTCGGGCCCTGTCGGGCTCTGTCGGGCTCTACTGGGCCCTGTCGGGCCCTGTCGGGCCCTGTCGGGCTCTGTCGGGCTCTGTCGGGCTCTACTGGACCCTGTCGGGCTCTGTCGGGCTCTGTCGGGCCCTGTCGGGCTCTGTCGGGCTCTGTCGGGCCCTGTCGGGCTCTGTCGGGCTCTCCTGGGCCCTGTCGGGCCCTGTCGGGCTCTGTCGGGCTCTGTCGGGCTCTACTGGGCTAAACTGGGCTCTGTCGGGCCCTGTCGGGCCCTGTCGGGCTCTGTCGGGCTCTGTCGGGCTCTGTCGGGCTCTACTGGGCTCTACTGGGTTCTGTCGGGCTCTGTCGGGCTCTGTCGGGCCCTGTCGGGCTCTGTCGGGCTCTGTCGGGCTCTGTCGGGCTCTACTGGGCTCTGTCGGGCTCTGTCGGGCCCTGTCGGGCTCTGTCGGGCTCTGTCGGGCTCTGTCGGGCTCTACTGGGCCCTGTCGGGCTCTGTCGGGCTCTGTCGGGCTCTGTCGGGCCCTGTCGGGCTCTGTCGGGCTCTACTGGGCCCTGTCGGGCCCTGTCGGGCTCTGTCGGGCTCTGTCGGGCCCTGTCGGGCTCTGTCGGGCCCTGTCGGGCTCTGTCGGGCTCTGTCGGGCTCTACTGGGCCCTGTCGGGCTCTGTCGGGCTCTGTCGGGCCCTGTCGGGCTCTGTCGGGCTCTCCTGGGCCCTGTCGGGCCCTGTCGGGCTCTGTCGGGCTCTGTCGGGCTCTACTGGGCTAAACTGGGCTCTGTCGGGCCCTGTCGGGCCCTGTCGGGCTCTGTCGGGCTCTGTCGGGCTCTGTCGGGCTCTGTCGGGCTCTACTGGGCTCTACTGGGCTCTGTCGGGCTCTGTCGGGCTCTGTCGGGCTCTACTGGGCTCTACTGGGCTCTGTCGGGCTCTGTCGGGCCCTGTCGGGCCCTGTCGGGCTCTGTCGGGCTCTGTCGGGCTCTACTGGGCTCTACTGGGCTCTGTCGGGCTCTGTCGGGCCCTGTCGGGCTCTGTCGGGCTCTGTCGGGCTCTGTCGGGCTATGTCGGGCTCTGTCGGGCCCTGTCGGGCTCTGTCGGGCTCTGTCGGGCTCTGTCGGGCTCTGTCGGGCTCTACTTGTCTCTACTGTTCCATGTCGGGCCCTGTCTGGCTCTGTCGGGCCCTGTCGGGCCCTGTCGGTCTATGTCGGGCTCTGTCGGGCTCTGTCGGGCTCTACTGGGCTCTACTGGGCTCTGTCGGGCTCTGTCGGGCTCTACTGGGCCCTGTCGGGCCCTGTCGGGCTCTGTCGGGCTCTACTGGGCTCTGTCGGGCTCTGTCGGGCTCTGTCGGGCTCTGTCGGGCTCTACTGGGCTCTACTGGGCTCTGTCGGGCTCTGTCGGGCTCTGTCGGGCTCTACTGGGCTCTACTGGGCTCTGTCGGGCCCTGTCGGGCTCTGTCGGGCTCTGTCGGGCTCTGTCGGGCTCTACTGGGCTCTACTGGTCTCTATCGGGCTCTGTCGGGCTCTGTCGGGCTCTGTCGGGCTCTACTGGGCTCTGTCGGGCTCTGTCGGGCCCTGTCGGGCCCTGTCGGGCTCTGTCGGGCTCTGTCGGGCTCTACTGGGCTCTACTGGGCTCTGTCGGGCTCTGTCGGGCCCTGTCGGGCTCTGTCGGGCTCTGTCGGGCTCTGTCGGGCTCTACTTGTCTCTACTGTTCCCTGTCGGGTCCTGTCGGGCTCTGTCGGGCTCTGTCGGGCTCTGTCGGGCCCTGTCGGGCTCTGTCGGGCTCTGTAGGGCTCTGTCGGGCTCTGTCGGGCTCTGTCGCGCCCTGTCGGGCCCTGTCGGGTTCTGTCGGGCTCTGTCGGGCTCTGTCGGGCCCTCTCGGGCTCTGTCGGGCCCTCTCGGGCTCTGTCGGGCTCTGTCGGGCTCTGTCGGGCTCTGTCGGGCTCTACTGGGCTCTACTGGGCTCTGTCGGGCTCTGTCGGGCCCTGTCGGGCCCTGTCGGGCTCTGTCGGGCTCTGTCGGGCTCTGTCGGGCCGTGTCGGGCTCTATCAGGCTCTGTCGGGCTCTACTGGGCTCTACTGGGCTCTACTGGGCCCTGTCGGGCTCTGTCGGGCCCTATCGGGCCCTGTCGGGCCCTGTCGGGCTCTGTCGGGCTCTGTTGGGCTCTGTCGGGCTCTACTGGGCTCTGTCGGGCTCTGTCGGGCTCTGTCGGGCTCTACTGGGCCCTGTCGGGCCCTGTCGGGCTCTGTCGGGCTCTGTCGGGCTCTGTCGGGCTCTACTGGGCCCTGTCGGGCCCTGTTGGGCCCTGTCGGGCTCTGTCGGGCTCTGTCGGGCTCTACTGGGCCCTGTCGGGCCCTGTCGGGCTCTGTCGGGCTCTGTCGGGCTCTGTCGGGCTCTACTGGGCTCTGTCGGGATCTGTCGGGCTCTGTAGGGCTCTGTCGGGCTCTACTGGGCCCTGTCGGGCCCTGTCAAGCCCTGTCGGGCTCTGTCGGGCTCTGTCAGGCTCTGTCGGGCTCTACTGGGCCCTGTCGGGCTCTGTCGGGCCCTGTCGGGCTCTGTCGGGCTCTGTCGGGCTCTGTCGGGCTCTACTGGGCTCTGTCGGGCTCTGTCGGGCCCTGTCGGGCCCTGTCGGGCTCTGTCGGGCTCTGTCGGGCCCTGTCGGGCCCTGTCGGGCTCTGTCGGGCTCTGTCGGGCTCTATCGGGCTCTACTGGGCTCTGTCGGGCCCTGTCGGGCCCTGTCGGGCTCTGTCGGCCTCTGTCGGGCTCTACTGGGCTCTGTCGGGCTCTGTCGGGCTCTGTCGGGCTCTACTGGGCCCTGTCGGGCCCTGTCGGGCCCTGTCGGGCTCTGTTGGGCTCTACTGGGCCCTGTCGGGCCCTGTCGGGCTCTGTCGGGCTCTGTCGGGCTCTGTCGGGCTCTACTGGGCTCTTCTGGGCCCTGTCGGGCTCTGTCGGGCTCTACTGGGCCCTGTCAGGCCCTGTCGGGCTCTGTCGGGCTCTGTCGGGCTCTGTCGGGCTCTACTGGGCTGTTCTGGGCTCTGTCGGGCTCTGTCGGGCTCTACTGGGCCCTGTCGGGCCCTGTCGGGCTCTGTCGGGCCCTGTCGGGCTCTGTCGGGCTCTGTCGGGCCCTGTCGGGCTCTCTCGGGCTCTGTCGGGCTCTGTCGGGCTCTACTGGGCTCTGTCGGGATCTGTCGGGCTCTACTGGGCCCTGTCGGGCCCTGTCGGGCCCTGTCGGGCTCTGTCGGGCTCTACTGGGCTCTGTCGGGCTCTGTCGGGCTCTGTCGGGCCCTGTCGGGCTCTGTCGGGCTCTGTCGGGCCCTGTCGGGCTCTGTCGGGCTCTGTCGTGCTCTGTCGGGCTCTACTGGGCTCTGTCGGGCTCTGTCGGGCTCTGTCGGGCTCTACTGGGCCCTGTCGGGCTCTGTCGGGCTGTGTCGGGCCCTGTCGGGCCCTGTCGGGCTCTGTCGGGCTCTGTCGGGCTCTGTCGGGCTCTACTGGGCTCTGTCGGTCCCTGTCGGGCTCTGTCGGGCTCTGTCGGGCCCTGTCGGGCTCTGTCGGGCTCTGTCGGTCTCTACTGGGCCCTGTCGGGCTCTGTCGGGCGCTGTCGGGCCCTGTCGGGCCCTGTCGGGCTCTGTCGGGCTATGTCGGGCCCTGTCGGGCTCTGTCGGGCTCTACTGGGCCCTGTCGGGCCCTGTCGGGCTCTGTCGGGCTCTGTCGGGCCCTGTCGGGCTCTGTCGGGCTCTGTCGGGCTCTGTCGGGCTGTGTCGGGCTCTGTCGGGCTCTACTGGGCTCTACAGGGCTCTGTCGGGCTCTGTCGGGCTCTGTCGGGCTCTACTGTTCCCTGTCGGGCCCTGTCGGGCTCTGTCGGGCTCTGTCGGGCTCTGTCGGGCTCTACTGGGCTAAACTGGGCTCTGTCGTGCTCTACTGGGCCCTGTCGGGCTCTGTCGGGGTCTGTCGGGCTCTGTCGGGCCCTGTCGGGCCCTGTCGGGCTCTGTCGGGCCCTGTCGGGCTCTGTTGGGCCCTGTCGGGCCCTGTCGGGCTCTACTGGGCCCTGTCGGGCTCTGTCGGGCTCTGTCGGGCCCTGTCGGGCTCTGTCGGGCTCTGTCGGGCTCTATCGGGCTCTACTGGGCCATGTCGGGCCCTGTCGGGCTCTGTCGGGCCCTGTCGGGCTCTGTCGGGCTCTGTCGGGCCCTGTCGGGCCCTGTCGGGCCCTGTCGGGCTCTGTCGGGCTCTGTCGGGCTCTACTGGGCCCTGTCGGGCTCTGTCGGCCTCTGTCGGGCTCTGTCGGGCTCTACTGGGCCCTGTCGGGCTCTGTCAGGCTCTGTCGGGCCCTGTCGGGCCCTGTCGGGCTCTGTCAGGCTCTGTCGGGCTCTGTCGGGCTCTACTGGGCCCTGTTGGGCCCTGTCGGGCCCTGTCGGGCTATACTGGGCTCTACTGGGCTCTGTCGGGCTCTGTCGGGCTCTACTGGGCCCTGTCGGGCCCTGTCGGGCCCTGTCGGGCTATACTGGGCTCTACTGGGCTCTGTCGGGCCCTGTCGGGCCCTGTCGGGCTCTGTCGGGCTCTACTGGGCTCTGTTGGGCCCTGTCGGGCCCTGTCGGGCCCTGTCGGGCTCTGTCGGGCTCTACTGGGCCCTGTCGGGCTCTGTCGGGCTCTGTCGGGCCCTGTCGGGCTCTGTCGTGCTCTACTGGGCCCTGTCGGGCTCTGTCGGGCTCTGTCGGGCCCTGTCGGGCTCTGTCGGGCTCTGTCGGGCTCTGTCGGGCTCTACCGGGCTCTGTCGGGCTCTGTCGGGCTCTGTCGGGCCCTGTCGGGCCCTGTCGGGCCCTGTCGGGCTCTGTTGGGCTCTGTCGGGCTCTGCTGGGCTCTGTCGGGCTCTACTGGGCTCTACTGGGCCCTGTCGGGCTCTGTCGGGCTCTGTCGGGCTCTGTCGGGCTCTACTGGGCTCTGTCGGGCTCTGTCGGGCCCTGTCGGGCCCTGTCGGGCTCTGTCAGGCTCTGTCGGGCTCTGTCGGGCTCTACTGGGCTCTGTCGGGCTCTGTCGGGCTCTGTCGGGCTCTGTCGGGCTCTGTCGGGCTCTGTTGGGCTCTACTGGGCCCTGTCGGGCCCTGTCGGGCTCTGTCGGGCTCTGTCGGGCCCTGTCGAGGCCTGTCGGGCTCTGTCGGGCTCTACTGGGCCCTGTCGGTCCCTGTCGGGCTCTGTCGGGCTCTGTCGGGCTCTGTCGGGCCCTGTCGGGCTCTACTGGGCTAAACTGGGCTCTGTCGGGCCCTGTCGGGCCCTGTCGGGTCCTGTCGGGCTCGGTCGGGCTCTGTCGGGCTCTACTGGGCTCTGTCGGGCTCTGTCGGGCTCTGTCGGGCTCTGTCGGGCTCTACTGGGCTCTGTCGGGCTCTGTCGGGCTCTGTCGGGATCTACTGGGCTAAACTGGGCTCTGTCGGGCCCTGCCGGGCCCTGTCGGGCTCTATCGGGCTCTGTCGGGCTCTGTCGGGCTCTACTGGGCTCTACTGGGCTCTGTCGGGCTCTGTCGGGCTCTGTCGGGCTCTACTGGGCTCTGTCGGGCTCTGTCGGGCTCTGTCGGGCCCTGTCGGGCTCTGTCGGGCTCTGTCGGGCTCTACTGGGCTCTACTGGGCTCTGTCGGGCTCTGTCGGGCCCTGTCGGGCTCTGTCGGGCCCTGTCGGGCTCTGTCGGGCTCTGTCGGGCCCTGTCGGGCTCTGTCGGGCTCTATCGGGCCCTGTCGGGCTCTGTCGGGCTCTGTCGGGCTCTTCTGGGCTCTACTGTTCCCTGTCGGGCCCTGTCGGGCCCTTTCGGGCCCTGTCGCGCCCTGTCGGGCCCTGTCGGGCTCTACTGGGCTCTGTTGGGCTCTGTCAGGTCCTGTCGGGCCCTGTCGGGCTCTGTCGGGCTCTACTGGGCCCTGTCGGGCCCTGTCGGGCTCTGTCGGGCTCTGTCGGGCCCTGTCGGGCTCTGTCGGGCTCTGTCGGGCTCTGTCGGGCTGTGTCGGGCTCTGTCGGGCTCTACTGGGCTCTACAGGGCTCTGTCGGGCTCTGTCGGGCTCTGTCAGGCTCTACTGTTCCCTGTCGGGCCCTGTCGGGCTCTGTCGGGCTCTGTCGGGCTCTGTCGGGCTCTACTGGGCTAAACTGGGCTCTGTCGTGCTCTACTGGGCCCTGTCGGGCTCTGTCGGGGTCTGTCGGGCTCTGTCGGGCCCTGTCGGGCCCTGTCGGGCTCTGTCGGGCCCTGTCGGGCTCTGTTGGGCCCTGTCGGGCCCTGTCGGGCTCTACTGGGCCCTGTCGGGCTCTGTCGGGATCTGTCGGGCCCTGTCGGGCTCTGTCGGGCTCTGTCGGGCTCTATCGGGCTCTACTGGGCCCTGTCGGGCCCTGTCGGGCTCTGTCGGGCCCTGTCGGGCTCTGTCGGGCTCTGTCGGGCCCTGTCGGGCCCTGTCGGGCCCTGTCGGGCTCTGTCGGGCTCTGTCGGGCTCTACTGGGCCCTGTCGGGCTCTGTCGGCCTCTGTCGGGCTCTGTCGGGCTCTACTGGGCCCTGTCGGGCTCTGTCAGGCTCTGTCGGGCCCTGTCGGGCCCTGTCGGGCTCTGTCAGGCTCTGTCGGGCTCTGTCGGGCTCTACTGGGCCCTGTTGGGCCCTGTCGGGCCCTGTCGGGCTCTACTGGGCTCTACTGGGCTCTGTCGGGCTCTGTCGGGCTCTACTGGGCCCTGTCGGGCCCTGTCGGGCTCTGTCGGGCCCTGTCGGGCTCTGTCGGGCTCTGTCGGGCTCTACTGGGCTCTGTCGGGCTCTGTCGGGCTCTACTGGGCCCTGTCGGGCCCTGTCGGGCTCTGTCGGGCTCTACTGGGCTCTGTCGGGCTCTGTCGGGCTCTGTCGGGCTCTGTCGGGCTCTACTGGGCTCTGTCGGGCTCTGTTGGGCTCTGTCGGGCTCTGTCGGGCTCTACTGGGCCCTGACGGGCTCTGTCGGGCCCTGTCGGGCCCTGTCGGGCTCTGTCGGGCTCTGTCGGGCCCTGTCGGGCTCTGTCGGGCTCTGTCGGGCCCTGTCGGGCTCTACTGGGCTCTGTCGGGCTCTGTTGGGCTCTGTCGGGCTCTGTCGGGGTCTGTCGGGCTCTACTGGGCCCTGTCGGGCTCTGTCGGGCTCTGTCGGGCTCTGTCGGGCTCTGTCGGGCCCTGTCGGGCTCTGTCGGGCCCTGTCGGGCCCTGTCGGGCTCTGTCGGGCTCTGTCGGGCCCTGTCGGGCTCTGTCGGGCTCTGTCGGGGTCTACTGGGCTCTACTGGGCTCTGTCGGGCCCTGTCGGGCCCTGTCGGGCTCTGTCGGGCTCTACTGGGCTCTGTTGGGCCCTGTCGGGCCCTGTCGGGCCCTGTCGGGCTCTGTCGGGCTCTACTGGGCCCTGTCGGGCTCTGTCGGGCTCTGTCGGGCCCTGTCGGGCTCTGTCGTGCTCTACTGGGCCCTGTCGGGCTCTGTCGGGCTCTGTCGGGCCCTGTCGGGCTCTGTCGGGCTCTGTCGGGCTCTGTCGGGCTCTACCGGGCTCTGTCGGGCTCTGTCGGGCTCTGTCGGGCCCTGTCGGGCCCTGTCGGGCCCTGTCGGGCTCTGTTGGGCTCTGTCGGGCTCTGCTGGGCTCTGTCGGGCTCTACTGGGCTCTACTGGGCCCTGTCGGGCTCTGTCGGGCTCTGTCGGGCTCTGTCGGGCTCTACTGGGCTCTGTCGGGCCCTGTCGGGCCCTGTCGGGCCCTGTCGGGCTCTGTCAGGCTCTGTCGGGCTCTGTCGGGCTCTACTGGGCTCTGTCGGGCTCTGTCGGGCTCTGTCGGGCTCTGTCGGGCTCTGTCGGGCTCTGTTGGGCTCTACTGGGCCCTGTCGGGCCCTGTCGGGCTCTGTCGGGCTCTGTCGGGCCCTGTCGAGGCCTGTCGGGCTCTGTCGGGCTCTACTGGGCCCTGTCGGTCCCTGTCGGGCTCTGTCGGGCTCTGTCGGGCTCTGTCGGGCCCTGTCGGGCTCTACTGGGCTAAACTGGGCTCTGTCGGGCCCTGTCGGGCCCTGTCGGGTCCTGTCGGGCTCGGTCGGGCTCTGTCGGGCTCTACTGGGCTCTGTCGGGCTCTGTCGGGCTCTGTCGGGCTCTGTCGGGCTCTACTGGGCTCTGTCGGGCTCTGTCGGGCTCTGTCGGGATCTACTGGGCTAAACTGGGCTCTGTCGGGCCCTGCCGGGCCCTGTCGGGCTCTATCGGGCTCTGTCGGGCTCTACTGGGCTCTACTGGGCTCTACTGGGCTCTGTCGGGCTCTGTCGGGCTCTGTCGGGCTCTACTGGGCTCTGTCGGGCTCTGTCGGGCTCTGTCGGGCCCTGTCGGGCTCTGTCGGGCTCTGTCGGGCTCTACTGGGCTCTACTGGGCTCTGTCGGGCTCTGTCGGGCCCTGTCGGGCTCTGTCGGGCCCTGTCGGGCTCTGTCGGGCTCTGTCGGGCCCTGTCGGGCTCTGTCGGGCTCTATCGGGCCCTGTCGGGCTCTGTCGGGCTCTGTCGGGCTCTTCTGGGCTCTACTGTTCCCTGTCGGGCCCTGTCGGGCCCTTTCGGGCCCTGTCGCGCCCTGTCGGGCCCTGTCGGGCTCTACTGGGCTCTGTTGGGCTCTGTCAGGTCCTGTCGGGCCCTGTCGGGCTCTGTCGGGCTCTACTGGGCCCTGTCGGGCTCTGTCGGGCTCTGTCGGGCCCTGTCGGGCTCTGTCGTGCTCTACTGGGCCCTGTCGGGCTCTGTCGGGCTCTGTCGGGCCCTGTCGGGCTCTGTCGGGCTCTGTCGGGCTCTGTCGGGCTCTACCGGGCTCTGTCGGGCTCTGTCGGGTTCTGTCGGGCTCTGTCGGGCCCTGTCGGGCCCTGTCGGGCCCTGTCGGGCCCTGTCGGGCTCTGTCGGGCTCTGTCGGGCTCTACTGGGCTCTGTCGGGCTCTACTGGGCTCTACTGGGCCCTGTCGGGCTCTGTCGGGCCCTGTCGGGCTCTGTCGGGCTCTGTCGGGCTGTACTGGGCTCTTTCGGGCCCTGTCGGGCCCTGTCGCGCTCTGTCGGGCTCTGTCGGGCTCTACTGGGCTCTGTCGGGCTCTGTCGCGCTCTACTGGGCTCTGTCGGGCTCTGTCGGGCTCTGTCGGGCTCTGTTGGGCTCTACTGGGCCCTGTCGGGCCCTGTCGGGCTCTGTCGGGCTCTGTCGGGCCCTGTCGGGCCCTGTCGGGCTCTGTCGGGCTCTACTGGGCCCTGTCGGGCCCTGTCGGGCTCTGTCGGGCTCTGTCGGGCCCTGTCGGGCTCTACTGGGCTAAACTGGGCTCTGTCGGGCCCTGTCGGGCCCTGTCGGGTCCTGTCGGGCTCGGTCGGGCTCTGTCGGGCTCTACTGGGCTCTGTCGGGCTCTGTCGGGCTCTGTCGGGCTCTACTGGGCTCTGTCGGGCTCTGTCGGGCTCTGTCGGGCTCTACTGGGCTAAACTGGGCTCTGTCGGGCCCTGCCGGGCCCTGTCGGGCTCTATCGGGCTCTGTCGGGCTCTGTCGGGCTCTGTCGGGCTCTACTGGGCTCTGCTGGGCTCTGTCGGGCTCTGTCGGGCTCTACTGGGCTCTGTCGGGCTCTGTCGGGCTCTGTCGGGCTCTGTCGGGCCCTGTCGGGCTCTGTCGGGCTCTGTCGGGCTCTACTGGGCTCTACTGGGCTCTGTTGGGCTCTGTCGGGCCCTGTCGGGCTCTGTCGGGCCCTGTCGGGCTCTGTCGGGCTCTGTCGGGCCCTGTCGGGCTCTGTCGGGCTCTACTGGGCTCTACTGTTCCCTGTCGGGCCCTGTCGGGCTCTGTCGGGTTCTGTCGGGCCCTGTCGGGCTCTGTCGGGCTCTGTCGGGCTCTGTCGGGCCCTGTCGGGCTCTGTCAGGCTCTGTCGGGCTCAACTGGGCGCTACTGTTCCCTGTCGGGCTCTGTCGGGCTCTGTCGGGCTCTGTCGGGCTCTACTGGGCTCTACTGTTCCCTGTCGGGCCCTGTCGGGCCCTGTCGGGCTCTGTCGGGCTCTGTCGGGCTCTGTCGGGCTCTACTGGGCTCTACTGTTCCCTGTCGGGCCCTGTCGGGCCATGTCGGGCTCTGTCGGGCTCTGTCGGGCTCTATCGGGCTCTACTGGGCCCTGTCGGGCCCTGTCGGGCTCTGTCGGGCCCTGTCGGGCCCTGTCGGGCCCTGTCGGGCTCTGTCGGGCTCTGTCGGGCTCTGTCGGGCTCTACTGGGCCCTGTCGGGCTCTGTCGGCCTCTGTCGGGCTCTGTCGGGCTCTACTGGGCCCTGTCGGGCTCTGTCGGGCTCTGTCGGGCCCTGTCGGGCCCTGTCGGGCTCTGTCAGGCTCTGTCGGGCTCTGTCGAGCTCTACTGGGCGCTGTTGGGCCCTGTCGGGCCCTGTCGGGCTCTACTGGGCTCTACTGGGCTCTGTCGGGCTCTGTCGGGCTCTACTGGGCCCTGTCGGGCCCTGTCGGGCCCTGTCGGGCTCTGTCGGGCCCTGTCGGGCCCTGTCGGGCTCTGTCGGGCTCTGTCGGGCTCTACTGGGCTCTACTGGGCTCAGTCGGGCTCTACTGGGCCCTGTCGGGCCCTGTCGGGCCCTGTCGGGCTCTGTCGGGCTCTACTGGGCTCTGTCGGGCTCTGTCGGGCTCTGTCGGGCTCTGTCGGGCTCTACTGGGCTCTGTCGGGCTCTGTCGGGCTCTGTCGGGCTCTGTCGGGCTCTACTGGGCCCTGACGGGCTCTGTCGGGCCCTGTCGGGCTCTGTCGGGCTCTGTCGGGCCCTGTCGGGCTCTGTCGGGCTCTGTCGGGCTCTGTCGGGCCCTGTCGGGCTCTGTCGGGCTCTGTCGGGCTCTGTCGGGCTCTGTCGGGCTCTACTGGGCTCTGTCGGGCTCTGTTGGGCTCTGTCGGGCTCTGTCGGGGTCTGTCGGGCTCTACTGGGCCCTGTCGGGCTCTGTCGGGCTCTGTCGGGCTCTGTCGGGCCCTGTCGGGCTCTGTCGGGCCCTGTCGGGCCCTGTCGGGCTCTGTCGGGCTCTGTCGGGCCCTGTCGGGCTCTGTCGGGCTCTGTCGGGGTCTACTGGGCTCTACTGGGCTCTGTCGGGCCCTGTCGGGCCCTGTCGGGCTCTGTCGGGCTCTGTCGGGCCCTGTCGGGCTCTGTCGGGCTCTGTCGGGCTCTTCTGGGCTCTACTGTTCCCTGTCGGGCCCTGTCGGGCCCTGTCGGGCTCTGTCGGGCTCTACTGGGCTCTGTCGGGCCCTGTCGGGCCCTGTCGGGCCCTGTCGGGCTCTGTCGGGCTCTACTGGGCCCTGTCGGGCTCTGTCGGGCCCTGTCGGGCTCTGTCGTGCTCTACTGGGCCCTGTCGGGCTCTGTCGGGCTCTGTCGGGTCCTGTCGGGCTCTGTCGGGCTCTGTCGGGCTCTGTCGGGCTCTACCGGGCTCTGTCGGGCTCTGTCGGGTTCTGTCGGGCTCTGTCGGGCCCTGTCGGGCCCTGTCGGGCCCTGTCGGGCTCTGTCGGGCTCTGTCGGGCTCTACTGGGCTCTGTCGGGCTCTACTGGGCTCTACTGGGCCCTGTCGGGCTCTGTCGGGCTCTGTCGGGCTCTGTCGGGCTCTACTGGGCTCTGTCGGGCCCTGTCGGGCCCTGTCGGGCTCTGTCGGGCTCTGTCGGGCTCTGTCGGGCTCTACTGGGCTCTGTCGGGCTCTGTCGGGCTCTACTGGGCTCTGTCGGGCTCTGTCGGGCTCTGTCGGGCTCTGTTGGGCTCTACTGGGCCCTGTCGGGCCCTGTCAGGCTCTGTCGGGCTCTGTCGGGCCCTGTCGGGCCCTGTCGGGCTCTGTCGGGCTCTACTGGGCCCTGTCGGGCCCTGTCGGGCTCTGTCGGGCTCTGTCGGGCTCTGTCGGGCCCTGTCGGGCTCTACTGGGCTAAACTGGGCTCTGTCGGGCCCTGTCGGGCCCTGTCGGGTCCTGTTGGGCTCGGTCGGGCTCTGTCGGGCTCTGTCGGGCTCTGTCGGGCTCTGTCGGGCTCTACTGGGCTCTGTCGGGCTCTGTCGGGCTCTACTGGGCTAAACTGGGCTCTGTCGGGCCCTGCCGGGCCCTGTCGGGCTCTATCGGGCTCTGTCGGGCTCTGTTGGGCTCTACTGGGCTCTACTGGGCTCTGTCGGGCTCTGTCGGGCTCTGTCGGGCTCTACTGGGCTCTGTCGGGCTCTGTCGGGCTCTGTCGGGCCCTGTCGGGCCCTGTCGGGCTCTGTCGGGCTCTGTCGGGCTCTACTGGGCTCTACTGGGCTCTGTCGGGCTCTGTCGGGCCCTGTCGGGCCCTGTCGGGCCCTGTCGGGCTCTGTCGGGCTCTGTCGGGCCCTGTCGGGCCCTGTCGGGCCCTGTCGGGCTCTGTCGGGCTCTGTCGGGCTCTACTGGGCTCTACTGTTCCCTGTCGGGCCCTGTCGGGCTCTGTCGGGCTCTGTCGGGCTCTGTCGGGCTCTGTCGGGCCCTGTCGGGCTCTGTCGGGCTCTACTGGGCTCTACTGGGTTCTGTCGGGACCTGTCGGGCTCTGTCGGGCTCTGTCGGGCTCTGTCGGGCCCTGTCGGGCTCTGTCAGGCTCTGTCGGGCTCTACTGGGCTCTACTGTTCCCTGTCGGGCTCTGTCGGGCTCTGTCGGGCTCTGTCGGGCTCTACTGGGCTCTACTGTTCCCTGTCGGGCCCTGTCGGGCCCTGCCGGGCCCTGTCGGGCTCTGTCGGGCTCTGTCGGGCTCTGTCGGGCTCTACTGGGCTCTACTGTTCCCTGTCGGGCCCTGTCGGGCCATGTCGGGCTCTGTCGGGCTCTGTCGGGCCCTGTCGGGCTCTACTGGGCTCTGTCGGGCTCTACTGGGCTCTACTGGGCTCTGTAGGGCTCTGTCGAGCTCTGTCGGGCTCTACTAGGCTCTACTGGGCTCTACTGTTCCCTGTCGGGCCCTGCCGGGCTCTGTCGGGCTCTGTCGGGCTCTGTCGCGCCCTGTCGGGCCCTGTCGGGCTCTGTCGGGCTCTGTCAGGCTCTACTGGGCTCTACTGGGCTCTGTCGGGCTCTGTCGGGCCCTGTCGGTCTCTGTCGGGCTCTGTCGGGCTCTGTCGGGCTCTAGTGGGCTCTACTGGGCTCTGTCGGGCCCTGTCGGGCTCTGTCGGGCTCTGTCGGGCTCTGTCGGGCTCTACTGGGCTAAACTGGGCTCTGTCGGGCCCTGTCGGGCCCTGTCGGGCTCTGTCGGGCTCTGTCGGGCTCTGTCGGGCTCTACTGGGCTAAATTGGGCTCTGTCGGGCCCTGTCGGGCCCGGTCGGGCTCTGTCGGGCTCTGTCAGGCTCTGTCGGGCTCTACTGGGCTCTACTGGGCTCTGTCGGGCTCTGTCGGGCTCTGTCGGGCTCTACTGGGCTCTACTGGGCTCTGTCGGGCTCTGTCGGGCTCTGTCGGGCCCTGTCGGGCCCTGTCGGGCTCTGTCGGGCTCTACTGGGCTCTACTCGGCTCTGTCGGGCTCTGTCGGTCCCTGTCGGGCTCTGTCGGGCTCTGTCGGGCTCTGTCGGGCCCTGTCGGTCTCTGTCGGGCCCTGTCGGGCCCTGTCGGGCTCTGTCGGGCTCTGTCGGGCTCTGTCGGGCTCTACTTGTCTCTACTGTTCCCTGTCGGGCCCTGTCGGGCTCTGTCGGGCTCTGTCGGGCTCTGTCGGGCCCTGTCGGGCTCTGTCGGGCTCTGTCGGGCTCTACTGGGCTCTACTGGGCTCTGTCGGGCCCTGTCGGGCTCTGTCGGGCTCTGTCGGGCTCTACTGGGCTCTACTGGGCTCTGTCGGGCTCCGTCGGGCCCTGTCGGGCTCTGTCGGGCTCTGTCGGGCTCTACTGGGCTCTACTGTTCCCTGTCGGGCCCTGTCGGGCCCTGTCGGGCTCTGTCGGGCTCTGTCGGGCTCTACTGGGCTCTGTCGGGCTCTGTCGGGCTCTGTCGGGCTCTACTGGGCTCTACTGGGCTCTACTGTTCCCTGTCGGGCCCTGTCGGGCTCTGTCGGGCCCTGTCGGGCTCTGTCGGGCTCTGTCGGGCTCTACTGGGCTCTACTGGGCTCTGTCGGGCTCTGTCGGGCCCTGTCGGGCTATGTCGGGCTCTGTCGGGCTCTGTCGGGCCCTGTCGGGCTCTGTCGGGCTCTGTCGGGCTCTACTGGGCTCTACTGGGCTCTGTCGGGCCCTGTCGGGCCCTGTCGGGCTCTGTCGGGCTCTGTCGGGCTCTGTCGGGCTCTACTGGGCTCTGTCGGGCTCTGTCGGGCTCTGTCGGGCTCTGTCGGGCTCTGTCGGGCACTACTGGGCCCTGTCGGGTTCTGTCGGGCTCTGTCGGGCTCTGTCGGGCTCTGTCGGGCTCTACTGGGCTCTGTCGGGCTCTGTCGGGCTCTGTCGGGCCCTGTCGGGCCCTGTCGGGCTCTGTCGGGCTCTGTCGGGCTCTACTGGGCTCTACTGGGCTCTGTCGGGCTCTGTCGGGCCCTGTCGGGCTCTGTCGGGCCCTGTCGGGCTCTGTCGGGCTCTGTCGGGCCCTGTCGGGCCCTGTCGGGCTCTGTCGGGCTCTGTCGGGCTCTGTCGGGCTCTACTGGGCTCTACTGTTCCCTGTCGGGCCCTGTCGGGCTCTGTCGGGCTCTGTCGGGCTCTGTCGGGCTCTGTCGGGCCCTGTCGGGCTCTGTCGGGCTCTACTGGGCTCTACTGGGTTCTGTCGGGACCTGTCGGGCTCTGTCGGGCTCTGTCGGGCTCTGTCGGGCCCTGTCGGGCTCTGTCAGGCTCTGTCGGGCTCTACTGGGCTCTACTGTTCCCTGTCGGGCTCTGTCGGGCTCTGTCGGGCTCTGTCGGGCTCTACTGGGCTCTACTGTTCCCTGTCGGGCCCTGTCGGGCCCTGTCGGGCCCTGTCGGGCTCTGTCGGGCTCTGTCGGGCTCTGTCGGGCTCTACTGGGCTCTACTGTTCCCTGTCGGGCCCTGTCGGGCCATGTCGGGCTCTGTCGGGCTCTGTCGGGCCCTGTCGGGCTCTACTGGGCTCTGTCGGGCTCTACTGGGCTCTACTGGGCTCTGTAGGGCTCTGTCGAGCTCTGTCGGGCTCTACTAGGCTCTACTGGGCTCTACTGTTCCCTGTCGGGCCCTGCCGGGCTCTGTCGGGCTCTGTCGGGCTCTGTCGGGCCCTGTCGGGCCCTGTCGGGCTCTGTCGGGCTCTGTCAGGCTCTACTGGGCTCTACTGGGCTCTGTCGGGCTCTATCGGGCCCTGTCGGGCTCTGTCGGGCTCTGCCGGGCTCTGTCGGGCTCTAGTGGGCTCTACTGGGCTCTGTCGGGCCCTGTCGGGCTCTGTCGGGCTCTGTCGGGCTCTGTCGGGCTCTACTGGGCAAAACTGGGCTCTGTCGGGCCCTGTCGGGCCCTGTCGGGCTCTACTGGGCTCTACTGGGCTCTGTCGGGCTCTGTCGGGCTCTGTCGGGCCCTGTCGGGCCCTGTCGGGCTCTACTGGGCTAAATTGGGCTCTGTCGGGCCCTGTCGGGCCCGGTCGGGCTCTGTCGGGCTCTGTCGGGCTCTGTCGGGCTCTACTGGGCTCTACTGGGCTCTGTCGGGCTCTGTCGGGCTCTGTCGGGCTCTACTGGGCTCTACTGGGCTCTGTCGGGCTCTGTCGGGCTCTGTCGGGCCCTGTCGGGCCCTGTCAGGCTCTGTCGGGCTCTACTGGGCTCTACTGGGCTCTGTCGGGCTCTGTCGGTCCCTGTCGGGCTCTGTCGGGCTCTGTCGGGCTCTGTCGGGCTCTGTCGGGCCCTGTCGGTCTCTGTCGGGCCCTGTCGGGCCCTGTCGGGCTCTGTCGGGCTCTGTCGGGCTCTGTCGGGCTCTACTTGTCTCTACTGTTCCCTGTCGGGCCCTGTCGGGCTCTGTCGGGCTCTGTCGGGCTCTGTCGGGCCCTGTCGGGCTCTGTCGGGCTCTGTCGGGCTCTACTGGGCTCTACTGGGCTCTGTCGGGCCCTGTCGGGCTCTGTCGGGCTCTGTCGGGCTCTACTGGGCTCTACTGGGCTCTGTCGGGCTCCGTCGGGCTCTGTCGGGCTCTGTCGGGCTCTACTGGGCTCTACTGTTCCCTGTCGGGCCCTGTCGGGCCCTGTCGGGCTCTGTCGGGCTCTGTCGGGCTCTACTGGGCTCTGTCGGGCTCTGTCGGGCTCTGTCGGGCTCTACTGGGCTCTACTGGGCTCTACTGTTCCCTGTCGGGCCCTGTCGGGCTCTGTCGGGCCCTGTCGGGCTCTGTCGGGCTCTGTCGGGCTCTACTGGGCTCTACTGGGCTCTGTCGGGCTCTGTCGGGCCCTGTCGGGCTCTGTCGGGCTCTGTCGGGCTCTGTCGGGCCCTGTCGGGCTCTGTCGGGCTCTGTCGGGCTCTACTGGGCACTACTGGGCTCTGTCGGGCCCTGTCGGGCCCTGTCGGGCCCTGTCGGGCTCTGTCGGGCTCTGTCGGGCTCTGTCGGGCTCTACTGGGCTCTGTCGGGCTCTGTCGGGCTCTGTCGGGCTCTACTGGGCCCTGTCGGGTTCTGTCGGGCTCTCTCGGGCTCTGTCGGGCTCTGTCGGGCTCTACTGGGCTCTGTCGGGCTCTGTCGGGCCCTGTCGGGCCCTGTCGGGCTCTGTCGGGCTCTGTGGGGCCCTGTCGGGCTCTACTGGGCTCTGTCGGGATCTACTGGGCTCTACTGGGCTCTGTCGGACTCTGTCGGGCTCTCTCGGGCTCTACTAGGCTCTACTGGGCTCTACTGTTCCATGTCGGGCCCTGCCGTGCTCTGTCGGGCTCTGTCGGGCTCTGTCGGGCTCTTCTGGGATCTACTGGGCTCTGTCGGGCCCTGTCGGGCTCTGTCGGGCTCTGTCGGGCTCTGTCGGGCTATGTCGGGCTCTACTGGGCTAAACTGGGCTCTACTAGGCCCTGTCGGGCCCTGTCGGGCCCTGTCGGGCTCTGTCGGGCTCTGTCGGGCTCTGTCGGGCTCTACTGGGATCTACTGGGCTCTGTCGGGCCCTGTCGGGCTCTGTCGGGCTCTGTCGGGCTCTGTCGGGCTATGTCGGGCTCTACTGGGCTAAACTGGGCTCTGTCGGGCCCTGTCGGGCCCTGTCGGGCTCTTTCGGGCTCTGTCGGGCTCTGTCGGGCTCTGTCGGGCTCTACTGGGCTAAACTGGGCCCTGTCGGGCCCTGTCGGGCCCGGTCGGGCTCTGTCGGGCTCTGTCGGGCCCTGTCGGGCCCTGTCGGGCTCTACTGGGCTCTACTGGGCTCTGTCGGGCTCTGTCGGGCTCTGTCGGGCTCTACTGGGCTCTACTGGGCTCTGTCGGGCTCTGTCGGGCTCTGTCGGGCCCTGTCGGGCTCTGTCGGGTTCTGTCGGGCTATACTGGGCTCTACTGGGCTCTGTCGGGCTCTGTCGGTCCCTGTCGGGCTCTGTCGGGCTCTGTCGGGCTCTGTCGGGCCCTGTCGGTCTCTGTCGGGCCCTGTCGGGCTCTGTCGGGCTCTACTTGTCTCTACTGTTCCCTGTCGGGCCCTGTCGGGCTCTGTCGGGCTCTGTCGGGCTCTGTCGGGCCCTGTCGGGCTCTGTCGGGCTCTGTCGGGCTCTACTGGGCTCTACTGGGCTCTGTCGGGCCCTGTCGGGCCCTGTCGGGCTCTGTCGGGCTCTGTCGGGCCCTGTCGGGCTCTGTCGGGCTCTGTCGGGCCCTGTCGGGCTCTGTCGGGCTCTGTCGGGCTCTACTGGGCTCTACTGTTCCCTGTCGGGCCCTGTCGGGCCCTGTCGGGCTCTGTCGGGCTCTGTCGGGCTCTACTGGGCTCTGTCGGGCTCTGTCGGGCTCTGTCGGGCTCTACTGGGCTCTACTGGGCTCTACTGTTCCCTGTCGGGCCCTGTCGGGCTCTGTCGGGCCCTGTCGGGCCCTGTCGGGCTCTGTCGGGCTCTACTGGGCCCTGTCGGGCTCTGTCGGGCTCTGTCGGGCTCTGTCGGGCTGTATTGGGCCCTGTCGGGCCCTGTCGGGCCCTGTCGGGCTCTGTCGGGCTCTACTGGGCCCTGTCGGGCCCTGTCGGGCCCTGTCGGGCTCTGTCGGGCTCTGTCGGGCTCTGTCGGGCTCTACTGGGCTCTACTGGGCTCTGTCGGGCTCTGTCGGGCTCTACTGGGCCCTGTCGGGCCCTGTCGGGCTCTGTCGGGCTCTGTCGGGCTCTGTCGATCTCTACTGGGCCCTGTCGGGCCCTGTCGGGCTCTGTCGGGCCCTGTCGGGCTCTGTCGGGCTCTACTGGGCTCTACTGGGCTCTGTCAGGCTCTGTCGGGCTCTGTCGGGCCCTGTTGGGCTCTGTCGGGCTCTGTCGGGCTCTACTGGGCTCTACTGGGCTCTGTCGGGCTCTGTCGGGCCCTGTCGGGCTCTGTCGGGCTCTGTCGGGCTCTGTCGGGCCCTGTCGGGCTCTGTCGGGCTCTGTCGGGCTCTGTCGGGCTCTACTTGTCTCTACTGTTCCCAGTCGGACTCTGTCGGGCTCTGTCGGGCTCTGTCGGGCTCTGTCGGGCCCTGTCGGGCTCTGTCGGGCTCTGTCGGGCTCTGTCGGGCCCTGTCGGGCTCTGTCGGGCTCTGTCGGGCTCTGTCGGGCCCTGTCGGGCTCTGTCGGGCTCTGTCGGGCTCTACTGGGCTCTAGTGTTCCCTGTCGGGCCCTGTCGGGCTCTGTCGGGCTCTGTCGGGCTCTACTGGGCTCTGTCGGGCTCTGTTGGGCTCTGTCGGGCTCTGTCGGGGTCTGTCGGGCTCTACTGGGCCCTGTCGGGCTCTGTCGGGCTCTGTCGGGCCCTGTCGGGCTCTGTCGGGCCCTGTCGGGCTCTGTCGGGCTCTGTCGGGCTCTGTCGGGCCCTGTCGGGCTCTGTCGGGCTCTGTCGGGGTCTACTGGGCTCTACTGGGCTCTGTCGGGCTCTGTCGGGCCCTGTCGGGCTCTGTCGGGCTCTGTCGGGCTCTGTCGGGCCCTGTCGGGCTCTGTCGGGCTCTGTCGGGCTCTGTCGGGCTCTACTTGTCTCTACTGTTCCCAGTCGGACTCTGTCGGGCTCTGTCGGGCTCTGTCGGGCTCTGTCGGGCCCTGTCGGGCTCTGTCGGGCTCTGTCGGGCTCTGTCGGGCCCTGTCGGGCTCTGTCGGGCTCTGTCGGGCTCTGTCGGGCCCTGTCGGGCTCTGTCGGGCTCTGTCGGGCTCTACTGGGCTCTAGTGTTCCCTGTCGGGCCCTGTCGGGCTCTGTCGGGCTCTGTCGGGCTCTACTGGGCTCTGTCGGGCTCTGTTGGGCTCTGTCGGGCTCTGTCGGGGTCTGTCGGGCTCTACTGGGCCCTGTCGGGCTCTGTCGGGCTCTGTCGGGCCCTGTCGGGCTCTGTCGGGCCCTGTCGGGCTCTGTCGGGCTCTGTCGGGCTCTGTCGGGCCCTGTCGGGCTCTGTCGGGCTCTGTCGGGGTCTACTGGGCTCTACTGGGCTCTGTCAGGCCCTGTCGGGCCCTGTCGGGCTCTGTCGGGCTCTGTCGGGCCCTGTCGGGCTCTGTCGGGCTCTGTCGGGCTCTTCTGGGCTCTACTGTTCCCTGTCGGGCCCTGTCGGGCCCTTTCGGGCCCTGTCGGGCCCTGTCGGGCTCTGTCGGGCTCTACTGGGCTGTGTTGGGCTCTGTCGGGCCCTGTCGGGCCCTGTCGTGCTCTGTCGGGCTCTACTGGGCCCTGTCGGGCTCTGTCGGGCTCTGTCGGGCCCTGTCGGGCACTGTCGTGCTCTACTGGGCCCTGTCAGGCTCTGTCGGGCTCTGTCGGGCCCTGTCGGGCTCTGTCGGGCTCTGTCGGGCTCTGTCGGGCTCTACCGGACTCTGTCGGGCTCTGTCGGGTTCTGTCGGGCTCTGTCGGGCTCTGTCGGGCTCTGTCGGGCCCTGTCGGGCCCTGTCGGGCTCTGTCGGGCTCTGTCGGGCTCTGTCGGGCTCTACTGGGCTCTGTCGGGCTCTACTGGGCTCTACTGGGCCCTGTCGGGCTCTGTCGGGCTCTGTCGGGCTCTGTCGGGCTCTACTGGGCTCTATCGGGCCCTGTCGGGCTCTGTCGGGCTCTGTCGGGCTCTGTCGGGCTCTGTCGGGCTCTACTGGGCTCTGTCGGGCTCTGTCGGGCTCTGTCGGGCTCTGTTGGGCTCTACTAGGCCCTGTCGGGCCCTGTCAGGCTCTGTCGGGCTCTACTGGGCCCTGTCGGGCCCTGTCGGGCTCTGTCGGGCTCTGTCGGGCCCTGTCGGGCTCTACTGGGCTAAACTGGGCTCTGTCGGGCCCTGTCGGGCCCTGTCGGGTCCTGTCGGGCTCGGTCGGGCTCTGTCGGGCTCTACTGGGCTCTGTCGGGCTCTGTCGGGCTCTGTCGGGCTCTACTGGGCTCTGTCGGGCTCTGTCGGGCTCTGTCGGGCTCTACTGGGCTAAACTGGGCTCTGTCGGGCCCTGCCGGGCCCTGTCGGGCTCTATCGGGCTCTGTCGGGCTCTGTCGGGCTCTACTGGGCTCTACTGGGCTCTGTCGGGCTCTGTCGGGCTCTGTCGGGCTCTACTGGGCTCTGTCGGGCTATGTCGGGCTCTGTCGGGCCCTGTCGGGCTCTGTCGGGCTCTGTCGGGCTCTACTGGGCTCTACTGGGCTCTGTCGGGCTCTGTCGGGCCCTGTCGGGCTCTGGCGGGCCCTGTCGGGCTCTGTCGGGCTCTGTCGGGCTCTGTTGGGCCCTGTCGGGCTCTG
Organism: Caloenas nicobarica; assembly: GCF_036013445.1. Lineage (NCBI taxonomy): Eukaryota > Metazoa > Chordata > Aves > Columbiformes > Columbidae > Caloenas > Caloenas nicobarica. The sequence goes on from NW_027016975.1 coordinate 287,627, forward strand.
TCGGGCTCTGTCGGGCTCTTCTGGGCTCTACTGTTCCCTGTCGGGCCCTGTCGGGCCCTGTCGGGCTCCGTCGGGCTCTACTGGGCTCTGTCGGGCTATGTCGGGCTCTGTCGGGCCCTGTCGGGCTCTGTCGGGCTCTGTCGGGCTCTGTCGGGCTCTACTGGGCTCTGTCGGGCTATGTCGGGCTCTGTCGGGCCCTGTCGGGCTCTGTCGGGCTCTGTCGGGCTCTACTGGGCTCTACTGGGCTCTGTCGGGCTCTGTCGGGCCCTGTCGGGCTCTGTCGGATCTGTCGGGCTCTGTCGGGCTCTGTCGGGCTCTGTAGGGCTCTACTGGGCCCTGTCGGGCCCTGTCGGGCTCTATCGGGCTCTGTCGGGCTCTGTCGGGCCCTGTCGGGCTCTGTCGGTCCCTGTCGGGCCCTGTCGGGCTCTGTCGGGCTCTGTCGGGCTCTGTCGGGCCATGTCGGGCTCTGTTGGGCTCTACTGGGCCCTGTCGGGCCCTGTCGGGCCCTGTCGGGCTCTGTCGGGCCCTGTCGGGCCCTGTCGGGCTCTGTCGGGCTCTGTCGAGCTCTACTGGGCTCTGTCGGGCTTTGTCAGGCTCTGTCGGGCTCTGTCGGGCTCTGTCGGGCTCTGTCGGGCCCTGTCGCGCTCTGTCGGGCTCTGTCGGGCTCTGTCGGGCTCTGTCGGGCCCTGTCGGGCCCTGTCGGCCTCTGTCGGGCTCTGTCGGGCTCTGTTCGGCTCTGTCGGGCTCTGTCGGGCTCTACTGGGCTCTGTCGGGTTCTACTGGGCTCTACTGGGCCCTGTCGGGCTCTGTCGGGCTCTGTCGGGCCCTGTCGGGCCCTGTCGGGCCCTGTGGGGCTCTGTCGGGTTCTGTCGGGCTCTGTCGGGCTCTACTGGGCCCTGTCGGGCCCTGTCGGGCCCTGTCGGGCTCTGTCGGGCTCTACTGGGCCCTGTCGGGCTCTGTCGGGCCCTGTCGGGCTCTGTCGGGCTCTGTCGGGCTCTGTCGGAGTCTACTGGGCTCTAGTGTTCCCTGTCGGGCCCTGTCGGGCTCTGTCGGGCTCTGTCGGGCCCTGTCGGGCCCTGTCGGGCTCTGTCGGGCTCTGTCGGGCTCTACTGGGCCCTGTCGGGCTCTGTCGGGCCCTGTCGGGCTCTGTCGGGCTCTGTAGGGCTCTGTCGGGCTCTACTGGGCTCTAGTGTTCCCTGTCGGGCCCTGTCTGGCTCTGTCGGGCCCTGTCGGGCCCTGTGGGGCTCTGTCGGGCTCTGTCGGGTTCTGTAGGGCTCTGTCGGGCCCTGTCGGGCTCTGTCGGGCTCTGTCGGGCTCTGTCGGGCTCTACTGGGCTCTACTGTTCCCTGTCGGGCCCTGTCGGGCTCTGTCGGGTTCTGTCGGGCTCTGTCGGGCTCTGCCGGGCCCTGTCGGGCTCTGTCGGGCTCTGTCGGGCTCTGTCGGGGTCTACTGGGCCCTGTCGGTCCCTGTCGGGCCCTGTCGGGCTCTGTCGGGCTCTACTGGGCCCTGTCGGGCTCTGTCGGGCCCTGTCGGGCCCTGTCGGGCTCTGTCGGGCCCTGTCGGGCTCTGTCGGGCTCTACTGGGCCCTGTCGGGCTCTGTCGGGCCCTGTCGGGCTCTGTCGGGCTCTGTCGGGCTCTGTCGGGCTCTACTGGGCTCTACTGTTCCCTGTCGGGCCCTGTCGGGCTCTGTCGGGCTCTGTCGGGCTCTGTCGGGCTCTACTGGGCTCTGTCGGGCTCTGTCGGGCTCTGTCGGGCTCTGTCGGGCTCTACTGGGCTCTGTCGGGCTCTGTCGGGCTCTGTCGGGCTCTAGAGGGCTAAACTGGGCCGTGTCGGGCTCTGTCGGGCCCTGTCGGGCCCTGTCGGGCCCTGTCGGGCTCTGTCGGGCTCTGTCGGCCTCTGTCGGGCTCTACTGGGCTCTGTCGGGCTCTACTGGGCTATGTCGGGCTCGGTCGGGCCCTGTCGGGCTCTGTCAGGCTCTGTCGGGCTCTGTCGGGCTCTGTCGGGCTCTACTGGTCTCTGTCGGGCTCTGTCGGGCCCTGTCGGGCCCTGTCGGGCTCTGTCGGGCTCTGTCGGGCTCTGTCGGGCTCTGTCGGGCTCTGTCGGGCTCTACTGGGCCCTGTCGGGCCCTGTCGGGCCCTGTCGGGCTCTGTCGGGCTCTGTCGAGCTCTGTCGGGCCCTGTCGGGCTCTGTCGGGCCCTGTCGGGCTCTGTCGGGCTCTGTCGGGCTCTGTCGGGCTCTACTGGGCTCTGTCGGGCTCTGTCGGGCCCTGTCGGGCTCTGTCGGGCCCTGTCGGGCCCTGTCGGGCTCTGTCGGGCTCTGTCGGGCTCTGTCGGGCTCTACTATGCTCTACTGGGCTCTACTGTTCCCTGTCGGGCTCTGTCGGGCTCTGTCGGGCCCTGTCGGGCTCTGTCGGGCTCTGTCGGGCTCTGTCGGGCTCTACTGGGCTCTGTCGGGCTCTGTCAGGTTCTGTCGGGCTCTGTCGGGCTCTGTCGGGCCCTGTCGGGCCCTGTCGGGCTCTGTCGGGCTCTGTCGGGTTCTGTCGGGCTCTGTCGGGCCCTGTCGGGCTCTGTCGGGCTCTGTCGGGCTCTGTCGGGCTCTACTGGGCTCTACTATTCCCTGTCGGGCCCTGTCGGGCTTTGTCGGGCTCTGTCGGGCTCTACTGGGCCCTGTCGCGCCCTGTCGGGTTCTGTCGGGTTCTGTCGGGCCCTGTCGGGCCCTGTCGGGCTCTGTCGGGCTCTACTGGGCCCTGTCGGGCTCTGTCGGGCCCTGTCGGGCTCTGTCGGGCTCTGTCGGGCTCTGTTGGGCCCTGTCGGGCCCTGTCGGGCTCTGTCGGGCTCTGTCGGGCCCTGTCGGGCTCTGTCGGGCCCTGTCGGGCTCTGTCGGGCTCTGTCGGGCTCTACTGGGCTCTACTGTTCCCCGTCGGGCCCTGTCGGGCCCTGTCGGGCTCTGTCGGGCTCTGTCGGGCCCTGTCGGGCCCTGTCGGGCTCTGTCGGGCTCTGTCGGGCTCTACTGGGCTCTGTCGGGCTCTGTTGGGCTCTGTCGGGCTCTGTCGGGCCCTGTCGGGCTCTGTCGGGCTCTGTCGGGCTCTGTCGGGCTCTACTGGGCTCTGTCGGGCTCTGTCGGGCTCTGTCGGGCTCTACTGGGCTAAACTGGGCCCTGTCGGGCTCTGTCGGGCCCTGTCAGGCTCTGTCGGGCTCTGTCGGGCTCTGTCGGGCTCTACTGGGCTCTGTCCGGCTCTACTGGGCTCTGTCGGGCTCGGTCGGGCCCTGTCGGGCTCTGTCAGGCTCTGTCGGGCTCTGTCGGGCTCTGTCGGGCTCTACGGTCTCTGTCGGGCTCTGTCGGGCCCTGTCGGGCCCTGTCGGGCTCTGTCGGGCTCTGTCGGGCTCTACTGGGCCCTGTCGGGCCCTGTCGGGCTCTGTCGGGCTCTGTCGAGCTCTGTCGGGCCCTGTCGGGCTCTGTCGGGCTCTACTGGGCTCTGTCGGGCTCTGTCGGGCCCTGTCGGGCTCTGTCGGGCTCTGTCGGGCTCTGTCGGGCTCTGTCGGGCTCTACTGGGCTCTGTCGGGCTCTGTCAGGTTCTGTCGGGCTCTGTCGGGCCCTGTCGGGCCCTGTCGGGCTCTGTCGGGCTCTGTCGGGTTCTGTCGGGCTCTGTCGGGCCCTGTCGGGCTCTGTCGGGCTCTGTCGGGCTCTGTCGGGCTCTACTGGTCTCTACTATTCCCTGTCGGGCCCTGTCGGGCTTTGTCGGGCTCTGTCGGGCTCTACTGGGCCCTGTCGGGCCCTGTCGGGCTCTGTCGGGCCCTGTCGGGCTCTGTCGGGCTCTGTCGGGCTCTGTCGGGCTCTACTGGGCCCTGTCGGGCCCTGTCGGGCCCTGTCGGGCTCTGTCGGGCTCTACTGGGCCCTGTCGGGCTCTTTCGGGCCCTGTCGGGCTATGTCGGGCTCTGTCGGGCTCTGTTGGGCCCTGTCGGGCCCTGTCGGGCTCTGTCGGGCTCTGTCGGGCCCTGTCGGGCTCTGTCGGGCCCTGTCGGGCTCTGTCGGGCTCTGTCGGGCTCTACTGGGCTCTACTGTTCCCTGTCGGGCCCTGTCGGGGCCCTGTCGGGCTCTGTCGGGCTCTGTCGGGCCCTGTCGGGCCGTCGGGCTCTGTCGGGCTCTGTCGGGCTCTGTCGGGCTCTACTGGGCTCTGTCGGGCTCTGTTGGGTTCTGTCGGGCTCTGTCGGGCCCTGTCGGGCTCTGTCGGGCTCTGTCGGGCCCTGTCGGGCTCTGTCGGGCTCTGTCGGGCTCTGTCGGGCTCTACTGGGCCCTGTCGGGCCCTGTCGGGCCCTGTCGGGCTCTGTCGGGCTCTACTGGGCCCTGTCGGGCTCTGTCGGGCCCTGTCGGGCTCTGTCGGGCTCTGTCGGGCTCTGTTGGGCCCTGTCGGGCCCTGTCGGGCTCTGTCGGGCTCTGTCGGGCCCTGTCGGGCTCTGTCGGGCCCTGTCGGGCTCTCTCGGGCTCTGTCGGGCTCTACTGGGCTCTACTGTTCCCCGTCGGGCCCTGTCGGGCCCTGTCGGGCTCTGTCGGGCTCTGTCGGGCCCTGTCGGGCCCTGTCGGACTCTGTCGGGCTCTGTCGGGCTCTACTGGGCTCTGTCGGGCTCTGTTGGGCTCTGTCGGGCTCTGTCGGGCCCTGTCGGGCTCTGTCGGGCTCTGTCGGGCTCTGTCGGGCTCTGTCGGGCTCTACTGGGCTCTGTCGGGCTCTGTCGGGCTCTGTCGGGCTCTACTGGGCTAAACTGGGCCCTGTCGGGCTCTGTCGGGCCCTGTCAGGCTCTGTCGGGCTCTGTCGGGCTCTGTCGGGCTCTACTGGTCTCTGTCGGGCTCTGTCGGGCCCTGTCGGGCCCTGTCGGGCTCTGTCGGGCTCTGTCGGGCTCTACTGGGCCCTGTCGGGCCCTGTCGGGCTCTGTCGGGCTCTGTCGAGCTCTGTCGGGCCCTGTCGGGCTCTGTCGGGCTCTACTGGGCTCTGTCGGGCTCTGTCGGGCCCTGTCGGGCTCTGTCGGGCTCTGTCGGGCTCTGTCGGGCTCTACTGGGCTCTGTCGGGCTCTGTCAGGTTCTGTCGGGCTCTGTCGGGCCCTGTCGGGCTCTGTCGGGCTCTGTCGGGTTCTGTCGGGCTCTGTCGGGCCCTGTCGGGCTCTGTCGGGCTCTGTCGGGCTCTGTCGGGCTCTACTGGGCTCTACTATTCCCTGTCGGGCCCTGTCGGGCTTTGTCGGGCTCTGTCGGGCTCTACTGGGCCCTGTCGGGCCCTGTCGGGCTCTGTCGGGCCCTGTCGGGCTCTGTCGGGCTCTGTCGGGCTCTGTCGGGCTCTGTCGGGCTCTACTGGGCCCTGTCGGGCCCTGTCGGGCCCTGTCGGGCTCTGTCGGGCTCTACTGGGCCCTGTCGGGCTCTTTCGGGCCCTGTCGGGCTATGTCGGGCTCTGTCGGGCTCTGTTGGGCCCTGTCGGGCCCTGTCGGGCTCTGTCGGGCTCTGTCGGGCCCTGTCGGGCTCTGTCGGGCCCTGTCGGGCTCTGTCGGGCTCTGTCGGGCTCTACTGGGCTCTACTGTTCCCTGTCGGGCCCTGTCGGGCCCTGTCGGGCTCTGTCGGGCTCTGTCGGGCCCTGTCGGGCCCTGTCGGGCTCTGTCGGGCTCTGTCGGGCTCTGTCGGGCTCTACTGGGCTCTGTCGGGCTCTGTTGGGCTCTGTCGGGCTCTGTCGGGCCCTGTCGGGCTCTGTCGGGCTCTGTCGGGCCCTGTCGGGCTCTGTCGGGCTCTTTCGGGCTCTGTCGGGCTCTGTCGGGCTCTACTGGGCTCTGTCGGGCTCTGTCGGGCTCTGTCGGGCTCTGTTGGGCTCTACTGGGCCCTGTCGGGCTCTGTCGGGCTCTGTCGGGCTCTGTCGGGATCTGTCGGGCTCTGTCGGGCTCTGTCGGGCTCTGTAGGGCTCTACTGGGCCCTGTCGGGCTCTGTCGGGCTCTGTCGGGCTCTGTCGGGCCCTGTCGGGCTCTGTTGGGCTCTACTGGGCCCTGTCGTGGCCCAGTCGGGCCCTGTCGGGCTCTGTCGGGCCCTGTCGGGCTCTGTCGGGCTCTGTCGGGCTCTGTCGAGCTCTACTGGGCTCTGTCGGGCTCTGTCGGGCCCTGTCGGGCTCTGTCGGGCTCTGTCGGCTCTGTCGGGCCCTGTCGGGCTCTGTCGGGCCCTGTCGGGATCTGTCGGGCCTGTCGGGCCCTGTCGGGCTTTGTCGGGCTCTGTCGGGCTCTGTCGGGCTCTGTCGGGCTCTACTGGGCTCTGTCGGGCTCTGTCGGGCCCTGTCGCGCTCTGTCGGGCTCTGTCGGGCTCTGTCGGGCTCTGTCGGGCCCTGTCGGGCCCTGTCGGCCTCTGTCGGGCTCTGTCGGGCTCTGTTCGGCTCTGTTGGGCTCTGTCGGGCTCTACTGGGCTCTGTCGGGTTCTACTGGGCTCTACTGGGCCCTGTCGGGCTCTGTCGGGCTCTGTCGGGCCCTGTCGGGCCCTGTCGGGCCCTGTGGGGCTCTGTCGGGTTCTGTCGGGCTCTGTCGGGCTCTGTCGGGCCCTGTCGGGCTCTGTCGGGCTCTGTCGGGCCCTGTCGGGCCCTGTCAGGCTCTGTCGGGCTCTGTCGGGCTCTGTCGGGCTCTACTGGGCTCTGTCGGGCTCTGTCGGGCCCTGTCGGGCTCTGTCGGGCTCTGTCGGGCTCTGTCGGGCTCTACTGGTCTCTGTCGGGCTCTACTGGTCTCTGTCGGGCTCTACTGGGCTCTGTCGGGCTCTGTCGGGCCCTGTAGGGCCCTGTCGGGCTCTGTCGGGCTCTGTCGGGCTCTACTGGGCCCTGTCGGGCCCTGTCGGGCTCTGTCGGGCTCTGTCGGGCTCTACTGGGCTCTGTCGGGCTCTGTCGGGCTCTGTCGGGCTCTGTCGGGCTCTACTGGGCTCTGTCGGGCTCTGTCGGGCCCTGTCGGGCTCTTCGGGCTCTGTCGGGCTCTACTGGGCTCTGTCGGGCTCTGTCGGGCCCTGTCGGGCTCTGTCGGGCTCTGTCGGACTCTGTCGGGCCCTGTCGGGCCCTTTCGAGCTCTGTCGGGCTCTGTCGGGCTCTGTCGGGCTCTACTGGGCTCTGTCGGGCTCTGTCGGGTTCTGTCGGGCTCTGTCGGGCTCTGTCGGGCTCTACTGGGCTCTGTCGGGTTCTACTGGGCTCTACTGGGCCCTGTCGGGCTCTGTCGGGCTCTGTCGGGCTCTTTCGGGCTCTGTCGGGCTCTGTTCGGCTCTGTCGGGCTCTGTCGGGCTCTACTGGGCTCTGTCGGGTTCTACTGGGCTCTACTGGGCCCTGTCGGGCTCTGTCGGGCCCTGTCGGGCTCTGTTCGGCTCTGTCGGGCTCTGTCGGGCTCTACTGGGCTCTGTCGGGTTCTACTGGGCTCTACTGGGCCCTGTCGGGCTCTGTCGGGCTCTGTCGGGCTCTTTCGGGCTCTGTCGGGCTCTACTGTGCTCTGTCGGTCTCGGTCGGGCCCTGTCGGTCTCTGTCGGGCTCTGTCGGGCTCTGTCGGGCTCTACTGGTCTCTGACGGGCTCTGTCGGGCCCTGTCGGGCCCTGTCGGGCTCTGTCGGGCTCTGTCGGGCCCTGTCGGGCCCTGTCGGGCAATGTCGGTCCCTGTCGGGCCCTGTCGGGCTCTGTCGGGCTCTGTCGGGCTCTGTCGGGCCCTGTCGGGCTCTGTTGGGCTCTACTGGGCCCTGTCGGGCCCTGTCGGGCCCTGTCGGGCTCTGTCGGGCCCTGTCGGGCCCTGTCGGGCTCTGTCGGGCTCTGTCGAGCTCTACTGGGCTCTGTCGGGCTCTGTCGGGCCCTGTCGGGCTCTGTCGGGCTCTGTCGGGCTCTGTCGGGCCCTGTCGGCTCTGTCGGGCACTGTCGGAATCTGTCGGGCCCTGTCGGGCCCTGTCGGGCTTTGTCGGGCTCTGTCGGGCTCTGTCGGGCTCTGTCGGGCTCTACTGGGCTCTGTCGGGCTCTGTCGGGCCCTGTCGCGCTCTGTCGGGCTCTGTCGGGCTCTGTCGGGCTCTGTCGGGCCCTGTCGGGCCCTGTCGGCCTCTGTCGGGCTCTGTCGGGCTCTGTTCGGCTCTGTTGGGCTCTGTCGGGCTCTACTGGGCTCTGTCGGGTTCTACTGGGCTCTACTGGGCCCTGTCGGGCTCTGTCGGGCTCTGTCGGGCCCTGTCGGGCCCTGTCGGGCCCTGTGGGGCTCTGTCGGGTTCTGTCGGGCTCTGTCGGGCTCTGTCGGGCCCTGTCGGGCTCTGTCGGGCTCTGTCGGGCCCTGTCGGGCCCTGTCAGGCTCTGTCGGGCTCTGTCGGGCTCTGTCGGGCTCTACTGGGCTCTGTCGGGCTCTGTCGGGCCCTGTCGGGCTCTGTCGGGCTCTGTCGGGCTCTGTCGGGCTCTACTGGTCTCTGTCGGGCTCTACTGGTCTCTGTCGGGCTCTACTGGGCTCTGTCGGGCTCTGTCGGGCCCTGTAGGGCCCTGTCGGGCTCTGTCGGGCTCTGTCGGGCTCTACTGGGCCCTGTCGGGCCCTGTCGGGCTCTGTCGGGCTCTGTCGGGCTCTACTGGGCTCTGTCGGGCTCTGTCGGGCTCTGTCGGGCTCTGTCGGGCTCTACTGGGCTCTGTCGGGCTCTGTCGGGCCCTGTCGGGCTCTGTCGGGCTCTGTCGGGCTCTACTGGGCTCTGTCGGGCTCTGTCGGGCCCTGTCGGGCTCTGTCGGGCTCTGTCGGGCTCTGTCGGGCCCTGTCGGGCCCTTTCGAGCTCTGTCGGGCTCTGTCGGGCTCTGTCGGGCTCTACTGGGCTCTGTCGGGCTCTGTCGGGTTCTGTCGGGCTCTGTCGGGCTCTGTCGGGCTCTACTGGGCTCTGTCGGGTTCTACTGGGCTCTACTGGGCCCTGTCGGGCTCTGTCGGGCTCTGTCGGGCTCTTTCGGGCTCTGTCGGGCTCTGTTCGGCTCTGTCGGGCTCTGTCGGGCTCTACTGGGCTCTGTCGGGTTCTACTGGGCTCTACTGGGCCCTGTCGGGCTCTGTCGGGCCCTGTCGGGCTCTGTTCGGCTCTGTCGGGCTCTGTCGGGCTCTACTGGGCTCTGTCGGGTTCTACTGGGCTCTACTGGGCCCTGTCGGGCTCTGTCGGGCTCTGTCGGGCTCTTTCGGGCTCTGTCGGGCTCTACTGTGCTCTGTCGGTCTCGGTCGGGCCCTGTCGGTCTCTGTCGGGCTCTGTCGGCCTCTGTCGGGCTCTACTGGTCTCTGACGGGCTCTGTCGGGCCCTGTCGGGCCCTGTCGGGCTCTGTCGGGCTCTGTCGGGCCCTGTCGGGCCCTGTCGGGCTCTGTCGGGCTCTACTGGGACCTGTCGGGCCCTGTCGGGCCCTGTCGGGCACTGTCGGGCTCTGTCGGGCTCTGTCGGGCTCTACTAGGCTCTGTCGGGCTCTGTCGGGCCCTGTCGGGCTCTGTCGGGCCCTGTCGGGCTCTGTCGGGCTCTGTCGGGCTCTGTCGGGCTTTACTGGGCCCTGTCGGGCTCTGTCGGGCTCTGTCGGGCTCTGTCGGGCCCTGTCCGGCTCTGTCGGGCTCTGTCGGGCTCTGTCGGGCCCTGTCGGGCTCTGCCGGGCCCTGTCGGGCCCTGTCGGGCTTTGTCGGGCTCTGTCGGGCTCTGTCGGGCTCTGTCGGGCTCTACTGGGCCCTGTCGGGCTCTGTCGGGCTCTGTCGGGCCCTGTCGGGCTCTGTCGGGCCCTGTCGGGCCCTGTCGGGCTCTGTCGGGCTCTGTCGGGCTCTGTCGGGCTCTACTGGGCCCTGTCGGGCCCTGTCGGGCCCTGTCGGGCTCTGTCGGGCTCTACTGGGCCCTGTCGGGCTCTGTCGGGCCCTGTCGGGCTCTGTCGGGCTCTGTCGGGCTCTACTGGGCTCTAGTGTTCCCTGTCGGGCCCTGTCGGGCTCTGTCGGGCCCTGTCGGGCCCTGTCGGGCTCTGTCGGGCTCTTCTGGGCTCTGTCGGGCTCTGTCGGGTTCTGTCGGGCTCTGTCGGGCCCTGTCGGGCCCTGTCGGGCTCTGTCGGGCTCTGTCGGGTTCTGTCGGGCTCTGTCGGGCCGTGTCGGGCTCTGTCGGGCTCTGTCGGGCTCTGTCGGGCTCTACTGGGCTCTACTGTTCCCTGTCGGGCCCTGTCGGGCTTTGTCGGGCTCTGTCGGGCTCTGTCGGGCTCTGTCGGGCTCTACTGGGCTCTACTGGGCTCTACTGTTCCCTGTCGGGCCCTGTCGGGCTCTGTCGGGCCCTGTCGGGCTCTGTCGGGCTCTGTCGGGCCCTGTCGGGCCCTGTCGGGCTCTGTCGGGCTCTGTCGGGCTCTGTCGGGCTCTACTGGGCTCTGTCGGGCTCTGTCGGGCCCTGTCGGGCCCTGTCGGGCTCTGTCGGGCTCTGTCGGGTTCTGTCGGGCTCTGTCGGGCCCTGTCGGGCTCTGTCGGGCTCTGTCGGGCTCTGTCGGGCTCTACTGGGCTCTACTGTTCCCTGTCGGGCCCTGTCGGGCTTTGTCGGGCTCTGTCGGGCTCTACTGGGCCCTGTCGGGCCCTGTCGGGCTCTGTCGGGTTCTGTCGGGCCCTGTCGGGCCCTGTCGGGCTCTGTCGGGCTCTGTCGGGCTCTGTCGAGCCCTGTCGGGCTCTGTCGGGCTCTGTCGGGCTCTGTCTGGCTCTACTGGGCCCTGTCGGGCCCTGTCGGGCTCTGTCGGGCTCTACTGGGCCCTGTCGGGCTCTGTCGGGCCCTGTCGGGCTCTGTCGGGCTCTGTCGGGCTCTGTCGGGCCCTGTCGGGCCCTGTCGGGCTCTGTCGGGCTCTGTCGGGCCCTGTCGGGCTCTGTCGGGCTCTACTGGGCTCTGTCGGGCTCTGTTGGGCTCTGTCGGGCTCTGTCGGGCCCTGTCGGGCTCTGTCGGGCTCTGTTGGGTTCTACTGGGCCCTGTCGGGCTCTTCCGGGCTCTGTCGGGCTCTGTCGGGCCCTGTCGGGCTCTGTCGGGCCCTGTCGGGCCCTGTCGGGCTCTGTCGGGCTCTGTTGGGTTCTACTGGGCCCTGTCGGGCTCTTCCGGGCTCTGTCGGGCTCTGTCGGGCCCTGTCGGGCTCTGTCGGGCCCTGTCGGGCCCTGTCGGGCCCTGTCGGGCTCTGTCGGGCTCTGTCGGGCTCTGTCGGGCTCTACTGGGCTCTGTCGGGCTCTGTCGGGCTCTGTCGGGCCCTGTCGGGCTCTGTCGGGCCCTGTCGGGCCCTGTCGGGCCCTGTCGGGCCCTGTCGGGCTCTGTCGGGCTCTTTTGGCTCTGTCGGGCTCTGTCGGGGTCTACTGGGCCCTGTCGGGCTCTGTCGGGCTCTGTCGGGCTCTGTCGGGCTCTGTTGGGCTCTACTGGGCCCTGTCGGGCTCTGTCGGGCTCTGTCGGGCCCTGTCGGGCTCTGTCGGGCCCTGTCGGGCTCTGTCGGGCTCTACTGGGCCCTGTCGGGCCCTGTCGGGCTCTATCGGGCTCTGTCGGGCTCTGTCGGGCCCTGTCGGGCTCTGTCGGGCTCTGTCGGGCTCTACTGGGCCCTGTCGGGCTCTGTCGGGCCCTGTCGGGCCCTGTCGGGACCTGTCGGGCTCTGTCGGGCTCTGTCGGGCTCTGTCGGGCCCTGTCGGGCTCTGTTGGGCTCTACTGGGCCCTGTCGGGCCCTGTCGGGCTCTGTCGGGCTCTGTCGAGCCCTGTCGGGCTCTGTTGGGCTCTACTGGGCCCTGTCAGGCCCTGTCGGGCTCTGTCGGGCTCTACTGGGCACTGTCGGGCCCTGTCGGGCCCTGTCGGGCTCTGTCGGGCCCTGTCGGGCCCTGTCGGGCTCTGTCGGGCTCTGTCGAGCTCTACTGGGCTCTGTCGGGCTCTGTCGGGCCCTGTCGGGCTCTGTCGGGCCCTGTCGGGCTCTGTCGGGCTCTGTCGGGCTCTGTCAGGCTCTACTGGGCCCTGTCGGGCTCTGTCGGGCTCTGTCGGGCTCTGTCGGGCCCTGTCGGGCTCTGTCGGGCCCTGTCGGGCCCTGTCGGGCTCTGTCGGGCTCTGTCGGGCTCTGTCGGGCTCTACTGGGCCCTGTCGTGCCCTGTCGGGCCCTGTCGGGCTCTGTCGGGCTCTACTGGGCCCTGTCGGGCTCTGTCGGGCCCTGTCGGGCTCTGTCGGGCTCTGTCGGGCTCTGTCGGGCTCTACTGGGCTCTACTGTTCCCTGTCGGGCCCTGTCGGGCTCTGTCGGGCCCTGTCGGGCTCTGTCGGGCTCTGTCGGGCTCTGTCGGGCTCTGTCGGGCCCTGTCGGGCCCTGTTGGGCTCTGTCGGGTTCTGTCGGGCTCTGTCGGGCTCTGTCGGGCTCTGTCGGGCCCTGTCGGGCCCTGTCAGGCTCTGTCGGGCTCTGTCGGGCTCTGT